>NC_056751.1:701206273-701541273 GCF_019279795.1 Protopterus annectens | reverse complement strand
TGTTGAAAATCTTTGGTTCCAGTTTCCACTCATATGGGTCCATGGGATTTCTGCTTAGTTCATCTGCCAGCATATTTAGTTTTCATGGCAGGAATGGAGTCTGTAGATGCACTTGGTAGCTCAAGGCTGCGTTCCACAGAGCCATGGCTAGTCTGCAGAGGGGGTAAGAATGGGTACCCCCCCTGCTCGTTTATGTATCACATAACAGTGGTGCTGTCCGTCATTACCATTAATTGTCCTGGAAGAATGTGGTCCTTGAAGGCTGTCAGAGCCTTCTGTACAGCTAACATTTCTTTTTGCTTGATATGCAGGTGCATTTGATTTGGGTTCCATTTGCCCTGAATGCACTTCCCTGCCAGGTGAGCCCCCTGAATGCACTTCCCTGCCAGGTGAGCCCCCATGCATAGTCTGATGCATCTGTTAGGGTTTGGGCGGAAGGGAGTAGAGTGAATGGTAGTTTCTTGTTTTGGTGGCAGGCCTCTGCCCATCAAAGGAATTCTAACCGTAGGCAAGGTATGATAGGAATCCTTGCTTCTAGATCCTGAGAATGTTGACACCATAGGCTTTTTGGATACCATTGTAGTTTCCTCATATGCAGTCTTGCATATGGAATTAGTAGAATGCATGAGGCCATGAACCCCAAGGCTTGCAGTATTTGCCTTGCAGATAGCAGGGTTTTTGTGTCCACTAGTTTGAAGTAAATTGTCAAATTAATTTGTTTCTCTGGCGTGAGGAAAGCCATCTGGGAAGCTGTGGTCAAGCTTGCTCTCAGGAATACAATTTGTTGACAGGGAACCAGATGTGATTTACTTTCGTTTATGGTGTCCCAGACAAGTTAACACCTTTTATACAAATGCCAGATGATTCAGATGTCCTGGCTTTCTGCTTGAATTAAGACAATTGTCCAGGTATGGGTATATCTGAATATTTCTTTGCCTGCAAAAAGCAATGACTGGAGCTAGGCACTTAGGCTTATCTACTACGCCCAGGGTATTCACAAAGGGCAGTGCAGAGAACTGATAATGCATGTAGCCTGCTTTGAAGCATAGGTATTTTCTGCAAGATTCCCTGATTAGGATGTGCAGGTAGGCTTCCTTTAAATCTAGTGTTGCCAACCAGACATCTTTGCCTATCATGAGAAGCAAAGTACAGTTTTGTACCTACCATAAATGTAGATGTTCGAGGATTCCCTTGCTGCAGTCCTGACTATCGGGTATAGTCCGCGTCCCAGTCGGCCCGAATACCAGAGTATAAGGCTGACGTCGGTCATGGCGCCTTAGACTGACGTCAGTACGTCAGGGTACTAATGCGCATGACCGACGTCATTTCCTCAGTCTTTTCTTGCCCCAGATGTCAGAAGACCCAAAAAGACAAGTCCCAAAAACAACCTGCACCAAAAAACATGTACAATGTATACAGCAATATATACAAAAAATATAAGCATGTAAACTCACCTACACAACGTCACTGAAACACAGAGGGGAAGGAGGGAGGGTATATTGGACTGCAGCAAGGGAATCCTCGAACATCTACATTTATGGTAGGTACAAAACTGTACTATGTTCTTCGCCTTCCCTTGCTGCAGTCCTGACTATTGGGTAGAATCCCAAAGCAGAGGTAAGGGAGGCTGGCAAATTATAAAGTAGCAGGAGCTGACAACATGCCTTGTAAAACAGCTGTGGCAAAACCAGCCCTAGTCTTAGAGTATATAGGCAGGTGATAATGCCTAGAGAAAGTATGCACTGAACTCCAAGTAGCTGCTTCCAGAATATCCTTAGTTGCCACCCCTTAGAAATGCTGTTGAAGTGGCAGTAGCCCTAGTGGAATGAGGCCTAATCCCAGCTGGAACCTCTTTGCCATGATGGGAATAACAAAATGCAATGCAAAAGCCAATCCACCTAGAAATAGTTTGTTTTGACACAGGCTTGCCCTGTGAACTCAAAGCAAAAGAAACAAGTAACTGCTGAGACTGCCTAAAATCTTTAGTCCTGCTCAAATAATAACGCAATTGCCTGTGTACATCTAAAGTGTGCAAAATCTTTTCCCCTTTATTTTGAGGATCTGCAAAAACGTAGGCAAATGAATAGTTTGGTTTAAAGCCACACTAGAAACCACCTTAGGCATAAAGGAAGGATTAGTACGTAATGAAACCCTGTCCTTATGGAAAACCAAAAAGGGCTCTACTGCCATAAGGGCCTGCAACTCAGACACCCTTCTTGCAGAAGTAATAGCCAACAGAAAAGCAGTCTTCCATGACAAATATTTCAATTCAGCAGTAGCTGCAGGCTCAAAAGGTTGTAGAGTAAGTTTTTCCAACACAAAATTGAGATCCCAAGCAGGAGTAGGAGCTCTACGGGGGTCTTATATTCTTTGCCCCTCTAAGAAACTGCTTGAACAAAGGATGCGAAAACAAAGGTGGGTCACAATCATAGTGAGCTGAAATTGCTGCAGCATGAATCTTTATGGAAGAGAAGGACAAACCTTTGTCCAATAATTCAGTAAGATATTGAAGAGCCACACTCAAATTAGGCTCTGAAATCTCCAAATTCTTTGCTGTACTCCAAAATAAAAATCTCTTCCATTTTTCATGACACTCTCCTAGTACTAGGCCTTCTAGCTTCCATAATCACATTTAAAACTTGTTGAGGAAGCTGAGACCTGCTGTGCTTCAACACAGAATATGCCAAGCTGTGAGATGAAGAGATTGAAGCTTGACATTGAGCAGATGACCGTCCTTCTGAGATAACAGATGAGGAATCAGAGGTAAAGGCCATGGAGGCTTCTTTACAAGACTCCTTAGAAGTGGGTACCAGTGTTGCCGAGGCCAATCTGGAGCTATCAAAATCATCCTTGGCCTGTCTTGTCTGACCTTTAATAATACCTTTGGAAGAAGAGGCAGAGGTGGAAAGGCATAGACATGAAGGTTTTTCCAACTGAAAGACAGAGCATCCACTTTCCAAGCTGTGTGATGAAACCCCTTTGTGCAATACTTTGGCAGCTGGTGGTTTAGTGGAGAAGCGAACAGATCTATGTCTGGAGTTCCCCATGACACTGTCAATTTCTGAAATACATGAAGATCCAGTTTCCACTCGTGGGGATCCATGATTTGTCTGCTTAATACATCTGCTAGGGAGTTCTGTGCTCCTGGCAAAAACCTTGCCTGAAGAGTCAGTTGCAGGCTTAACGCAGTCTCCCATAAAATCATTGCTTGCCTGCATAGAGAATAAGAATGTGTTCCCCCTTGCTTGTTGATGTACCACATGACAGTTGTGTTGTCTGTTAGAATCAACACCTGCCCTGGAAGAAGTAACTCCCTGAACGCCATCAATGCAAACTGGACTGCTAACATCTCCTTCATGTTGATATGTAGATGCTGTAGTCTGGCAGGCCACTTGTCTTGTATCCACTTTCCATTTAGATGAGCTCCCCAAGCAGTGTCCGAGGCATCTGTCGTTAAAATCTGACTCGCCTCTGGCCGGGTCACAGAGAGTCCCTTGTTTAGGTGACATTCCTGAGCCCACCACAAGAATTCCTTTTGAAGGCAAGGTATTATGTGAATGACAGTGTCGAAATCTTGGCAGTGCTGTGTCCATACATTTTTGAGATACCATTGCAGCTTCCTCATATGCAGTTTGGCATTGGGAAGCACCAGAATACAAGATGCCATGAACCCTAATGCTTGAAGGACTGTCCTTGCAGTCAGCACGGACTGATGAGATAGTTGATGGAAGTAAAGTGACAGACTCTTTTGTTTGTCCGGGGTTAAAAGGCCATCTGGGCTGCTGTATTCAGTCTCACACCCAGAAAGCACATGTCTTGAGAGGGTACTAGACTGGACTTTATTTCGCTCACAGAATACCCTAGGCATCTTAGCACTGCTATGACATATTCCAGATGCTGTAGAAGGTCTTCCTTTTCTTGAGCCAGAATCAGGCAGTCGTCCAAGTAAGGATAGATTTGAATGCCTTGAAGCCTGAAGTAAGCTATCACTGGAGCCAGAACCTTTGTGAATACTCTGGGCAGTAGATAAGCCAAAGGGCAATGCAGAGAACTGATAATGAAAATCTCCAGTTCGAAATCGCAGATACTTTCTGCAACTTAGCCTTATAGGCACATGAAGGTAGGCTTCCTTGAGATCCAAAGTTACCATCCAGTGATCCTTGCCCAGCAGAGGTAACAGTTGCTGTAACGTCAACATCTTGAACTTGGGAATGTCCAGATAAGTGTTGAGGATAGATAAATCCAAAATTGGTCTCCACGTGTTCCCCTTCTTTGGTACTAGGAACAGGCGAGAATAAAATCCAAGCCCCTTTCTGATACAGGGACTGGCTGAATGGCCCCTATCTGGAGTAACTGAGAAACTTGCTTGTG
This sequence comes from Protopterus annectens, assembly GCF_019279795.1. NCBI lineage: Eukaryota > Metazoa > Chordata > Ceratodontiformes > Protopteridae > Protopterus > Protopterus annectens. The sequence continues at coordinate 701,536,902 of NC_056751.1, read as the reverse complement.
AGCCTCTTTTCTTTGTGGAGGAGGAACATCTGGCATGCCTTTGAAAGGGGCATTGTGTGGAAATAAAATCTGTAACCGTGATGAATGATATCCAGCACCCATCTGTCTTGAGTGATTAAATCCCAATTTTCTTTGAAAAGAGACAATCTTCCTCCCAAAGGAGCTGCCAGACGAGAGTCCACTGGCAGCTGAAAAGGCAGGTCATTGGTTCTGCTTACGAAAGGACTGACCCCTGCCCTCACCAGAAGTCTGAGCAGGTGAACTGTCTGATCTAGGCCTAAACGAACCTTGAGCCCTGCCCCTACCACGCCTAGACCTACCCCTAGACTGGGAACCATAAGCAGGATATGTCCACCCCTTAGCAGGCCAATTTCTACTAAACTTCGGAGGCTGCACCTGCAAAAAATCTTTAACAGTCTGCATAGACTTAGCTTTGTCCTCCATTTTCTTTAAAACTGCTTCCACAGGCGGTCCAAACAACACATCAGACTGTAAAGGAGCATCCAAAATCCTGGTCTTAACATGCTCAGCTAAATTCTGATCCTTCAACCAGGCATGTCTGCGAAGAACAGAACTAGTAGCAGCCACCCTCGAGGAGGCCTGAACAGCATCGAAACCACACTGCAAAGAATGCTTACCCACTTGTTCAGACACATGAACCAAATCCAGCAATTCTTTACACTCAATACCTTCCGCCAAAGCATCCACCTTAGATTTCAATTGTGAAAGGAGATAATTCTGATATTTCAGCATATGAAACTGACAATTCAACGCCTCATGGCTAGAGTGGAAGAAGTATATACTTTCTTACCCCACCTATCCAAAGCCCTTGCCTCTTTATCAGAGGGTACAGGATTTTTAACCACAGAAGCTTTAACACCTTTAGGCCCCTGAGAAACAGTTTCTGGGTCCCCTGGGACTCTTAAACAAATACTTATGAGCTTCGGGCACCCTATAATACCTATCAGGCTTAACAGGAGCAGGAGGCAAGGAATCAGGGTTCAGGGAAGCCTCTGCAAAAACATCCTCCACCACATTCAACACAGGAGGAATAGCTAAGGGCCTATGCTGGGGTAAAAACAAGAATTCCCTAAGCCTTTTCCTGGAATCCGAGTAATCCTGGCCTTCCCATTTAAAGTGCTCCCTCATGGAATGAAGAGTCTCTGAAAATGAAAAATCCTCAGGAGGAGAAGCTGTAGGAGTGGAATCATCCACATCAGAATCAGAATAAGCAGGAAACTCTTGCAAGTCTTCCACAGAAGACTCTGAAGCCTGTGAACACTGTTCAAAACTATCAAACTCCTGTTCCACCCTAGGCCTCTTATCAGGCGGGGGCATAGAACCTCTAATCAAAGTAATCAAATCTTCTGCCATTTTAAGCATATGTTTCTTAGGCACAGAGCCCGAAATGCTAGGAGAAGCCCCCACAGAAACTGAACTTGGCCTACCTCTAAAAGAAGCTTTGGCAACAGAAGGAGAGGCCCTAACTACCTTGGGAAGAGAGGGAAGAACAGTTACCTGAGAAGGCCCTCAGCCTGGCCTACCTCCTGAGAGGGCACATCCTGTAACAGTAAAGTATCTGCCTGAGACTCCATAGAGACTCCTGGCAAAACCTCTGGCTCCCCTGAGCCTTCTAAAGAACCGACGTCCGGGACTGCCGGTTCCTCACCCCTAGGCTTCACTGTTTTGTCCTTGCGCTTCTTGGATGAAGCGGGCGCCGGAGCATCCGACGGCATATTATAATTGCAGCGCTTCCCAAACACTAACCTAGCACAATCAAGCCTCCTCTTAATAGTGCGCTTGTTAAATCTAGCACAAGAGCGGCAACCAACAACGTCGTGCTCAGGCCCTAAACAAGGTATACACAATGTATGATAATCCCTATGCGGTATCTGCTTCCCACAAGAAATACAGTTATTCACTTTTTCTGACATCCGTTAAATACTGAGGCAAGAAAAAACCAAAATGTTCCCCAACGGGGTTACTTAGCCAACTCTGTTTCGGTCTGAAACTCCGGTTTCGGAAAATCTCAGAACGCCAACCTGCACTCGCAAAATTGCTTCTGCATCGGACCATGCGGCAAAAAAGACGGAGGAAATGACGTCGGTCATGCGCATTAGTACCCTGACGTACTGACGTCAGTCTAAGGCGCCATGACCGACGTCAGCCTTATACTCTGGTATTCGGGCCGACTGGGACGCGGACTATACCCGATAGTCAGGACTGCAGCAAGGGAAGACGAAGAACATCTGGTGAAGAGTTAGCATCTTGAATTTTGGAATCACCAAAAAGGCGTTTAGGATAGACAGGTCCAGGATAGGACGCCATGAGTTGTATTTTCTGGGTACTAGGAAAAGTCTTGAGTAGAAACCTTTGTCCCTTTTCCTCTTCTGGTACAGTCTGAATAGCCTTTAATCTTGAGAGAGAGTACTTGTTTTTGAGCCTCCGCCCACTGATTTGGGAGTAGATCTGGCCAACCATTTGGGATTGGTAGCGTGTGGAAGTGAAATCTGTACCTTTGGGAAACTATGTTTAAAACCCATTTGTCCTGGGTAATGAGTTACCAGTTTTTTGCTTGCAGAGCAATCTTTCCCCCTAAAGGAGCAGTCAGTTGAGAAGTCCTGGAAGTTTTAAAGTTAAGTCATTGAGACAGCTTACCATAGGGGGAGTCTTACTACTCCCTGATTTGGAAGTGGGAGCCCTCCACTGCTTAGTTCTGTGCGTACCCTGGGACTGAATCCTGGGTGTTCTGCTGGTTCTGGGTTTGAACTGAGAAGGCCTGGAAGAGGCAGGAAAGGACCAATTTTTTGAGGGCCAATGCCTACTAAATCTAGGAGGCCGCACTTGCATGAAATCTTTAACAGTTTGCATAGATTTAGCCTTTTCCTCCATCTTTTTACGAACTTCTTCTGCTTTGTCACCACACAGGCAGCCCTGATTTAAGGGAGCATCTAGCAATTTGGTTTTAACATGATCTGGCAGAGATTGCTCCTTAAGCCAAGCATGCCTTCTAAGTACAGACCCGGTGACAACAGCCCTGCAAGATGCCTCTAGTGAATCAAAGCCACATTGCAAAGTATGTTTTCCAACCTGTTCAGCAGAATGCATTAAATCCTGTAAATCCTTATTTTCAGTACAATCAGGAATCAACATAATTTTCTGTTTAAGCAATGCAATAACATGCTGCTGATACTTTAACATATGAAACTGGCAATTTAAGGCCCTCATGGCCAAGGTTGCAGAGGTGTATACCTTCTTACCCTATCCAGGACCCTGGAATCTCTATCAGATTGGGTAGGATTTTTGGCAGTAGTAGCCCCTGTGAAATGGTCTCAGGGTCCGCAGTAGGATTTTTAAAAAGGAACTTATGAGAATCAGGAACCCTGTAATATCTATCAGGTTTTCTGGGAGCAGGAGGTAAAGAGTCAGGGGCCAAGCTAGATTCAGAAAAGGCATCATCAGCAATGTCAAGCACAGGAGAAAATCTCTAAGCCTCTTTTTAGAATCAGAGTAATCCTGGCTTTCCCAGTAAAAATGTTCCCTAAGAGTATGCAAGGTTTCGCCAAAAGAAAAATCCTCTGGGGGTGAAGCAGAGAGAATAGAGTCCTCTGCATCAGAATCCTCATAGGTAGATAAGAGTAAATCCTGGTCATCAGAGGAGACAGAAATTTCTGAATCCTGGTCAGAAGTATCATAAGCAAATTCAGTCCTAGGTCTCTTAGAGGGGGAAGGTTGGCTTCCCCTGATTAAAGTAATAAGGTCTTCAGCCATTCTTATCATTTTTTTAGGCATAAAGGCCTTCCCATGAGGTCTGGGCGTCGGTTTCCTAGGCATGGTTCGAGTTTTAGGCCTAGAAGACGACGATGGCGTTGGTTTAATTTGCAAGTCAGCAGGCCTGAATACACTCTCAGAAGCCGGTGCCTGCACAATGGCTCCGGACCCATCCAAGGTAGAGAAATCCGCAGGTTCCACAGTTGAAGCATCTCGCGGCATACCGGACTCTGAATGGGTCTCAATAGAGGCCTGCAAATCTGAAGTAGCAGGTATCAGGGGCTTCGAAAGCGCTTCACTGAGTACCGGCGAACTGGTGACTAGCTTAGGAGACGCGTCGTCAGCAGCTTTGGACCTTGGTGGCCTGTCTCTGTCTTTATCTTTGCGTTTTTTCGGAATGCTGCTAGTCGGGTGGCTTACTGAAGACATAACTGGATAATTAAACAGAGTACCAAAATATTTAGAAGCGAAAATGTACCGACGACAAACAGTTCGTAGTTTAAATAACGCACAAAACCGACAGCGAGGTACGTCATGGTCAGGGCCTAGGAAAGGAATACAGTACGAATGTAAATCTTTATGAGGCATTTGCTTTCCACAAGAAATACAATTACTGACTTTTACTGACATCGGTTTAGAGCAAGAAAAAGTTTCCCTAATGGGGTGGGGTACTTAGCTTTTAGTTGAAGACTTCAGTTCTGAAACTCGAAAACGAAAATTTCAGGAGTCGGCCGACTGACACTTGCGAACTGCTTCTGCTTCAGGCACCGCATGTCAAGAAAGACTGATGTAATGACATTGGCTGCATGCTTTATACCCCTGACTACCTGACGTCACGGAAGATGAAACAGCAACCGATGCATGACCCAAGACTTTGATAATCAGGCCAACTGAGGGCTACTTCAAGCAGATAACCCAAATGTGATGACTGCAACAGTGAAACACGAAAAACATCTGATGACTAGGTTAACAGAAGCGTCGTGGGTAGGTTTGGACCTGTGCGGTCTGTCTTTATCCTTATGTTTTTTCGAAAGATCTGCTGTCGGATGGCTTACCGAAGCCATATCGGAATTCGAGGACTGACAGCAAAAATATCTAGCTATAATATGGGCCCGACGATGTACAATTCTGGTGTTGAACCAAGCACAAAAGCGACAGCGGGGGACGTTGTGGTCTGGGCCTAATTAAGTGACACAGTAAGAATGAAAGTCTTGGTGTGGTATTTGCTTTCCACAGGTGAGACAATCGTTAACTTTTTCTGACATTGGTTACAGCAGGAAAAAAGAATCCCCAACGGGGTACTTAGCTTTAGAAGACTTCAACCTCAGCTCGGAAAATGAAAACTCCGTTAGCGGCCGACCGCCACTCGTGCAAACTACTTCTGCTTCAGGCTCCTTGGCAAGAAAGACTGATGTAATGGCATTGTTTGCTTTATTTTATACTACTGACGTCAGTCCTGGAGTGATGGCAATCGATGCAGAAATACTAAGGCTACCCTGGCAGGGATAACCCAAATGTGATGACTGCAACAGTGAAACATTAAGAACATCAGATGGCATCCCAAGTGAAGATTTAGGACTCACTAACAAACCTAGCTAAAATGTCTGTCCTATGCAGAATAGTTCTAGAATTGAATTTGGGGCAGAAACGACAGTTGGAAACATCGTGACTAGAGAATCTGTTTGCCACGACAGAGGCAGTTGTTAACTTTCTCTAACATTAGTCAGAAAAAATAGAGGGGAGTTCCCCAACGGGGTACTTAGCTTTCTGAAGTATTCACTCTGGCATGGACCAATGGATGCACGTAGTGGATGTCTGCTTTGGGCTCTGATGGCAAAAAAGAACTGAGGTCATGATATTGGCACTCTCCACATATACCCCAGCGTACTAACATCAGGCAAGGGCATCTGCCAGTCATAGGAGGAAGGAAGAATTTTACTCTGGTAGTCGAGCTGGTCAAGGGCTTCCACGGTGGGAAATCCCGCAATTCAGGACTGCAACAGTGAAACACGAAGATCATCATCAGACACATGCAGGTTCTGTAACAAAAAAAAAAATTAGTTAGCAGTCATACATCTTGTTGCTGGATATGGTACACTCATGGCAGAAGGCCTGCATACTGAAAGATATAATAATGTGGCATGACTGTTGCACTGGAGATTGTACAGTACTGAAGTAGTTGTGAGGCACTGGAACAATGAACCACAAAGCAGTGTAGAAAATGAAAAACAGACATAGTAGTTCAGGAAAAAAAAAAGACAAAAGTAGCATTGATGATTGAAACTGCTGCACCCAGTGATTAGTGTCTGCCATACAGAGAAACAAAGTCATAAAATACCAGGATATTAAGTCAGAAATGACAGCAATGTGGAATATGAATTACAGGAGGAGTCCATTCTGGGCATATTGCAAGGTGCTTCGAACAGTACTTTCAGCTAACATCAAAGATTGAAATACTACTTTGATGAACGTTAATCACACCCTGACTTAGGAGTGCAGTCCATTCCCATCATGGTATTAGAAACCCTAAAGACGGAGAAATTAAAGTGAGTAACCATCACCATGCATCTACAAACCTTAAACTTAGCCTTTTGTTTTATGCTCCAATTTATACCCTGGCTAGCCTAAGCTGCTAATGTAAAATGGTACACATCATGTAAGCGGTCAAGACAGGAATTTCAAGCCATTACTGCTTCCTTGTGTATGTCAGCTGTGGGGATGTGCATACACTTGGAAGATGAAACCTTGATTCATGACTCTCTGGACCTCATAGCTGCCTGTGTGTATGCCCGAGTTGAGCATGAGCCCTTTTTCAGCAGAGGACCGGGGAGAAAAGCTCCATACAGAACTATGTACAAGGCAGAAATAACAAAAAGTACTGAAACTTCAAATAGATGATTGATGCTAAATACAGAAATAGTTATAGATACCACCAAAAATCCCAAAATACAGTGCAAAATCTCAGATAATGTACAAAATAATCAGCAAGCAATGAAGTAGATGAATATAGATGACATATGGTAGTAAGTACAGATCCATAACAATCTCAGAAATACAGTACAAAATAAAATAGTTTTTAGTCCTGGAGTAAAGAAATATGAAATAATAATAATACCACTAAGTGAAGAATCAACTAAGGTGGTTTATAGGGGTAATAGAAAGGACACAAAAATAGTAGACAGTGAGGGGGAGAAAGGGAAAAGTATGAGAAATAAAGGTAAGAGTGGGAACAGAGTAAGTGAAGGGTAGGAATGAAGTAGATATGCTGAGGTAAGAGACGGGAGAAATGCAGGAGAATTATCAGAGGTACAGAGAAAATTAAGGGGTGGGAGGTAGGGATGAGGGTTAGGTGGGATTCTGAAACAGCTCGTACAGCCCAAATGAAGTGTTGGCCACTAAGTAATAGCTTCTGCAGTCAAATACACAAAACAACCATGCATACACTTATCCACACCAAAATGCTGGGCTTACATGTGATTATAAATGCTACAACAGATTAAACTTGCACCTGGTTAGAAAGAGAAAACAGATGCATTTTCCTTGTGGATGGCAATGCACAAAATTTAACACACGTTTACTTTATCAATTCTTTAAGTAAAGGAGACAACAATGTTTAAATCTCAAGGATGCTGAAAACCTTGAAGACAGACAAAAATACTTCAGTGTGTTGCCATGTTTAAAAGTCAGTAAACTGGGTAGCCAGTGATGTCACAACCCACTACAGCCATGGGAGAACTGGCCACAGTATTTCTTTAAATCCTGTCTGAAAACCCTCCTTCCTGTTTTATACTGTAAAGGCATCTGCTGTACTTCTGGCGAGGATGATATATAACATTTTCAGAAGAAGCAAGCACCCTAACAGAGTACTTCGATTCATGGAAAAGCTGGAATAGTGTGAGTAAACCTCAGCACAGTACAGACAACACAACCAGGTTCAAAGTCCATCAAAGCCAGGACCAGATTCATGGACAGCTACCAACAAGTGCAACAGAAGCTGCACTTGGCACAGGAGATAAGATGGTGCCTGGCAATTTGCAGAGGGACTGGCTGTGGTATATACACTACTGCCCTTAGAGCTCACAGACTCAACAATTCTAACATACAAAGGTCTCTCATATCAATGTAAAGCTGTCCCACAGCAATTCCAGAACAAGTCACTATGCCTTGGGCAGCATTCAATAGCACCCCGAACAAATTAGACATATGTACTCTAGTGCTAAGCCATAACCATGCAGCTATGAAGGACAGCATATTTGGATGTCAGAGTGCATATATGAGCCTGCAGCAGTCTTTATGGCACTGAATGAAGACTGTAACAATAAAAGTGAGATACTGACTGCTTGCCAAGGGAATCTACACAGAATCCTAATTAAACTGCAAACCATCAACTGAGTGACCACACATCTGGAACCTCAGTTATTCTGTCACAACTAAAAAGAAAAAAAAAAGATCAAAATATTAAATAAAACAAATAATCACGTATGTTAGTTGAAGTGGCAATCCCCCTGTATCCATACTGGTTACACAGGGGTTGCTATCAAAGGATCGAACAGATTGTCGAAAGTTACATGATCAAAACTATATGATCAAAAATTCAGTCTGTCGAACCATTGTCACTGAGACTGCGTTACAGCAGGAATCAAGAAATTTGCCCTTTTCCCCACTGTAGTGCATTCTCGGAGTTGGTATAAATAATTAGCAGGGGGTGTGGGGAGGTGCAGGGGGGCTTGCCTCCCTGCAAAAGCATTTTTTCTGTTGTATGTGGGTGGTGTTTTTGTTTGGATTTTTTTTGATAGATTGAATGTTCGATCATATGGTTTCAATTATATGACTTTCGACAATCTGTCCGTTTGATGACTTGCCATAGATCTGTTGCATACACTAACTTTACGATGACACAAAAGCACAAAAAGCAGCAGCGAGTGTTGTGTTTCACCAAATGTACCACATACTCCCTATTGTTTCCAGCACAGCAATGCATTTAATAATCAGAACATAAATGCTCTTCAGTTTAGATACTCTGTCTTCATCAGTACAACTAAAGGCCCTTCAAAATCAACTGGACCCAGTCAGTGGGAACTTCCTGATTAGTCCTGTGACCTGTTGGACACGGATGTGCACACGTCGGCTCAGTAAGTGGTGTGGCATGTGTAGACATATGGATGCCTACTACCCTTAGCTGGGATTTCACTGACAAGTATGGGTGGGGAACTGGGTTACTTTCTGTAAGGGGCTGTGGTCCACTGAGACTACAGGGGTACAGACGCTACATTAAATACAGATATTTTGAGCACTTATCTAAAACAAATCCTAGCCACCTAACAACATGCATGCTTCCATTGACAGGTACTTTTACTTTCAAATAAGGTTGTAAAACTCTCCTGTTTGTTCTTCTCTCCCCTACACACACCTCCCTACTTACTAGTACTTACAGCTTTACAGCTCATGTTTTAAATTACAGTGCAGAACCAAGGAACATGTACTACATAGTTTAGAATTAATTTTTTTTCCACTTGATATGCAATCAGCATTTGTCTACCCTGTATACAAATTAACATTAATATTTTTCACTCTATTTTCATCTGATTTCACAAATCACTTTTCTGATCAGTTTAACATTTTTTAGGATTGAATGTCAAACGATAAACAAAACATTCCCAAATTTCAGCATTTTAAAACTTACCATTACCTGGTACTGTCTCACTGGTACACAACCATTACCTGGTACTGTCTCACTGGTACACAACCATTACCTGGTACTGTCTCCACTGGTACACAACCATTACCTGGTACTGTCTCACTGGTACACAACCATTACCTGGTACTGTCTTCACTGGTACACAACCATTACCTGGTACTGTCTTCACTGGTACACAACCATTACCTGGTACTGTCTTCACTGGTACACAACCATTACCTGGTACTGTCTTCACTGGTACACAACCATTACCTGGTACTGTCTCACTGGTACACAACCATTACCTGGTACTGTCTTCACTGGTACACAACCATTACCTGGTACTGTCTTCACTGGTACACATGTATTTTTTTTACAGTACTGTAATAACCGTATTTTATCTTCTTGCTGTTTGCACGCATCTTTCATGAACATTTTATCCTCTGCTTCCAATAAAAATACTCTCTAGCTGAGTGGACATTCCAGTCAACAAAATATAAATAACATAAATCAATGGTCTCCCCACATTACTAGTGGAATGTTTCACGTCTGCACATAAAGTGCCTTATATAAGAGGGCTGCACAATGCACCGCAATCAATCACTGCCAGCAATACCTTTTATAAAAATAGTAGGGGAAGGGCTGTATGGCCATCAGGAAACCAGGGCAGTACTTCTACCTAGCTTTATGGTGACTGGTAATATTCTGAGAGCAAACCATAAGCATAACATTGCTGGGAAAAGGATAATGATCCCCCCCCCCCCCCAAAAAAAAAAATAAAGAATTATTTGCAGGACACAATGCACAATTCTGCTTTGCAGCATTCTTTCACACTCTCTGTGCTACGGCCAAAAAATTGTGCCTTAAAAAACAGAAACAACAACAATAAAAAAAGAGTTTATGAAGACTGTGCCAATATGCAGATTTACTACACCCATTTGCACCAATCCCTTTAAAATGCTGTATTCTTATGCTTTAAGTATGTCTGTGTACAACAAACTTCCAAACATCTGGTTTGCGATCTGTGGTGTATGCTGACAATGATTTTCAATTCGATTTTCAAAAGGAATATCATTTAGGATAGACATACACTTTTGCAAATGCAGGAGTTTTGGTTTCAGCATACATCAAGCTTAAAGTCAAATGCCGCACCATACTTAACTAAAGTAAACAGTAAGCTGTCACTGGGAACTTGTAGAAGTAGTAATATTTCATTAGTGAAATTATTTCACGCTCAGAATGTGACCAAACGGCTATGAAGCAAATATAAGAAAGGAGTGAATGACCTTTAAAGTGAGATGATCTATTGTCATACCTCAAAAACATGATTAGCTTATAGAAAACCAAAAATGAAAGCAATCAAGTGGACAACAGAACATCAGCCTCTTTTTTAATACAGAGGTACAATAGCCTTAAGTAGAGGCAATAATGGAAAACACTGGACCTGGTCAGTGTTTTGGCACAGCTGTGAGAACATTTTGGAGGTAGTGTGGCCCAACAGCTGCTGTAACAGTCTGATAATTTTCCCCCTTCAATGGCATAGATGAGTGGATGTTCACTTTTTTTTTTTTTTTTTTTTATTTCTAAACCTCTTACTTATTATCACAACTGCCACTGAAACAAAACAACTATCATAGAACATAATTCAAATCCAGGGCAGCAACTCAAGCTTCCTGCTTGATCCCAAATGCAACAAACACAGAAAAATAGTAAAGCATATTTTATGGTAACTTAATTTTAATGAAAAAAAATTATGTTTTCTTCAACAATGTCCCCATCTACGATACACTAACTACAGTATAAAAGGGCCCACTATGAAATGAAAAGGTTATGCAGCCATTTGCTGATTTCCATAAACACTGCACAGATTGGTTGGAAATAAAACACTAACTATGCCCTTTAGAGACGAGTTTAGAATCAATCATCTCTCAAAGCATACAAGCAGAGGTTGTGCAGAGAAGTTCATCTATTTCGTAACAGGATGAGTGCCTTTGTTCAATGTTTTTTTACATGTTTTTTGGGAACACCTACACAATCCTATGCTGTTGAGCACTGAAGAGCTGAAAAATGCTGACCATTTGATGTGAGCAGCCTGTAAGACACAACAGTAAAATATCTTTATTACGGCACTGTGCTCTGCTTAAACATAACAATTAGAAACTAATGCTGCTCTTCATCAACAGGAATACATTAAATTTGAAAATTAAATAAAATCGAGCGTTGCGTCTTTCTAAAAATCACTCCAGCCAAACAAGTCTTGGGAGCAATGGAAGACTGCACATACAGCTGACTGCATTCAATGTCATTTAGTATTCTGAAACTTCACTTAAACAATGTCTAGTGCCCCTATTATCATCAAGTTGGAGGTTATGCCTCCCCCTTTTTTAACTTTGCCAGTGAGTGAGACGTTCCTCATGCCTGAGTTGGTAAGAAAAGAAAAGGTTTACAACTGAGGATTACGACTTACTTCACATCCAGCCAATAACCAGATCATGCACTCCTAAAACAAGAATCCTGAACTTAACATTTTTTTTTTTTTTTTTTTACCATCACATAGGAAGCAACACTGATTACATAATAATTAGCATGATGGGTGGAAACTTCTAAAATTCTGTAGGAAATTTTTACATCAGTAATAATGAAAATTTCTGTGACCAATACAAAAATATGGCATATTTTACAGATGAGCTTGAAACTTCTAGAACTTGCAGTATGGGGCTATGACTTCAACAACTGCCAGTGAGTAAGGAAATCCTGCAGCTAAGGACATTAGAACTGATGGGATTCCAAAATGAAAGGTTAAGAAGTCCAGCTGTATACAGTAACAGCAACTGCAACTTAACATAAATTATGACTCTTTTGTAATAAGGTGCAAGCCCTTACATTTGGACAGTTGTGCAATACACTCTTCAAACAGCATTTATTTACACATTAGGACCACTGCTTCCAGAATTCATAACCTCCATGGGATAAAGCTGAAGGCAGATGTCAAGCCTCCAGTCAGTTTTTTTTTTCAAATGTTTTGTGGCCCTAGGGGTGTTGAGCGGCTGTCTGATATTATGACCGCTACAATAGATTTGGCTATAGTGAGACAGCAACCACTTTCTTTTTGTGCTCAAGAAGAGGCAAATATATTAATACCAACAAATGCTCTTGGGAATATGTTTGACAGAATCTTAAAAGAAAAAAACAATTAGTAAAGACACAATAAAAATATACATTGGCATCATTTACCTCCTAAGGAAGCCTTCAGACAGGTCACAAGTCTCAGTTTTTGGCAGAGCAAGCTCTGACAGAAATAGTTTTCATTGAAATGATGCATAACTGTATCACCACATTAACTGGTGTGTGCACATGTAAAACATGTCGAGGCTGTCCCTGCTAAGCTGCATCAGCGCACAGACAGGTAAAGAATGGGATCTTTTGGCCATCATGCTGAGTCATTGCCACCTATAGCCTAAGTGAGATAAAACATCTTCACTCAGCGTATACCTCAGAGAAGGAAGATGAACAGTCAGTACTTTACTGCCACTTTGTACGGTATGTTGGGTTAGGGGCTAGGGGGCTTGTATATTCTTAGGTTGAAGCTTATGATTGCGAAGTTTTTCAGTTGTAATACAAATTTTGATGTTTTTCAAAGAATTTCTATACATTTTTTCTTTTGTTTCTGTATGCTTTTTGCTCCCTTGCCTGACAACCATCATGCCTTTCCTTACCAGACTTAGCTCATTGTTTCTCGTATTAAGAGCATACCCAATGCAGTACAAGGTTTGCTGTTTAGAGGTTCCCATCATCCAGGCAGCCACGAAGGGTGACTTTCTTTCATTCCCATCTGAAGATACCACCAAATGAGGACTTTTCTATTTAAACCACAACCCCTCCCCCTTGTGGCAACATAAGCATCTGCATCAGTTCAGGCACTACCAATGCTCCTCTATTTGAGTGTACACATTACTGGCTTGGGTAGCAGCAACTGCAGCTTACATCTCTTCTGACAGTAGCTCCTGCTTTGTATGCTATCAGTTTTCTCCCCTTAACAGTGGAGCAGCAGTAGAGCTAATTTGGAGACCACTGCACTCTTCCCTCAGGACAGAACCACTTGTCACATGCCATCCTCCACACCCCAGCTTTGCCAATACCCAAGCCACTACTTTAATTCTGGCTATCTGGGATGCACTCAGGGTTTTATCCCTGCGCCACCTGGAAGAGGATTTCTGTGCTGCTTTTGACAGCTAAAATTCTGTTTGATAAATCAGGGTATGGGAAGGGAATCTGCAGGCTGCAGGAAGGGGAATTTCAATTGTAGGAAACTAACAGAGTTAAAAGGCGTTAGGTAAGAGCCATAGGGTTGCCATATTCTAGGTTTAAAGATTTGCTTGCAAGGATTAGGGGATTTGTTTGGGTCAAACAAAATTAAGGAGGAGAGGGTGGGAATTGTGAAAAACGAAGGCCATTAGGGTTAGAAAAGGAATAACAGATCAGGGAGTATTGAAGGAAACTATGTTAAAAGTAACTATTTGTAGTGAAGGAAAATTAAACCTTCTTGGGCAGAGAGTGATGTTCTGTTAGGCTACTGTTTGCTAAGTATAAATGTTTCAAAAAGTCTCTCAACAACAGGCACTGTTATGACTCCGTCATAGTCCATGTTGGTATGAACGACTTGTGACGTACATCACTGGATGATATGAAGAGAAAGACATGACTAAGCTCTCTGATTATGTGTCTCAGGCAGGTATGTCCCTAGCCTTAAGCAGCATTTTACCTTCACCTAGGATACCTCAATACAAACAAAAAATGACTGACTTCAACAACTGGTTTAGTTTCTGGTGTCATTCAAAGGGGATCTCTCAGCCTGGGATGACATGGTTGACAGACCTCAATGCTTTGCCACAGACTGTCATCTGTCACCCCTGGGATGTTGGTTACTGGCTAAGGCTCTTGCCACTCAATGCCAGAAGAACAGACTTCCTGACGTAAAAATATTCTCTAAAAACAACCTCAAGGTTATGCTACTAAATGCGAGTCTAAAAAGTACAGTTTTGTACCTACCATAAATGTAGATGTCCGATAGGCATGCATCTGCAGTCCTTACAAATGGGTTGTCCTGTCGTCAGGCAGCCCTTCGGTCGGCCGGATTCCAAAGTCTGGGTCTGGCCTCGGCTGATGTCGCACTTCACCCGATGTCATAGCTGCAGTTATTCGGGTATAAAGGTATCAGCCGACGCCATCTTCCTCAGTGTTTCTTGCCCCAGATGCCAGGTGCCCTCTAGGAAGGCAAATTTGGATAATTGCAAAAGTTTCCAAATAAGAGAGAGCAAAATAGAAATAAACATGTATATACATATATACAAACAAATACACCATAATAGATTCCCCCAGCTAGCTAAAAGAGGGGTAAATACCCTAGGAGTACCTCAGAGGGGAAGGAGGGAGGGTAATCCTGACTGCAGATGCATGCCTATCGGACATCTACATTTATGGTAGGTACAAAACTGTACTATGTCCTTCAAGGATGCATCTGCAGTCCTTACAAATGGGTAGAATACCATAGCCAAACTGGGGGAGGAGGAGTAATAAGATTATGGTGTAGTTAAGATTCCTTGCAAAACAGCAGTGGCAAAACCTGCTCGGGATCTGGAGTATAAGGGTAAATTATAATGCTTGGCAAATGTATGCACGGAGCTCCAAGTAGCAGCCTCTAAAATGTCTTTGGTAGCCACTCCTCGTAAAAGGCTGTGGTAGTGGCTGTAGCCCTTGTAGAGTGAGGTCTGATGTCTTCTGGAGTTTTCTTTCCATGGTAAGAGTAACAAAATCTAATGCAATTTCCTATCCACTTAGAGATTGTCTGTTTCGAAATTGCTTTTCCTTCCATTCCTGTTGCATATGCTACCAGTAGCTGGTCAGTTTTTCTATTATTCTTGGTCCTGTCCAGGTAGTAGCGTAATTGTCTATGTACATCCAAGGTATGCAACAGTCTTTCTCCCCTGTTCTGTGGGTTGGGGAAGAATGTAGGCAGGTGGATAGCTTGGTTCAAAGATACCCTGGAGACCACCTTTGGCATAAAAGTAGGATTAGTTCTCATGGACACTATCTTGATGGAAAATCAGGAAGGGCTGTACTGCCATTAAAGCCTGTAGTTCAGAAACCCTTCGTGCTCAAGTGATTGCAAGCAGGAAAGCAGTTTTCCATGATAAGTACTGTAGTTCTGCTGTTGCTGATGGCTCGAAAGGAGGTAGTGTCAACTTTTCTAGCACAAAGTTCAAGTCCCATGCTGGCAATGGTGGCTTTCTTGGTGGTTTTACATTTTTAATTCCTCTCAGAAACTGCCTGAGCAGAGGATGTGAGAAGACTGGAGGATCCAAGTTGTATTCTGCTGAAATAGCTGATGCATGAATCTTAATGGAAGAATAGGACAGGCCATTGTGGAAGAGCTCTGCCAAGTATTCCAGGATGTTAGCTATGTTTACCAGTGACACATTTTCTCCTTTTGCAGTACTCCAAATGAGATATCTTTTCCATTTTGCTGAATAATTTTTTCTTGTTGAGGGTCTGCGAGCCTCCAAGATAATGTCTTTAACCCTTTGAGATAATTCTGGGTTATTTGTTCTTAAGCAATGTTCCAGGCAGACAGCTGCAGTGTTTTCAGGTTTGGATGCAGGGTTTTGAAGTTGTTCTGTGTTAGCAGCAAGGGAACTAGGGGCAGAGGCCATATTTGTTCCCGAGACATACTCCTCAGTAATGGGTACCAATGTTGCCTTGGCCAGTCTAGAGCTATCAGGATGATCCTTGGACGGTCTTCTTTGATCTTCAGTAGCACCTTGTGCATCAAAGGAAGTGGTGGGAATGCATATGCTGTCAGGTTTTTCCAACTGAAAGATAGGGAGTCCACTTTCCAAGCAAGTGGGTGGTACGTCCTCGTGCAGAATTTTTTCAGTTGGTGATTGTGTGGGGATGCAAATAAGTCTATTTCTGGTAGTCCCCATTTTCCTGTAATGGTTTTGAAGAAGTCCGGATGCAGCATCCATTCGTGGGCATCCGTGGTAGTTCTGCTTAGGATGTCTGCTAGAATATTTTCTTTTCCTGGCACAAAAATTGCTTGTAACTGAATGTTGAAGCTCAGGGCCACGTTCCATAGGTCCATTGCCATCCGGCATAGAGGGTATGAATGTGTGCCTCCCTGTTTGTTGATGTACCACATAACTGTGGTGTTGTCCGTCCTTATCAACAGTTGACCCTGTTGAAGGAATGGTCTGAATGTCTGGATTGCCAGTTTTACTGCCAGCATTTCCTTTTGATTTATGTGTAGGTGCAGCTGGTCTTGAGTCCATAAGCCTTGTATGCACTTGTCCAGCATGTGCACCCCCCAACCGAGGTCTGAGGCGCCCGTTGTGATGGTCTGGCTTGGTTGAGTGCTGTGGAAGGGCAGCCCTTTGTTTGACTGACAGGCCTGAGCCCACCATTGGAATTCTTGCTTCAGGCATGGAATTATTGGAATTTGGGTTTCTAGGCTGTGCTTGTGCTGAGACCATAAATTCCTCAGGTACCACTGTAGTTTTCTCATGTGTAGTCTGGCATGTGGAATCAATATTATGCAGGATGCCATGTAACCCAGGGCTTGCAGGACTTTTCTTGCTGTTAGCTGGTTCTGCTTTGTTAATGCCATGAAGTAGAGGGAGAGTTGCTCCTGTTTTTCTACTGTTAGGAATGCCATCTGCTTTGATGTGTCCAGCTCTGCACCCAAAAAAGTTATCCTTTGGGATGGTATCAGCCTTGACTTTTTTATATAGACTGTGTATCCCAGGGCTTGCAGTAGATGAATGACCCTTTCCAAGTCTTTTGTTAATTTGTTTTTGTTGTCCGCTTGTATTAGGCAGTCGTCCAGGTATGGGTAAATTTGAATTCCCTGAAGCCTGCAATGAGCAATTACTGATGCCAGGCATTTCGTGAATACTCTGGGCGCAGTAGATAAGCCAAAGGGCAATGCTGAGAATTGATAATGCTCTGATCCTGCAAGAAATCTGAGGTATCTTCTGCAATTTGGTCGTATGGGGACGTGCAGGTATGCCTCCTTGAGATCTAGAGTTACCAGCCAAGACTCCTTGCCCAGCATGGGAAGAAGTTGCTGTAGGGTCAGCATTTTGAATTTTGGTACAATGAGGTATGTGTTTAAAGCGGACAGGTCGAAAATAGGTCTCCATTGGTTTTCTTTTCTTGGTACCAGGAAGAGTCTGGAGTAAAATCCTTGTCCTTGTTCCATAGATGGTACCCTTTCTACAGCTGTCATCCTTAGTAAGTGAGTTATTTGTTCTAGAGCTTCTGTCTTCTGATTTGGAGGTAGGTTTGGCATTCCTCTCTTCCTTGGTAGAGTATGGAAGTGAAACCTGTAACCTTGGTCTATTGTCTGTAAAATCCATTTGTCTCCTGTGATGTAATGCCAGTTTACTGAAAATAAGGCTATCTTCCCGCCTAAGGGTGCTTCTAGTTGTTCCCTGGTAGGCGGTGCCAGAGCCAAGTCACTGTGAATGTCCTGTGGAAGTGGTGGTGGCTGGATCTGTGGCTGTACCTCGCTGGTTGTTAGCCTGCCACTGACGTCCCCTGTAGGCACCTCTGGATTGACCCCTGCCTCTTGAGCGCCTATTCCTGCCTCTCTGAGCTCTGGAGGTGTCTGGAAAGGACCAATTCTTGGAAGGCCAGTTCCTGCTAAACCTTGGAGGCTGGACCTGCAAGAAATCCTTGACTGTCTGGACAGATTTCGCTTTCTCTTCCACCTTTCTTGAGCACCTGTTGTGCCGGGGAGCCAAACAAATTGAGCTTATCCATGGGAGCATCTAGGAGTTTTGATTTGACATGGTCTGGTAAGGACTGCTCTTTTAACCATGCATGTCTTCTGATCACTGTACCAGTCATGGCTGATCTAAAGGAAGCCTCCAGTGCATCATAGCCGCATTTTAAAGAATGATTACTGACCTGCTGAATGTTATGTACCATTTCCTGAACAGATTTTTTTTGTCTAATGGTTCATCCGAGGACAGATTTTTAGTTAACTGGTCTAACATAAATTCCTGATACTGAATCATGTGGAATTGACAGTTCAAGGCTCTAGCTGAAAGAGTAGCAGAAGTGTAAACTTTTTACCCCATCTCTAAGGCCCTAGATTCCCTTTCAGAGGGAGGGGTTTTGGCAGAGGTAGCTGCTACAGCCTTGGGTCCCTGGGAGATAGTTTCGATCTGCAAGAGGAGCCTTATACAAATGATAATGTGTGTCCGGAACCCTGTAGTACCTATCGGGCTTAGCAGGGGCCGGAGGAAGAGAATCAGGAGCAGTACAAGCATCATTAAATGCATCATCCACAACAGTAAGTACTGGAGGAATGGCTAAAGGCCTATGCTGTGGCAAATGCAGAAAGGTTCTAAGCCTTTTCCTAGAGTCTGTAAAATCCTGGCCCTGCCATTGAAATTGTTCCCTCATAGCATGCAAGGTTTCCCCAAAGGAAAATTCTTCAGGCGGAGAGGCAGAAGGAATGGACTCTTCTGCATCAGAGTCCTCATAAGGAGAAAAAGGGCCCTCTGGAGGGTTTGAATTATCTGATTCATCAGAGGAGTCATCTGAAGAAACTGGCTCAGGGGGCTCTGCTCTAGGCCTCTTCTCTGGAGGTGGGTGAGAGGCCCTGTCTGGGTGAGGTTGGGATCCCCGGATCAAAGAAATGAGATCCTCTGCAAGACTAAGCATTTGTGAACTAGAGCTGGGCCTGTGAGAGAGGGTCTTAGCAGGCACAGTTTTGGTAGATTTTGCTGCTTTAGCCCTGGCAAAGGCCTTAATCGACATGGATGCAGGTGGCCTAGCAGCTCCACGTGCAGGGGTAGAAATATCCAAAGGGATAGTATCAGATAAATCCTGTGAACCTGCAAGAGCGGGTGGGATTTCAGAAGCAGATTCCACCATGCTGGATGAGGCCTCGGTAGGAGGTACGCTTTCGGCCGAAGGAAGAACCGTGGACTCTGTTTCAGCCGAAACCGAGACACTCGCGGTTGGCTTAACCGCGGTTTCGGCCGAAACCGCAGACCGCGAGTGTCGGTCCTTTTCCTTGCGCTTTTTAGATATTTGCGTAGTCGGAGTATCCGACGGCATAATGTAAGCAAAATCGGAGCCGAAAAACTCCTCAGCAAATTCCGACCGACGTCTAAGCGTCCGCCGGTTGAAAGAAGCACAGGCTAGACAAGCTGCTACGTCGTGGTCTGGGCCTAGACAAGGTAAGCAGTAAGAGTGGAAATCTTTATGAGGTATTTGTTTCCCACAAGTTAAACAGTTATTCACTTCTTCTGACATCGGCTGAGGCAAGAAAGAGTCCCCAACGGGGTACTTAGCTTTTTAGAAGTCTTCGGTAGTAGTAATCTCTGGTTCTGACCGACCGGCACTTGCGAACAGCTTCTGCTTCAGGCGCCACGTGGCAAGAAAGACTGAGGAAGATGGCATCGGCTGATACCTTTATACCCGAATAACTGCAGCTATGACGTCGGGTGAAGTGCGACATCAGCCGAGGCCAGACCCAGACTTTGGAATCCGGCCGACCGAAGGGCTGCCTGACGACAGGACAACCCATTTGTAAGGACTGCAGATGCATCCTTGAAGGACATCCAGAAAATGCACTCACTGGAAGCAGTCCTCACCTTGGATGATGCTGACATTTGTGCAGTCACTGAGACCTGGTTTAAGGTTGTGGGTAGCACCCCAGCTATACTAGGTTACATTTCCTTCCACACGTTCAGACCGCAAACTGAAGGCATGAGAACTAAAGGAGAGGTGGTGTATCGATATTCATTAAAGATAAATACACCTCTAGATTTGTTAAACAGCACGATTCCCTTGAATTATTTCAGGTGCAACTGACTGTAGATAAGACCTCTCTTTAGGTCATGGCCAACTATAGGACCCCCTCCATGAATCAGGACATCCACTCAGCCTACTTGGATCTACTTAAGTCAATCAAGATGCAACAAAATGCCCTGGCTTTGGGTAACTAATTACCTACGTATTGACTAGGTAAATTATACATGGTCTAACTCACTTGCCCAAAGGTTACTGGACTTTAAATCCAATGCCCTGGACAAGCTGGCTGACATACCCACAAGGGGATCAAACATCCTGGCTCTGGTGATAACCAACATGGGGGACCGCTGCACTATCCCCAGTGTGTGACCATCCCTAGTGAGATCTGAGCACAAATCAGCATTGCTAGAATTAACTACAACACAATCCCCAACCCATAGCAACAATTAAACTAAAAAACATCTCAAAGGCCAATTGCAACCTCTTACGTGACAGCATAAATAGCTTCATAGACCCTCCCCCCACTGATGGAACAAACATCTATGCTGAGTTATACACCAATGCTTTACACGAGCACTTGTACAATTGTATTGATTCTGCCGTACCTGATGGAACCAAAGCAAGATCTTCAGGGAAAAACAAACCTGCCTGGTGGACAACTGCCATTAATAGGCTATACAACAGGAGAAAAGAAATTGCTGTTTAAAAGTAGGAAGGAACAGTCTCAAAACTGGAAACACTCCCTCCTCAGCTTAAGCAAATAAGACTCCTAGTGAAGTCCTCCAAAATTAACCATGAATACAAATTAGCTTCCCTAACTAAGGATAAAGTACAGTTGTGTACACTTACCATAAATGTAGATGTTTGAGTGTATTCACTGTTGCAGTCATTACATTTGGGTTATCTGCTTGCAGGTAGCCCTCAGTCAGCCTGATTAACAAAGTCTTGGGTCCTGCATCGGTTGCTGTCCCTTCTTCCATGACGTCAGGTTGTCAGGGGTATAAAACATGCAGCCAACGCCATTACATCAGTTTTTCTTGCCCCAGATGTCAGGTGCCCCCCTAATGGAAAACAATTAAATATAAAAGTACAAAGATATACCTTTAACATAAAAGCAAATACACCAAAAAGGCTTTTAAGCATAGTAAAGGAAAGTAGAGGTATAGCCAAAAGACGTTAGGGGGCTGGAGGGAGGGTAACCAGGACTGCAACAGTGAATACACTCGAACATCTACATTTATGGTAAGTGTAGACAACTGTACTATGTTCTTTGTGTTTCACTGTTACAGTCATTACATTTGGGTAGATTCCCAAAGCTATGGTTGGGAGGAGGAATTTAGATAGCATTAGGGCCAGCTATAAGGCCCTGCAAGACTGCAGTGGCAAAGCCAGCTCTGGATTTAGAGAAAATTGGCAAATGATAATGCTTGGTGAAAGTATGTACAGAATTTCAGGTAGCAGCTTCTAGAATGTCCCTGGTAGAGACGCCTCTGAGAAAGGCTGTAGAGGTAGATGCAGCCCTGGTGGAGTGAGGTCTGATCCCCTGGGGGATAGGTTTTCCATGGTGCTTATTAGCAGAAATGAATGCAATGGCTTATCCATTTAGAAATTGTTTGCTTTGAAATAGCCTTTCCCTCTGCCCCTGCAGCAAATGCCACCAGCAGTTGTTCAGATTTCCTTTGAGGTTTAAGTCCTGTCCAAGAAGAATCTAAGTTGTCTGTGCACATCTAAGGAGTGCAGTATCCGTTCCCCTTTATTCTGTGGATTGGGAAAGAAGGTTGGCAAATGAATGGACTGATTAAGAGCCACACTGGATACCACCTTGGGCATGAAGGATGGATTGGTTCTGAGTGACACCCTGTCCGCATGAATGATGATGAAAGGCTCCACTGCCATAAGGGCTTGTCATTCAGATACCCTTCTAGCTGAAGTGATTGCTAAAAGGAAAGCTGTTTTCCAAGAAATAAATTTTAAGTCTGCAATAGCAGCTGGCAGGAAAGGAGGTAGAGTGAGTTTCTCCAAGACAAAGTTAAGGTCCCAGGCTGGGGTTGGAGCTCTCCTGGGTGGTCTCAAATTTTTGGCCCAACTGAGGAACTGCTTGAGCAGTGGATGAGAGAAGAGGGGAGGTTCTGTGTTATAATGAACTGAAATGGCTGAGGCGTGGATTTTAATGGAGGAAAAAGACAGGCCCTTGTGAAGCATCTCAGTTAAGTATTGTAAAATCTGCGGTAAACTGGGCACTGCTATGCTCATCCATTGAGATTGGTTCCAGGCACAGAATCTTTTCCATTTTTCAGCATAAGATTTTCTAGTACTAGGCCTCCTTGCCTCTAACATTATATCCATCATAGGTTTGCTGAGGGATGGTAAAGGAGAGATTAAGTAATTAGGCAGGCTGCAAGGTTCAGTGTTAGAAGCTGAGGGTGCAGAATCTGGTTCTCCTGCTGAGACAGCAGGGAAGGAGTCTGAGGCAGGTGCCATGGAGATAACCATGACACACTGCACAGGAGGGGGAACCAGTGTTGGCGCGGCCAGTCTGGAGCAATCAAAATCATCCTTAGTTTGTCCTGTTTGATTTTTAGTAGTACTCTGGAGAGCAGAGGCAAAGGGGGGAAGGCAAAGACTGGTAGGTTTTTCCAGCTGAAGGACAGAGCATCCACTTTCCAGGCTTGTTTGTGGGGAGTCCTTGTGCAAAATTTGTCCAATTGGTAGTTCTGGGGAGAGGCAAACAGGTCTATATCTGGGCTCCCCCATTTGCTTGCCAACATGTTCAAAATCCTTTGTTCCAGTTTCCACTTGTGTGGGTCCATGAGGTTTCTGCTTAGTCAGTCTGCCAGTGTATTTAATTTTCCTGGCAGGAATTGAGCTTGTAGGTGCACTTGGTAGCTCAAGGCTGTGTTCCACAATGCCATGGCTAGTCTGCAGAGTGGGTAAGAATGTGTACCCCTCTGCTTGTTTATGTACCACATAGTGGTGTTGTCCATCTTTACCATTAGTTATCCTGGAAGAGTGTGGTCCTTGAAGGCTGTCAGAGCATTCTGTACAGCTAACATTTATTTTTAATTGATATGCAGGTGCATTTGACTTGAGTTCCATTTGCCCTGAATGCACTTCCCTGCCAAGTGAGTCCCCCATGCATAGTCTGATGAATCTGTTGATAAGAGTTTGGGTGGCAGGGGGTGGTGTGAAAGGTAGTCCCTTGTTTTGGTGGCAAGCCTCTGCCCACCAAAGGAACTCTAGGTGTAGGCAAGGTATGATAGGAATCATTGTTTCTAGGTCTTGAGAATGTTGACATCATAGGCTTTTTAGATACCACTGTAGTTTCCTCATATGCAGTCTTGCATATGGAATTAGAAAAATGCAGGAGGCCATGAACCCCAAGGCTTGCAGTATTTATCTTGCAGATATCAGGGTTTTTGTGGCCACTTGTTTGAAGTAGGTCGTCAAATGAATTTGTTTCTCTGGCGTGAGGTAAGCCATCTGGGAAGTTGTATTCAAGCTTGCTCCCAGGAATATTATTTGTTGACAGGGTATTAGGTGTGATTTCTTTTCGTTTATGGTGTACCCCAGACAAGTTAAAACCCTTTTTACAAAGACCAGATGATTCAAAAGTATGTCCTGGCTTTCTGCCTGAATTAGACAATCGTCCAGGTATGGGGATATTTGAATATTTCTTTGCCTGCAAAATGCAATAACTGGAGCTAGACACTTTGTGAATACCCTGGGCGCAATAGATAAGCCAAAGGGCAGTGCAGAGAACTGATAATGTAAGTAGCCTGCTTTGAAGTGTAGGTATCTTCTGCAAGACTCCCTGGTTGGGATGTGCAGGTATGCTTCTTTTAAATCTAGTGTTGCCAACCAGGCATCCTTGCCTAGCACAGGAAGTAATTGGTGAAGAGTCAGCATCTTGAATTTTGGAATCTCCAAAAAGGTATTTAGAGTAAAGAGGTCCAGGATAGGACGCCATGAATTGTCTTTTCTGGGTACCAGGAAAAGTCTTAAGTAGAAACCTTGTCCCTTTTCCTCTTCTGGTACCAGTTGAATAGCCCCCATGCTTGAGAGAGAAAGTACTTGTTTTTGGGCCTCTGCCCACTGATTATGGGGTAGGTCTGGCCACCAACTTGGTGTTGGCAACGTCTGGAAGTGAAATCTGTATCCCTGGGACACTACATTTAAAACCCATTTGTCCTGGGTTATGAGTTCCCAGTTCTTTGCATGAAGAGCAATCTTTCCCCCCAAAGGGGCAATCAGTTGATAAGTGCTTGGAAATTTTTAAAGGAAGTCATTGAGACAGTTTACCATAGGGGGGAGTCTTACTATTCCCAGATTTGGAAGTGTAGGTCAGTCACTGCTTAGTTCTGTGAGTCCCCTGGGACTGAAATCTGGGGGTTTTGCTGTGTCTGGGCTTGGCTTGAGAAAATGGAAGGGGCTGGAAAGGACCAGTTCTTAGAGGGCCAGTGCCTACTAAATCTAGGAGGCTGAACTTGTACAAAATCTTTAACAGTTTGCATAGATTTAGCTTTATATTCCATCTTTTTAAGAACTTCCTCAGACTTGTTGCCAAACAGGCGGTCCTGACTTAAAGGAGCATCCAACTATTTAGCTTTAACATGATCAAGCAAAGATTGCTCCTTAAGTCAAGCATGCCTTCTGAGCACAGACCCAGTAACAGCAGCCCTAAAAGAGGCCTCTAATGAATCAAAACCACATTGCAAAGTAGGTTTTCCAATGCAGAAATCATTAAATCCTGTAATTCTTTATTTTCCACACAGTCAGGAATCAACATCATTTTCTGTTTAAGCAGTCCAATAGCATGTTGCTGATACTTTAACATATGAAACTGGCAGTTTAAAGCCCTAATGGCCAAGGTTGCAGAAGTGTAAACCTTCTTACCCCATCTATCCAGCGCCCTGGAGTCTCTATCAGAAGGGGTAGGATATTTAGCAGTAGAAGCCTTAATGCCTTGGGCCCCTGTGAAATAGTCTCTGGATCTGCAATAGGATTTTTGAAAAGGAACTTGTGGGACTCAGGGACCTTGTAGTATCTGTCAGGTTTTCTGGGAGCAGGAGGCAGGGAATCAGGGGCCAAACTAGATTCTGAAAAAGCATCAACAATGTCTAGTACAGGAGGAATAGCTAACGGCCTATGCTGAGGTAGGAGAAGGAAATCCCTAAGCCTCTTTTTTGAATCAGAAAAATCCTGGCTTTACCACTGGAAATGCTCCCTTAGAGTATGTAAGGTTTCCCCAAAAGAAAAATCCTCAGGAGGGGAAGCAGAGGGAATAGAGTCCTCTGCATCAGAATCCTCATAAGTAGGTAAGGGCAAATCCAGATCATCAGAAGAATCAGAAAAAAACAGAATCCTGATCAGAAGATTCATAATCATCTTCAGTCCTAGGCCTCTTGGGGGGGGGTTGGCTACCCCTGATTAGAGTTATTAGATCTTCTGCCATTCTTTAGGCATAGAGGCCTCAGCATGTGGACTGGGTGTTGGTTTTTTAGACATGGATTGAGATTTAGGCCCAAGTAAAGAAGGAGGCGTCAGTTTAATATGCAAGTCCGTAGGCCTAAATACACCCTCAGAAGCCGGTGCCTGCACAGAGGCTCCGGACCCATCCAAGGTACAGACATCCGCGGGTTCCGTAGTTGAAGAATCTTCCGGCATACCAGACTCTGAATGGGTCTCTGTAGAGGCCTGCGAATCAGAAGTAGCGGGTATCAGGGGCTGTGAAAGCACCTCCCTGAGTACCGGCAAACTGGCGACTGGCTTAGGAGAAGCGTCGTTGGCAGTTTTGGACCTCGGCGGCCTGTCTCTGTCTTTATCTTTGCATTTTTTCGGAATCCCGGTAGTCAGATGGCTAACCAATGACACTTCTGGATAATTAAACCGAGAACCGAAATATTTAGAGGTGAAAATATACCGACGATGGATAGTGCGCTGATTAAATAAAGCACAAAACTGACAGCAAGGTACATCGTGGTCAGGGCCTAGGCAAGGAATACAGCACATGGAATGTATCATCATGGAACTCAAACAAAGACATTGGTAATCTCCAAACTCTGGAACCTACACAGTTTGGATTTGTAAAAGGCAGATCATGTCTCCTAAACCTGATTGACTTCTTTGAAGCAGTCACCAAAGCCATAGATCAGGGTAAAATGGTTCACACAGCTTATCTAGATCTCGCCAAGGCTTTCGACACCATCCCCCACTCTGGAATTATAGATAAGCTCACTAAACTAGGTATAAATCCCTATGTCACAAGATGGGTTGCCAACTGGCTCACGGACAGAACCCACACTGTGAAAGTAGCGGATTCCAAATCCGACATCAGACCAGTGACAAGTGGAGTACCACAGGGTTCAGTCCTGGGTCCTCTCCTGTTTGGTATCTACTTCTCTGAAGTGCAGGCCAACACAGAAGGTCTTTAGCTAACAAAGTTTGCAGATGACTGCAAACTAGGAGCCATAATCAAAACTCCTAACGATGTGGACAAACTACACAAGGGCCTCAATGAGGCAGATACGTGGTGTCAAAGCCATGGCCTGAAGTTCAATGCCAAAAAGTGTATTGTCATCCCCTTTGGTAAAAACTCTGTACCCATGAACTATCACATAGCTGGTAGTCTACTTAATGCCGAAAATGTGATAAGAGACCTTGGGACACAGGTGGACAGTAGCCTCTCCTTTAATAACCACATCGCCACAGTGGTCAGGAAATCCTTCTACGTGGCTCATCTCATCACAAGAGGATTCTCATCCAGAAAAAAAGAGGTAATTGTTCCCCTCTACTCATCACTCATTAGACCCATTATAGAGTACAACGCCCCTTTTGGTATGTACCTCACAAGACATCTACAACAACTGGAAAGACCACAGAAATACCTCACAAAGAGGATTACTGGCCTCAAACATATGCCCTATGCAGACCGTCTCAAAAAACTACAGCTTTACTCCATCACATATCGCCTACTCAGGGACGATCTCTGCCTAACATACAAAGCTATGTCAAACCCAGAGCTGTTGGACATGCTCCACTTAAAGAAATCCCAATCCCTCTGAGCTACACGCTCTAGGGACCTTAACCTTGTCACCACAATAAACAGAACATGCTGGAGGGATAGATTCCTGTCCCAGAGACTTCCCACACTCTGGAACAGACTACCTATCTATGTCAAACAGAGCTCCTCATTAGCACTCTTCAAGAAAGATCTTGATGATTGGATGGGAAATGGGAAATTCACCCCGGGGATCACTTCTGTGGCTCTGCTCGACAGGGGCACAGGAAAATAATTTTCTTGGGTGGCGAAAGCCAGGGTACATTTTTTGGCTAGGCTTGTATGGGCCCTAGGGCCGATAGCCTAGTACCTACCTATGAACCTATGAATGAAAATCTTTATGAGGTATTTGCTTTCCACAAGTAATGCAATTATTAACATTTACTGACATCGGTAAGGAACAAGAAAAAGTTTCCCCAATGGGGTACTTAGCTTTAGTTAAAGACTTCAGTTCTGAAACTCAAAAACGAAAATTTCAGGAGTCGGCCGACCGGCACTTGTGAACTGCTTCTGCTTCGGGCACCACACGGCAAGAAAGACTGGTATAATGGCATTGGCTGCATGTTTTATACCCCTGACGACCTGACGTCATGGAAGAAGGGACAGCAACCGACGCAGGACCCAAGACTTCGTTAATCAGCCTGACTGAGGTCTACCTGCAAGCAGATAACCCAGATGTAATGACTGCAACAGTGAAACACGAAGAACATCCACAAGACATTCTTTAGTTACATCTGTAACCTCAAAGGTAAGGCCCAGATATGCACTAAACTCATAGTTAATGGTACTACATATAAACAGAACCTGTGGACATAGCAAACCTGCTGGCTGACAGATTCAGTGAAAACTTCACTCCCCTGTCCCCACCACATATACCCCAAAGAATCCCTAACACCTGTACCCCACATAGTTATCTCTGAGGAGGTCTTAATTGGCCTCTCCAAGGCTAAAACACAGCCTCTATGGGACCAGACAACATCCTGAGCTGTATTCTACATGGGATAAAACAAGAATTTGCATCGCATTGGGTATGCTTTTCAATCACAACCTAAGCATAGTCTTTGTCCCAGTGGAATGAAAGACAGCTACTGTCATCCCTTTGCACAAGGGGGGGGGGGTGCATCCATGGACCCTGAGAACTATAGACCCGTTAGCCTGACCAGTCTGATCTGCAGAGCCATGGAACAAACCATCATGGACCTTATTAACAAAGACATAGGAAATCTCCAAACACTCAACCCCACCCAGTTTGGCTTTGTCAAGGGGAGATCATGCCTATTAAACTTGGTGGACATCTTCGAGACAGTCACCAAAGCCCTAGACAAGGGTAAATCTGTGCATATGGCCTACCTAGACTTAGCCAAGGCCTTTGACACAATCTCCGACTCAGGCATCACTGATAAACTCACCCAGCTGGGTATCAATGCAGATGTCAGGTGGGTTGCAAACTGGCTCACTGACAGAGGTCATATGGTCAAAACAGAGGACTCCACCTCCTCCAGTAGATATGTAACTAGTGGTGTTCCACAGGGATCAGTTCTGGAACACCCTACTGTTTGGAATCTACTTCTCTGAAGTACAGGCTAAAACTAAAGGACTGTGGCTGACAAAGTTTCCTGATTACTGCAAACTGGGAGCAATCATTGAAACCCCTAGTGATGTCAACATCCTGCAAGAAGGTCTTACACAGACTAATGACTGGTGCCATAGTTGTGGTCTTAAACTTAATGCAAAAAAATGCATCATCATTCCCTGAAACTACCATGACAATAGCAATACCCTAAGCACACAGTCAGATATCTGGGCATACAGGTCGATAGCAACCTTAACTTTGATCACCATGTCTCTGCTGTAGTAAAAAGGGCATTTTAAATTGCTCATCTCATAAGTAAGTGTATTGCCTCCAGAAAAAAAAGAGGTTATAACCCCTCTGTAGTCTTTCCTCTTCACACCAATAATAGAGTACAATGTTCCCTTTGGTATATTCCTTTCCAAACACCTGTAGCAATTGGAGAGGCTACAAAAGTTCCTTATAAAGAAAATTCTGGGTCTTCAAGACCTGTCTTATGCGGACAGAAAGAAATCACTGTCACTTTACTCTGTCATACAGACTGCTCAGAAGCGACCTGTGCCTTGCATATAGAGCAATCTCTCACCCAACTTTAATGGAAATGCTGCACATTACCAAGTCAAATGGCACACGAATCACTTGCTCAAAGGACCCTAACCTGGTATGTGACATCAACAAATTTGCTGGAGAGACAGAGGTTGCCCTAACTTTGGAACAAGCTTCCTATTCGTGTTAAACAAAGCACCTCATTGGCCCTATTTAAGCAAAATTTGGACAATTGGGATGGGC
This sequence comes from Protopterus annectens, assembly GCF_019279795.1. Classification (NCBI taxonomy): domain Eukaryota; kingdom Metazoa; phylum Chordata; order Ceratodontiformes; family Protopteridae; genus Protopterus; species Protopterus annectens. The sequence continues at coordinate 701,507,211 of NC_056751.1, read as the reverse complement.
AACCAGAAATTCACCCTGGGGGTTCCACCTGTGTCCCTCTTGGACAGGGGCAATAGGAGCTGATTTTAGTGTCTGCTTGAACCAGACACTCTTGGGAACACAGGTTGAACTTGGCTAGACTTGTAAGGGTCCTGGAGCCATTAGCCTAGTAACTTATGATCCTATGTTCACATGCAGTGTTAATGGATTAGCCGACCCAGTCAATTATGCAAAACTGATTGGGTATGTAAACAAAAAAACAAGAAGTCCACCTACAAGAGATGCATCTTGGTGAAGGTGAGAGTAACAAATTTAGATGGGATGATCTGTAGTACAAACCATTTCTGTTTTCCAAGGTGTAAGGAGAACACTGGCTACTCTTGGGTGACTAGGCTTTACTTGGCTTTGTTTATTGTGTGGAGAACAAGTTACAGGATTCAGTGAGGTGAAAAAGCTCTCAACAACCTAAATTTATGCTCCTCCTTTTTGGATGGAAGTCTGTGATATGATCAGAGAAATTACTGCATTTCACAAACACATGCTTAAAAATTACAGGAGGCTGGATTTTACAGGGAGAAATAAGCGATATACAGATAGACCCGAGAGTACATAAAATACTGAGGTAGGGAAAACACTTCTTAGAATATTGTGATAAGGGACAGGTAGGGCTGTTTATGCAAGTATCCACAAGAGGAACTGGTTCACTTGTCATCTAGCTAATTATCGCAGCTATTCTAGATCGGAAAGATTCTTGTTGACAGTCAAGCGTAAGCATCAGACACAGAACTTGAAGACACTGTTTACAGGGATATCAGACGATACTCCTCCACTCCTGAAGATTAAGTTTCATAATAAGACAGAATGAAGGCACTGGAGATTCACTACCTCATTTCTACATAGTAGAGGGTTGAAAGAGTGAGTGTGAACAAATCAACAAACAGGGAAGGGTCATTCCAGGAGGATGTGGATTTGTTTGGAAGATGGGAAGTTTTCAAAGGATCATGGAAAATGGGCTTGTCAAGTTTCACTAACAGAGGCCCTATTTTGTTTTTAAGATGAAAATGGCTAGATATTATGCTATAAACTGAATGTCACTACAACAAAGTTTTTATGACGAACTAAGTCCCCCTTGGAGAGGTTACGGAGAAAATACTCTTTTCTGATTTGACTTATCCACTTCAAACACCTAGGAATACAGTTAGCACTTTTATTAAAGGACACACTACATATAAACCTTTCCTGCAGAAATGTATATGGTTACTTCAGAGGTACTCAAGTTTAAAGCTATATTCTTCTCAAAGGGTGAGGTCTTTACAGATATACTACCTCAGATACTATATTCTTTTTCATATGTTCAACTGATGTCAAACGAGTCTTTTTTCAAAAAATTTAAAGGTCTAATGGCCAGGCATACTCATACTAGTAAAAGGCAGAGAGTTGGGAGTCCCAGACATGGAGAGTTAATGGGCCTCAGCAAAGTCAGGATTATTTTTAGATGGTCAGCCAGACAGAAGAATTTTGGTAGGGGTAAAACTATTGAGTCAGACCTGTGAACAAAGGGATACATTCAGAAATGGACTATTTCTGAATAAGACTTGGATAATAGCTAATAAGGTTATAAAAGAGGAGGCGGAAGGTCTGGGTAGAACTTTGAAGATCCAAGGTTTACAGGAATCGAGGCAAGTTTTGCAGGCGACTGCAAGATTTGTAAGGGAACTAGCAGCTCTCTCAGAGGTACAGGGAGTTGGTCTGCCATACTCATTTATGTAACTTGGATGAAAAAAGGGACTGTAATCCACTGGGATAAAGCCAAAGAAAGATGTCTGAAAAGTAGTGACCAGTTAATATATGGAGACTTGATGTCTCTATGTAACAAGAGTAGTAAGGGCTATGCCAAAAAAGGAAACCATGGTGAAATAGGAATTGCTTTTTAAAGCCTGGATGGGGGCTTGCCAGTAAGTATTATAATTGCTAGTAGTGTGTTTGAAGCCCTAACAGAATCAGAGAAGAACGTGGAGAGTAGTTGCAGACCAGACTGGGAGCAGTTTCTAGGGGAAGAAGAGATCCCACCTGAACAGTCGGGCAAGGTTTTGAGGAGTACAAGAGTAGAGACAAACTCAAGGAAATTTCAAATATTTGACTAGAAGAACTTCCCCAAGTATTTTAATACACCATAGAGGTTGAGCACTAGGTATTTAGGGGTAATGAGCAGATGATGGAGAGTGAAGGGAGAGTTAAGCAAATGGAGACATATATTCTGGAGTGTAATAAATGACTATCCTGTAAGTAGCAGCAATTGGGGGGGCTCCTCCTTCAGGAAAGGGAATGGCCAATTAGGGTGGAGATCTCAATTGAAGTATATACATTGTGCTGTTAAAAAAAAAAGTTGATGAACAAAATGGGTAGAAGACCTTGACATGCACTAATATCAGCAAGTGAAAATGCAAATGCACACGAGTGGAGGCTTTAGGATTATACAGAAATATGTGGTGTGAATAAGTTGTATGAAAATCACCAGAACAGAGTTGCACAGTTTGACAAGAAAGTTGAAGGAAAGAATAAAGACTAAACCACAACCCTGGCTGATGGAGTCTGGATGAATTTACATGATGGAATGAGTTAAATTACTGTGAATATTGTGAACTTGATTTGTTAGCTCTTAAACCTTCTATGAAAATAACTTGGTGTTATTTATAATCATCTTATATGCTGTGACTGCTGGATATCTTTAGGTTTCATGTTTACTACAGATTTTGGCAAGTAAAGCTCGTAAAGAAAAAAAGCACCCATTAAGCAAGTAACCAGTGCAGAACACACAAAAACACCAAACTCGTGTGCAGGATCATGGAGGAAGGAGAAAAATGGAAGCCTGTTCTGTAGCAGTGATGCAATTATTCAAACATCTAGAATTATAGTTAGTACGCTCACACAGGTGTGCAATACCTTCTATAAGGATGGTTACTTCAGGAGGTTCACCAAGCCATTCTGTTCAGTTGTTTCTTAGGGTGAGAGATGACTGCAGCCTAGCTAACACACTGAAAGATACCAGGGGATATTTTGCTTTTTTTACCTAGCTGCCCCCTTGCACATACATCTGCAAACACATCCGAGTAGAGGTATGTAACAGGCACAGCATATGACAACAGACACCTACATAATGACACAATTACACTAGTTCTGCTTTCTCTTAGTAAGCATGCTATTTTTTTTATCTTCCTAAAAGGTCCTCTGACTTCCTCAGGGGCAAGTGAAGGAGATTATGCATGCCCAACACATATGCACCCTCCCTACCTACAGAGATGATTAAACAAAGCACCTTCATCCATGTCCCACAGACTACTCAAAACATAGGCAGTTAATCAACTACAGGATAGGTATAATGGGTATGGTGTTTGCCTAACAAACACAGAATACAAGGTATAATTATTGCCTTTGAGGGAAATTGGCTAGGCTTAAAATGGCCCACAAGGGCAGTTAGCCTAGTATTTTATTTAGCCTAGTATTTTATCTATGAATCTATAAAAGTGAGTCACCTGGGATGCAGCCAGGGCTGCATTCCCCTATGCCATGGAGGTAGCACAATTTTAGGAATTCCTAACAAGGACTAAAGAACCATAAACAATAGTAGTCACTTCGTCAGTAGAAACTCTTAACCAAAACCAAAAATAAAGCAAAAACACCAGCTAAGAGCACAAGATACTTGATTTGGCCAAGTATATTTAACTGCTTTACTTTAGTGCTTTCATCAGATTGTCTTATATTTTTGTTTCTATCAATGTAACACCTACAGTACTATGTATATCCATAGTACGTTAAAATTATTTCCACTTTATTATTTACTGTTTAATGAAGAAAAAATGGACAACTATTTAGATTTGTTTAAAGAAACCCTGAAACCACTGACTTTCCTCATGGAAAAGTTAGATAAGTTTAAATGCAGATCATGGCTTGCAAGTTGCAGGTAAGAAATCCTTCTGCCTAACGTAACTAAACTGCCATTACATGTTTATTATTTTTCAGCAGGTGCTACTTGACATCTTAGGAGCACAAGACAAAAGCCTCCTTTCAAATACTGTTTTACAGTAAACTGAAAAGCTACAGCTGGGAAAACAGGCAGAGATACCAGATAGTCCTTATCAGAAGAAATCAAGCTATAATAAAATGAAGATACATTTAGTCTTTTTCCACATCGATGTAATGATGTAGGCCATCCAGAAAAATATTTTTCTGGGGTGAGACCTTTTTGCTTCTTTTAAAATAATTAATATATCAGGAGAAAAAAAAATGACTGTTTGAAATCAACGTGGTTCTCCCATGCTGTTAGACTAAGACACCTGACAATTGAATCCACTACTCTGCCATACTCCAAGCATAAGTGCCTACTGGATAAAGGAGCTGCCACCAAGAAATGTTAGAAGAGTGAACAAGTCTATCTGGAGAACAAAGAAGAAGGGTAACTATACGTGATCGTCTTTACCTTTAGTAGTACCTTATCAGAATAGCTGTAGTGAACAATATACATTGGGTCTTGCCTGCAAATGATGGTGGAACTGGTCAAAGCTGCTGGACATGACAATATCTGGAAAAGAAAGGGAAACTGCTGATTTAGAACAGAAACAGATGGATCCTCATTTGAATTAACACAGGTTTCTGCCATTAAGGAAGTTTTTTTTTTGTCCCGCCATCAGCCCTTTAGAAGACGGGATTTTTTTCACTCAAGTGTGACAGCCTTTTCTGATCGTTCGTAGTCGTTTAAAGCTGTTTTGAGTGTATTTTTTGTACTGTTTTTGCCTATTCTTTTCAAAAAAAAAAAAAAAACAAACAAACAAAAAAATCCCTTGTTTCTCGCCTTTCTAAGCTAGTATAGTCCAGTTTTCAGGCTAGTGTTGAATTCAGGGCTATGTTACAAGTTTCTGAGTTGCCTATACCTTACTTGGATAGAAGGAAGTTTCTCTGTTCACCTCTAAGAGAGGGGAGCTTTGAGCAGCCTATCTGCCCCTGGAGGAGTGGTTCCAGGCCAGAAGTTAGTAGTTTGTGCAATTTTGCACGCCGGGCAGCGTCAGTTAGCTAGGGTTAAATTATTCCCGGCTCCACTAAGTCTCCTTGTCAGTTTTTCCCTTGAAACTGGTCTAACTCTCAACCTAAGCACTCAAAAAGCATCCTACAGACCAGCACTTGCTCAGACCTAATACAGCAAGCACTAATATACCCTGACACTTGATTGCCCAGCAGGGCAAGGCTCTTTATTCACCCCTCACCAACCAAGCGACTAAGCAGCTCACCCTACTATTCAGGAATGACAAAAGGGCAATTTTCAGGTGTACTCTCCAGTCCAGCTGGTGAATCTGGGTATCCTGAGGCAATGTTACAACTACCTCATGTACACAGACAACCCTCTCCTCCTACCACAAAACACTAACATATGCGAGAGATGCAATTATACAGCCAAACTGGAGGATAAGTTCTCTCCACCCAAAACTGGAACAGACAGTCAAGAGGAGAAGGTTAACACTTGCGCCACGCTTCCAGCCACACATATACCTACTAAACCAGCATTGGCAAAAAATACACAAAATCATACTCGGAGGCTCTAAATAAAAACCTGCAAAAGCATCAGAGTCCTCCAAAGCAGACACCCAAACAACCTCCACCTCCCGTCACAAACCAGACAACACATAAAACACAAAATCAGTGTGCCGCATAATCACAGCCCTTAAGGCGAAATAACATACCTAACACACTAGTAATAAGTGACTCTATAGTCAGGCACACTGACGTCCCACTCACTATGCTGGACAAGGAGAAGGTTACTGTTAGCTGCCTGTTGCGAGCCAGAATGTGCCACACAACACAAGCACTCAGGTCACTCCAGAACAAGTATAAATATGACTCTGTCACTGTTCATGTTGGTGTGAATGACCCGGGACATACCTCCCTGGACTACATGAAAAGAGACATGGAAGAGCTCTCTGAACATGAAGCCCAGGGCAGGTATGACCCTGACCCTGAGTAGCATCCTGCCCTCACCAAGAATGATACATCAGTATAAAGAAAAAAATATCAATTTCAACAATTGGCTAAGCTTCTGGTGTCATTCAAGGGGGATCTAGTGTCTGTCAGCCTGGGATGACATGCTTGACAAGCCATGTTACTTCGTAAGAGACGGCTTGCACCTGTCACCACTAGGCCTTCGAATACTAGCCAAGGCTCTTGCTGTCCCCACACTGCCTTTTTTAGGAAGGCTCAAAAGTCAAAACCACCTCCGTAAACAGCACAGTTAACAAAAAACTGAGGGTTATGCTACTCAACACCAAGAGTTTAAATCTCAAAAGGCACGCACTCGAAGCACTCCTCAGTATGGAGAACGTCAACATCTGTGCAGTAACTGAAACCTGGTTCAAGGCTCCAGAGAGCACCCCAGCACTACGGGGCTACAACTCATACCACACGTTTTGGCCACAGAACAAGGACCGAAACACAAAAGGAGGGGGTGTATCCATATTCATCAAGGATACCTACACCTCCAGGTCAGTGGTGCAGCATACCACCTCCGAGATCATCCATGTGCAACTAACCTCGGGCAAATCTGCAATGCAAATTGTGGCCTGCTACACATCACCCTCCATGACCCAGGACCACCACTGCTCCTTTCTGGAGATTCTGGAAAATATGAAGGTCCTACCGAACATCCTGATATTGGGCAATTTCAATTACCCTACCATTAACTGGGAAAACTACTAGAGTACAAACTCCCAGGCCCAGCGCTTCCTGGAATTCATCAACTCAAATGCCCTGGATCAGCTGGTAAACTCCCCTACCAGAGGTGAAAACATATTGGACTTGGTCATCACCAACATGGGCGACAGGTGTTCCACACCGGAGGTCAACCCGTTACTGGTTAGATCAGACCATAAACTAATCCTTCTGGATGTCCACACCCCACCACCACCCCCAACTAAGGAAACCACAGTAAAAAACATTTCTAAAGCAAACTTCACCTTACTTAAGACAGAGGTGGTAATTTTCACAGCCCCCACGCTAAAGGATAACGCTGCCCAAGATGCAGAAACCTTTACAAATGCACTCTGCACACCTACAAGGATGCATGGATCGTGCCATCGCTAGCAAAACCAACACTAACTCCTCTAAGAGAAAGAAACCAGTCTGGTGGACCCCTGCCATAAACAGGCTATACAATAGGAGGAGTAAACTAGTTCAGAAAAAAAGCAAATCCCAAGAAGGAAAGACTTCCCTGATCAGTATCAGTAAGAAACTAAGGTCCCTCATAAAATCATCCAAGGCTAACTTCGAAAGAAAAATAGCCAAGGATTCAAAAGATAACCACAAAGTCTTCTTTAGCTATGTTAAGAATCTAAGTAGCAACTCACAGATATGCACTGAGCTAGTGCAAAAAACCACAAAATATACTGAACCTACTGATATTGCCAACATCCTGGCAGACAGATTTCAGTGCAAACATCACCCCCTCTCACCCCCAAAAGGGCCCACAATAATACTGGAAAAGTGTAATTTCCCGGAAATAGGCTCATAGGTTCATACTAGGCTATCTGCCCTAGGGCATTTATAAGCCTAGCCAGAATGTGTTTGGCTTTCGCCACCCATTTTAAATTAATTTTGCTATGCCCTTTTTTGAGGTTAGTATACTGTGCCTCTGTCTAACAGTGACACAGAAATGATACCCGGGGTAAACCTACGATCTAAATCACAGACGCACAAGTGAAAACAGCCCTTTCAAAAGCCAAAAACACATAATCAATGGGTCCAGATGGTGTCCCAGGCGGTGTCTTGCACAAACTACAGAATAAACTAACCCACCTAAACACGCTGTTCAACCTCAGCCTCTCCACAGGTTACGTGCCCATAGAATGGCGCACAGCAATGGTTATTCCACTCCACAAAGGAGGGGCCACAACTGACCATTGGTAACTATCGGCCCATAAGCCTGACTAGCCTGGTCTGCAAGGCTATGGAGCGCATCATCATGGAACTCATTAGCAAAGACATTGGGAACCTCCAAACACTTGACCCGACCCAGTTCGGCTTTGTTAAGGGCAGATCATGCCTACTAAACCTGGCTGACTTCCTCGAGACAGTCACCAAGGCCATAGACGAGGGAAAGGTGGTTCACACTGCCTACCTTGACCTTGCCAAGGCTTTCAACACCATTCCCCACTCAGGTATTACAGAAAAACTCACCAGCCTGAACATAAACCACTATGTCATGAGATGGGATGCCAACTGGCTTACAGACGGAACTCACATGGTAAGACTAGCGAGCTCCAGGGCCGACTCTAAACCAGTCACAAGTGGTGTCCCACAAGGCTCGGTCCTGGGACCCCTACTGTTCAGCATATACTTCTCAGAAGTACAGGCAAACACAGGAGGACTATGGCTAACCAAGTTCGCCAATGACTGCAAACTGGGAGCCATAATTGACTCTCTGGGTGACACGGACATCCTCCAAAAGGGCCTTACTGAGATGGACACCTGGTGTCAAAGTCATGGCCTCAAGCTAAATGACAAAAAATGCATAGTCATCCAGTTTGGGAAAAACAAAACACCCACGAATTACCACATAGGTGGCAGCCCCCTTAATACAGAAGCGGTAATAAGAGATCTGGGGAGCCAGGTACATAGTAATCTCTCCTTTGACAATCATATTGCCAAAACAGTTAGCAAATCCTTATATGTGGCCCATCTAATTACTAAAGGGTTTGCATCTAGAAATAAAGAGGTTTTAGTGCCCCTCTACTCGTCACTCATCAGACCCATCATAGAGGACAATGCCCCATTTGGGATGTACCTCACAAGACATTTCCAGCAGCTGGAAAGACCACAAAAGTACCTCACCAAGAGGATTACTGGCCTCAAACATATGTCCTATGCAGCCCAAATGAAAAAAACTCTGGCTGTACTCAGTGGCATATCGCTTACTCAGAGGTGATCTCTGCCTGACTTACAAAGCCATGCCCAACTCAGAAATGATGGACATGCTCCACCTAAAGAAATCCAAGTCACTGCGAGCCATGTGCTCTAGTGAGCTAAACCTCACCACAACAATAAATAGAACATGCTGGAGGGACAGATTCCTGTCACAGAGACTCCCCATGCTTTGGAATAAAATTCCTAAGTACATTAGGCAGAGCCCCTCACTAACACTCCAAGAAAAACCTTGACGAGTGGATGGGTAACAGAAAATACACCCCTGGGATCACTTCACTGGCTCTGCTTGACAGCGGCTCAGTTAATTAATCAATGGGACGATGAAATCCGACATACTCTGGCTAAGCTTATAAATGCCCTTGGGCAGATAGCCTAGTACCTACCTATGAACCTATGAAGTATCAGTAAAGTCCTGATATGGATAGTAGACAGTTTGTAAAGTCCTTTTATGGAATGTAGATATGCCTTTAAAGCTATGTTCACCCGTGTAAGCTTGTTCCTACAGGACCACAGCTGCTTTGCAAAGCAAGTCCTCCTTCCTCTGTATGATGTATAGCATTACACTAGTGTTGTCTGACAAAATATGTAGAGTCCATCGATAGGGAACTTGCAATCCAGAATCAGAGGAATAAAAGCCAATCCTTGACTGAAGGCTATTTGGTTGTTTCACCATAGAATTCCTTTACCACAGCCGGAATCAATGGAAGATGTACTCTAAGGACTGAAACCTACAATTCCAAACATTATGCACGTACCACTCACTATTTCCTCAAGTGGAAATCTAGAGTTGAGTAAAATTAGGATAAATGAGGACATTTTAGAAATGTTCTTGCTGCCCTTTGCTTCCACTGAGGAACAAACATCCAGCATCATTTGTCTCCTAGTGTGAGCAACAGGGAAGTTATGCAGCATACCTCTCAACTATCCAGTGATTTGCAGAATGTTCGGTCTGTTTCTCATAAAATTTGTGGTTTTCTGGCAAATCACTGGGATGATCTGAGGAATTAAATCACTAAATAATGGCATATATTTGAGTTTTAGACATCATATCCTTTAGAAAATGCATTTTAACACAAATCCTGAGTGACGATGGGTTTCCAATTCTAAGTTTAAAAGAGTAATATTTAAAATCTGCCCCTACGTTTGAGCCTTTGTACCCCACATTACATCCAGCTTTGTCCAGAATTCTTGGGCTAAGAGGTTTAGAGGTATGTTATGCAGGACTGTGTTTGGAATGGCTAATAAAAACATCCCAGAGTCAGAGATTAGACTTTTGGGGACAAAGAAATTTGGGGTATTAAAGCATCCAAAACTTTGCTGTGTAACAAAGGCTATGATCAAGAACTCTCTCTACACAGGCAGTCCATCAGGGTAAAGATGTGTGTACAACTCCCCAAAAGCCTTTTCTCAGTGCTTGATGAAAACTGCTCGACTTTCTGGCAAGGTTGCTACAACCTTCATTGCAGTTTTCTTCCTCAGTTGCTGTTTCTACTACAACTGTCTCATAGTTCATGGTTCATAGATTAGTACTGGACTAAGTGCCATTGTAGGCTATTTTAAGCCTAGCCAATTACTCCATGTGAAAATCAAACCCTGCACCTTGTGTTTGCAAGGTAAACTCTTTAACCACTATGCCAACCTCCCACCCCATATAACTTACTTTGCTATACTTTAGTTACTTTTGACAAACTTTATCTTCATCATAGCCCTTTTACTTGTTTACTTGGAGATGAAAAGTGGATCACTTGTCTCAAATTCACCATAATGTTCTCTTTCTCTGGTTGCTTCAAAGGTTACAAAATCACACCCAGATTTAATTATGCCACTTCCAAATGTGTGCATTTTGATAATTTTGAATAAACAGAAACTTGTTTCCTCTGTGCCAAGTATTTCATCTGCTTAATAATTTCACCCTGGTACTGCAATGTTTAAGATAGTTTACACACCCAATACATGGGGTAGCAGAAGAACTGAGGAATTGTTTGGCACTTCTAGTTAGTTAGGACAGAGGTCAGCAATAAGGTTTCATGTAAAAATGTATTCTGCTCTGTCATGTTACTCCAGGCCAGGTGGCTGAGAGTCAAAGAAGATATTCTTAAATTAACTGGAGAAACAGTGTGTGCTCTGGTAGCTTCATCTACTTATCACATCTCAATACTGGTGAAGAAAAGTACTTTGGAAGTGGAGTTAAAATAATTGAGAAAAATGCAAGGCATCTCTAAAAGAAATACACTGTGTGGATGGTACTGAAAAACAAACAAACAAAAAAGAGCATCCTGATTCCTTAAATCATTATCTAGACGAAGGGTTTTAGATGAGCCTATGGCCACAATCCGGCTCACTGAGGCATTTTATCCGGCCTTGGTATGTCATACAACAATCTGTTTTAAATGGACAGATACATTTTGGGCATGGTAATGTGGCCTCCCGAAACTTTGCCAAGTATGATAAGTGGCCCCTGAACTGTATGGTAAGTGGCACCAGATCAAAAAAGGTTGGACACCCCTGATCTAGTCCTATACAGGATCACTATGAACAAACAATGCTATAGCATTCTCTGGAAAACTGAGGAGGGAAAAAAGGAGTCCCTTTTTGTTTTCTTTACGTAGGAAATCCTTGAAATGGAGATTTACTGACTGCTGAAGCCAGGAGAACCTAATGTACCAATCCAAAAATACTCCTATCCCGTTTTTAAAAAGTAAAATGCTGGAACATCAACTGACATCTGATTCTGACACCTGATCCTTGAATAACTATTTATGGGTTTTAGGGATCCAGTCCTTGTACTTAAAAGTCAGCATTGCCAATATCCAGTCCCTGGATGCAGGAAAGTAAGAGGAAGGGACACAAAGTAATAAAGAACTGGATTCTTGCAAAGAGAAGTGAACATATGTCCTGTCTCAGATGTCTGTAGACAAGCATATGGGGTGGAAGAAGGACCTTCCTGTGCATCAACTGTAAGCACCATTTAGGTAACTGATATGCCCTGTTCTAAAATTAACACCCCCTCCCCTCCATGACGTCCTAGAAAAGCAACAGGACTATGATAGGAGCCACAGACTGAGGGACTATTCAGCACAGTAGGGAAAACAAATTCTGAAACTAACAGAATTCTCACTTAGTTTGTCAGGTTTTGGCCTCTCTGTCACCTGAGGAAATCAACATGTCGTTAATCACTTTAACATTTTCTTCATAATGTTTTCAATGCCGCATCTTCTGTTTTGAAGACGAAGATACAGAAAAAAAAGAAAAAGGCAGAAGTCAAACCCAAACGTTTTTATACTCTTATTAGGAATACTAAAAATGTGCAGGCCTTTTTAAAAAAAAATTAAGGGATTAAATACATTATAATTTTCATCATACTCTTCCCCAAAACAAACACATATTTGGGGGATTACCTTATGTCCACAAGAGCACCTGCTGGTGATTTTTTTCTAGGCAAATAATGAGAAATATACTTTAGTTTACAGTTAATAGAGTAATAAATGTGAATATGGCCAATAAAGGATAACAAGTGAACAGCTTACAATGCTGTCAAGAATAACATCCATAGAAGTGACTAAAGTTCACAAAAAAGGTAGAGGCATGGAAGTGGGGAATAAAGGAAACAATCAGGTCAAACAGGAATTACTCCTCTACAGCCAGGATCACCGTTGGCACAAGACTACAGCTGTGCACCACAGATATTTGTCAAAAAATCTGTCTGGAGGGCATACTTTTTCTTTTCGTTTTATCACCTTCAAATTCCCAGCTCTTGCAGCAATGACTTATGACTTACATAAAGGAATCCTTAAGGCAAATCAGTAGTCCTTATTTCTTTGGAGATGAGCACTACATAAGAACACAAGGCTCTTACTTGATGGAAGTCTGACTAGCAGAGTCCGTGGGACCCTGACATTCCACAACGTTAGGGACTTGGTCTGCTTTTGTAACAGTACTGTGTTTTGCAGAGTTCGTGGGACCCTGACGTTCCACAATGTTAGGGACTTGCTCTGCTTTTGTAACTGTACTGTGTTTTGCAGAATTCGTAGGACCCGGACGTTCCAGAATGTTAGGGACTTGCTCTGCTTTTGTAACTGTACTGTGTTTTGCTGTGTGGGTTAGCACAGGTGCTACTGCCAGCTCTTTTGTCTGAACTACTGCAGTATGCCCTGCTTGGTTAATCATTTGTCCACCTGTAGAGGCCACTGCTGGACTGTCTGTTTGTATCAGAAACTGGCTCCCCAGTGGAACCAACAAGGAACCAAACGTTTGGTTTAGGATCTGACCACTTGTCTGCAGCACCACCTGGCTTAATAACGGCTTTGGTTGAATCAACACTTGGCCTACTGATGCAGTCGGTCTTGTTTTGGACAAAACCTTTCCTCCTCCTTGTTTGTGAGCCACCACTGTTTTTACTGCTTGTGTCTGTACTGAATTTTCAGCCTGAAGCATAACAAGGCCTCCAGGTTGGGTCAGAATTTGACTATTTGTCTGAAGTAACACTGGCCCTCCTACTTCAGTTAACGCTGGATTTGTTTGAGGCAAAACATGTCCTCCTGTCTGAATAAAAAGCGGACCTCCTGACTGGGCCAGTGGTGGTCCTCCTGTCTGAATAAATAACTGACCTCCTGATTGGGGTATTGCTGGTCCTCCTGTCTGAATAAACACTTGGCCTCCTGACTGGGAAAGTGTTGGTCCTCCTGCCTGAAGCAAAAGTGGGCCCCCCGACTGAGTCACTAAGAGTGGTCCTGTCTGAACCAACATTACACTTCCTGGATGACTAGGCATTTGCCCTGATGCATGGATTATGGCTGGAAATGCCCGTGTTTTAGGCTGTTCTTTACTACATGGGTTATTTTCTGTAACCGCATTACCTCCATTGTGGACACAGTCCTGGTCTTTCTGATCACTGACTACTTGCTTTTCATTAGAAGTTTCTGCTTGAAGTTCCTTTTGTTTTCCTTCTGGTTGTTCTAGTGTCAAACTACTGGTTTTAACTGGAGTCTGTCTACCCTCAGAAAGCTCAGCTTGTGAATCTGTACACAGTGGTGCATCCTGTCTTTCAACACTAGTCATCACCTTTTCCTCTACTGGGATACATTTTCCTTCTGTATCAATGCAAACTAACTGCATTTTCAAAGGATCAGCTGCTTGTGTTTTGGGGGAAAGCGGTGTTTTACAAACAGCTGGTTGTTCCTCTCTATTAACTGGTGCATTGTTTTGTCCAAGGGTAACATCAGACATCACTGCTTCAACTGGGGTTTCTTCATCATTAATAAAAGTGTTTCTCTCTGTATGTACTACCTGTCCCTCTTTATCGAGGGAAACTTGGACGTCTGTGTTACATACAGCTTGCTGCTTAGCTGCTACTGGAATTATTCCTTCACTTCCTGGTAGTTTTGTTCTAATGTTTGATTGTGCTTCCAAAACTGCTGCCTGTCCTTCTGCATCAACTTCTTCTATGTAAACGTTTTCAGCTCCTGTTTCTGCATCTCTAGATATGCAAATGTTTTTGGCTGCTGTTTCCACATCTTTAGTTACTGCAGAAAGACTATCAGTGGTATGTAGTTCTGGATTTGCTGTGATGGTTCTTGGCACATCTATTTGCAGCTCCACTTCTTTTATTGCTGTAGTTACTACAGTCGGACTTTCTGTGATGGTTCTATGCTCATCTATCTCCATATCCACTTCCTCTGTCTTGATTGTTGTAGTAACTACAGTCGGACTTTCTGTGATGGTTCTGTGCTCGTCTATCTCCATCTCCACTTCCTCTGTCTTGATTGTTGTAGTAACTATAGTCGGACTTTCTGTGATGGTTCTGTGTTCATCTATCTGCAACTCCACTTCCTTGGTCTTGATTGTTGTAGTAACTACAGTTGGACTTTCTGTGATGGTTCTGTGCTCGTCTATCTCCATCTCTACTTCCTCTGTCTTGATTGTTGTAGTAACTACAGTCGGACTTTCTGTGATGGTTCTGTGTTCATCTATCTGCAACTCCACTTCCTTGGTCTTGACTGTTGTAGTAACTACAGTTGGACTTTCTGTGATGGTTCTGTGCTCATCTATCTGCAGCTCTGCTTGCTCGGTTTTGATTGCTGTAGTTACTACAGTTGGACTTTCTGTGATGGTTCTGCACTCCTCTATCTGCAACTCCACTTCCTCTGTCATGACTGTTGTAGTAACTAAAGTTGGACTTTTTGTGACGGTACTGTGCTCGTCTGTCTGCAGCTCCACTTGCTCAGTTTTGACTGCTCTAGTAACTACAGTTGGACTTTCTGTGATGGTTCTGTGCTCGTCTGTCTGCAGCTCCACTTGCTCAGTTTTGACTGCTGTAGTAACTACAGTTGGACTTTCTGTGACGGTTCCGTGCGCATCTGTCTGCAGCTCCGCTTGCTCAGTTTTGACTGCTGTAGTAACTACAGTTGGACTTTCTGTAACTACAGTTGGACTTTCTGCAACGATTCTGTGCTTATCTGTCTGCAGCTCCGCTTGCTCAGTTTTGACTGCTCTAGTAACTACAGTTGGACTTTCTGTGATGGTTCTGTGCGCATCTGTCTGCAGCTCCGCTTGCTCAGTTTTGACTGCTGTAGTAACTACAGTTGGACTTTCTGTAACTACAGTTGGACTTTCTGCAACGATTCTGTGCTTATCTGTCTGCAGCTCTGCTTGCTCAGTTTTGACTGCTGTAATAACTACAATTGAACTTTCTGTTATGGTTCTGTGCTTGTCCATTTGCAGCTCTGTTTGCTCAGTTTTCATTGCTGTAGTATCTACAGTTGGACTTTCTGTGCTGGTTCTGTGCTTATCTATCTGCAGCTCTGTTTGCTCCGTTTTGATTACTGTAGTAACTACAGTTGGACTTTCTGTGCTGGCTCTGTGCTTATCTATCTGCAGCTCTGCTTGCTCCGTTTTGATTACTGTAGTAACTACAGTTGGACTTTCTGTGCTGGCTCTGTGCTTATTCATCTGCAGCTCTCTTTTGAATGCTGTATATTCTCTCTTATCTCCATATTCTTCCAATCTGCCTGAAGCCTGCCCAGCTTTTTTAATTCCTGATGATGTATGTTTAACAAGTTTCTCTCCCTCAATAAAACTCATGTCTGGTCCACAGAAGTGAGGATGTACCTTCTTGTCTTTCTCTGTACATCCCTGCCGTTCTTTTTGGGGTTCACATGTTACATTCAGTAGAGCACTATCCTTACTTCCTACAGTAACCAGAGTTTGATCACTACAAGCAATATTTTGTTTGCTGCTTTTGTGGGAGGATGGACTTTCACTTTGGATCAAAAGTACCTCCCAGTCCTTCTGATGTAAAGACTTAACTTCCAGAAGATCTTTGTCCTTAATTTCTACATCAGCTAAACTCTGGCCATTATAGGGAAGATATCGCTTGATGCTTTTGAGTGAAGATGGGCTTCCAATTCGGATCATTTCATTCCTTTCTACAGGGGATGGTGCTGTTTCTGTACAGTTTTGTCTCTGTCCCATTACAAAAACTCTCTGGTTCCCTTCTGGGGGAAGTAGCATTCGTTCTCGGACACAGCCTTGAACCAATTCTCTTTGACAGTTTAGCATCTGCCTTTCCATATTAGCATTCTCCAGACTTCTCTTATGTGATGGTCCTTGTGGTCTCACTGGTGTACTGTATCTTGTATACTGCGGTTTGCACCTGTCCATGAACACTGATGCTGTATTTCCTACATGGAGAGGTGAAGAAGTTCCTAAGTAGGCCTGTCCCTGACTTCCCATAACTTTTTTTACTGCATGGCTCTCCATATAGCCTGTGGGCATTTGTACTGGAGAGAAAGGCTGCTGCTGTTGCATGCAGGCAGATGCCTGCAGTCTGGCACACACTGGATTTTCTCTTTCCAAGTAGCTTGAAACATAGTCAGATAAATGATCCATTGCTTGCCGTCTTCCGCTGTTCATATCATGTCTTTCATCACGGGCACATGGCTGTCCTGCCATACCTAATCCATGCTCCACATGCAGCTGTGTGTTGCTTGATTTCTGGTTAAAAACATTACAGTTCCGTTGTCGAGTATCACTGTAGGACGCTTGAAAGTCCATGTGGGACAGGCGATGGAGGTTCAGTTGGAGCTGGTCCCCACACACAAAGCCACAGGGGCAACTGTACTGATAGTACTGGCTTGCATTCTCCTGGAAGGTCCAGCTATGTTGTTGTCCATTATTTGGCCTCTTACTGCAGGAGTGCAAATCCACTGCAGCATTACTTCTGAGTTGTTTGCATTGCAGGCATGAAGAAGTGTAAAGCATCTGGTCTTTCAATGGTTCATGAGCATTGAAATGGTTTCTACACCATATGCACACTTGTGTTGAAGGCATCAAGTACTGGTTTTGGTCCATCTTCCGTTTGGTTGATTTTGTGAAGATGTTGAAGGAGGCACGATGGGAATCTAGTTGCTCCAAAGTGTTATTGTTCATAGAGACATTCAGCATCTTCATGTGATCCAGCTCCTGTGGCTGGACATAAGGAATGCAAGAATTCCAGCTGGACTTTTCAGATACTGGCGATGCAATATTACAGTCTGTAAGGAGAAAATAGACATCAAACCTATTAAAGCAAACAAATAAGGACATAACACTACAAGGAACTTTACTTACTGAAACAATAAATAAGGAAGCAAGCAGATTTATGACAGAAGCTTCACAAACAACTCCACACCTAAAAGCCAGCACACTGTCATGTCTAAGGTAATATTGGAAGAAGGATGAATGCATCATTGTTCCATAAGAAAAGGCCAGCTACTTGGGCCAGCTATGCAAAGTACAGTTGTGTACACTTACCATAAATGTAGATGTTCGAGTGTATTCACTGCTGCAGTCATCACATTTGGGTTATCTGCTTGCAGTAGCCCTCAGTCGGCCTGATTATCAAAGTCTTGGGTCCTGCATCAGTTGCTGTCTCATCCATGACGTTAGGTAGTCAGGGGTATAAAGCATGCAGCCGACACCATTACATCAGTTTTTCTTGCCCCAGATGTCAGGTGCCACCATAATGGGAAGCAATTATATACAAAGTTACACCCCCAACAAAAAAGCAAATACACTAAAAAGCTTTAAGCATAGTAAACAAGAATAGAGGTATAGTCAATAGAAGTCAAGGGGCTGGAGGGAGGGTAACCAGGACTGCAACAGTGAATACACTCGAACATCTACATTTATGGTAAGTGTATACAACTGTACTATGTTCTTCGTGTTTCAATGTTGCAGTCATCACATTTGGGTAGATTCCCAAAGCTAAGGATGGGAGGAGGTAATTCAATAGCATTAGGACAAACTATAAGGCCCTGCAAGACTGCAGTGGCAAAGCCAGCTCTGGATTTAGAAAAAAATGGCAAGTGGTAATGCTTGGTGAAGGTATGTACAGAACTCCAGGTAGCAGCTTCTAGGATATCCCTGGTAGGGACACCTCTGAGAAAGGCTGTAAAGGTAAATGCAGCCCTGGTTGAATGTGGTCATATCCCCTGTGGGGTAGGTTTACCATGGTGCTTATAGCCGAAATGAATGCAATCCACTTAGAAATGGTTTGCTTTGAAATGGCCTTCCCCTCTGCCCCTGCAGCAAATGCAACCAGCAGCTGTTCAGATTTCCGGAGAGGCTTAGTCCTGTCCAAGTAAAATCTAAGTTGTCTGTGCACGTCCAAGGAGTGCAGTATTTGTTCCCCTTTGTTCTGTGGATTAGAAAAGAAGGTTGGCAAATGAATGGACTGATTAAGGGCCACACTGGATACCACCTTGGGCATAAAGGAGGGATTGGTCCTGAGGGACACCCTGTCAGCATGAAAGATGATGAAAGGCTCCACTGCCATGAGAGCCTGTAATTCAGACACCCTTCTTGCTGAAGTGATGGCTAGAAGGAAGGCTATTTTCCAAGAAAGAAATTTCAAGTCTGCATTTGCAGCTGGCTCAAAGGGAGGTGGAGCAAGCTATTCCAATACAAAGTTAAGGTCCCAAGCTGGAGAAGGGGCTCTCCTGGGTGGTTTCAAGTTTTTTCGCCCCTCTGAGGAACTGCTTCAGCAGTGGATGAGAGAAGAGGGGTGGTTGTGTATTGTAATGAGCTGAAATGGCTGAGGCATGAATTTTGATGGAGGAAAAGGAAATGCCCCTGTGAAGCATCTCCGTTAAGTATTGAAGAATATGTGGCAAATTGGGTGCTGATGTGCTCATCCCCTGAGTTTGGCTCCAGGAACAGAATCTTTTCCATTTTTCAGCATTGGATTTTCTAGTACTAGGCCTCCTTGCCTCCAGACTGACATCCATCACTTGCTTACTGAGGGATGGTAATGGAGAGATCAGGTAATTAGCCAGGCTGCCATGTTCAGGGTTTGAAGCTGTGGATGCAGAATCTGGCCCTCCTGCTGGGACAGCAGGGCAGGGGTCTGAGGCCGGTGCCATGGTGACAGCAGTGAAACACTGCGCAAGAGGGGGTACACCAGTGCTGGCGTGGCCAGTCTGGTGCAATCAATATTGTCCTTGGTTTGTCCTGTTTGATCTTTAGTAGTACCTTGGAGAGGAGAGGTAGAGAGGGAAAGGCATAAACTGATGGGTTTTTCCAGGTGAAGGACAGGGCATCCACTTTCCAAGCTTGTTTGTGGGGAGTCCTTGTGTAGAATTTGTCCAATTGGTAGTTCTAGTAGGAGGCAAACAGGTCTATCTCTGGGCTCCCCCACTTGTTTCTCAACATGTTGAATATCTTTGCTTCCAGTTTCCACTCGTGTGGGTCCATGAAATTTTGGCTTAAGTCGTCTGCCAGTGTATTTACCTTTCCTGGCAGGAAATGAGCCTGTAGGTGCACTTGGTAGCTCAAGGCTGTGTTCCACAGAACCATGTTCAGTCTGCAGAGAGGGTATGAGTGGGTTCCCCCCTGCTTGTTTATGTACCACATAACAGTGGTGTTGTCCGTCTTTACCAATAACTGTCCTGGAAGAATGTGGTCCTTGAAGGCTGTCAGAGCATTCTGTACAGCTAACATTTCTTTTTGATTGGTATGCAGGTGCATTTGATTTGGGTTGCATTTGCCCTGAATGCACTGCCCTGCCAAGTGAGCCCCCCATGCATAATCTGATGTGTTTGTTGTTAGGGTTTGTGTGGCAGGGGGTAGAGTGAATGGCAGCCCCTTATTTTGGTGGCAGGCCTCTGTCCACCATAGGAACTCCATATGTAGACAAGATAGGATATGAATCATTGATTCTAGATCCTGAGAATGTTGATACCATAGGCTTTTTAGATACCACTATAGTTTCCTCATATACAGTCTTGCATATGGAATTAGTAGAATGCAAGAGGCCATGAACCCCAGGGCTTGCAGTATTTTCCTTGCAGATAGCTGGGTCTTTGTGGCCAGTAGTTTGAAGTAGACTGTCAAATTAACTTGTTTCTCTGGCGTGAGGTAGGCCATCTGGGAAGTTATATTCAAGCTTGCTCCCAGGAATAGAATTTGATGGCAGGTTGCAAGATATGATTTCTTTTTGTTTATGGTGTACCCCAGAGACGTTAGCAATTTCTTTACAAATGCCAGATGATTTAATAGTATGTCCTGGCTTTCTGCCTGAATTAGACAATCATCCAGATATGGGTATTTGAATATTTCTTTGCCTGCAAAATGTAAAGACTGGAGCTAGGCATTTTGTGAATACCCTGGGCGCAGTAGATAAGCCAAAGGGCAGTGCAGAGAACTGATAGTGCATGTAGCCTGCTCTGAAGCGTAGGTATCTTCTGCAAGATTCCCTTATTGGGATGTGCAGGTAGACTTCCTTTAAATCCAGTGTTGCCAACCAGGCATCTTCGCCTAGCATGGGAAGCAGCTGATTAAGAGTTAGCATCCTGAATTTTGGGATTACCAAAAATGTATTTAGGATAGACGGGTCCCAGGATAGGATGCCAGGAATTGTCTTTTCTGGGTACCAGGAAAAGTTTTGAGTAGAAACCTTGCCCCCCATTCTTCTTCTGGGACAGGTTGAATAACCCTGATGCTTAAAAGAGAGAGATTTGCCCACTGACTGGGAGGTAGGTCTGGCCAACCATTTGGGGTTGGTAAGGAGCGGAAGTGAAATCTGTATCCTTGGAAAACTATATTTAAAACCCATTTGTCCTGGGTAATGAGTTCCCAATTTTTTGCATGCAGGGCAATCTTTCCCTCTAAAGGAACAGTCAGTTGAGCAGGGCTTGGAAGATTTAAAGTTAAGTCATGGAGACCGTTTACCATGGGGTGGGGGGAGTCTTACTACTCCCTGCTTTGGAAGTGGGAGCCACCCATGCTTAGGCCTGTGAGTACCTTGGGACTGAAGCCTGGTTGTTCTGTTGGTTCTAGGTTTGGACTGAGAAGGCCTGGAAGAGGCAGGAAAGAACCAATTCTTAGAGGGACAATGCCTACTAAATCTGGGAGGCTGTACTTGCAGGAAATCTTTAACAGTTTGCATAGATATAGCTTTTTCCTCCATCTTTTTAAGTACTACTTCTGCTTTGTTGCCAAACAGGCGGTCTTGGTTTAAGGGAGCATCCAGTAATTTAGCTTTAACATGATCTAGCAAAGATTGCTCCTTAAGCCAAGCATGCCTTCTAAATACAGACCCAGTGACAGCAACCCTGCAAGATGCCTCTGATGAATCAAAACCACATTGTAAAGTACATTTTCCAAATTGTTCAGCAGAATGCATTAAATCCTGTACATCTTTATTTTCAGCACAGTCAGGAATCAATATCATTTTCTGTTTAGGCAATCCAATAATATGCTGCTGATACTTTAACATATGAAACTAACCTTATTAGCTGATTTTTCCCCTGGGTGCTGTGCAGTGCATTCCCGGCCCTAGCATTTCTTCACTCTTTTCAACCACCCAGCCCGCAGTAAGATTTGTGAAACTAGCTGCCTGGTCATTAAGGACCCTTCCAAGCTTCCTCAGCCATCTCGATCCTCTAAGTAACGGATTCAGGCCGCTCTACTTCAGAATCCTGCCATCAAAGAAGCAAGATACTTTCCAACCACCCAGCCCACAGTAAGATTTGTGAAACTAGCTGCCTGGTCATTAAGAACCCTTCCAAGCTTTCTCAGCCATCTCAATCCTCTAAGTAACGGATTCAGGCCGCCCTACTTCAGAACCCTGCCATCAAAGAAGCAAGATAGTACGTTATCCTAGACCTAGCTGTAAAGCTACATGATTTTTAAATAACCTGCGTGTGAGTTTAAGACACGCTACTTAGCCAGGATACCCAGCAGCCATATTCCCCCCTACCCCTTAGGGAGCAAACTCTTATTTTTCCTTAGTATTTCCTTCCATATAAGCTATCTGTGCCTTTCCTAACTCTTTAGCAGCTTTCGCCATTCTCTAGCTTCTGCTGCTATATACTTTAGCCCACTAGGTGGGGCCCTAAACTAGGCTTGTCCTGCACTCTCTATTCCCCTCTCTCTAACAGCATATCACTTAGTTCTTTTTCCCCAGTCTCAGACTGCTCCAAGCTTCCACTCTATTTACCTTAATTCCCATTCCCCCGGCTAATTTCCTCTGTTTTCCATTTCCCCATACTATCCCTACCACTTACCTGTGTCTACTGATGTATCCTCAGTAGTCAGCTGTTCACTGATTGTTCTCTCAGCATTCTCATTTACCTGTCTGTCCCGCTCCGTTCCCCTACCCTGCCCCCATTTCCCATCCGCTTAACTCCGCCCCTCTTTCTTAACCAATCCTCTCACAACACATCCCTCCCACCAATTTACTAATTCCTCTCCAACCAACCCCAAAGCCTTCTCTTCTTACCCCCATACCCTTCAGTTTCTCCCTCTCTAACATACTCTCATCTCTTTGTTTATTCCCACTCTCTTACCTTACTCCAATCAACCATGTCCCCACATCTTACACAAATCCTTCTCACCTCCTGTTTAACCATATTGTTCCCAATTCCTCTTTTCCAGAGCAACTCATACAGCCTACAAACTCTCTTCCTCCTTCCTACCCCCCCCCACTCATCTCTATCTCCACCCATCCAAATCTCACTTTCATTATATATCCCCCCTCAATATTTCAACCTAATACACTCCACTACTTTAAACTAAAACTTACATTCTGTTCTTTTAAGTGGTACTCACCCCAAATCACTTGCTAACCTCCCACAATCAACTAAGCCCAAACTACAACTACTGTTCACATCCTCCTACTGTCTTTC
Source organism: Protopterus annectens (assembly GCF_019279795.1). Taxonomy (NCBI): domain Eukaryota; kingdom Metazoa; phylum Chordata; order Ceratodontiformes; family Protopteridae; genus Protopterus; species Protopterus annectens. The sequence continues at coordinate 701,484,103 of NC_056751.1, read as the reverse complement.
CCTAGCAGGAGATATTCACCCCAACCCTGGTCCTAAAACTATTAACAACTCCACTTCCCCTGTCACAACCAACAGCACCAATACCACTCATCCTACCTCATCCAACATTACTAACCAAAAATTCGTAAAAATTCTCTCTCTAAATGCCCAGAGTCTAAAAAACAAAACTGCTCTCTTCCATGCTTGGCTTTACCATACCCTGCCAGACATAGTAGCAGTCTCCGAGACTTGGCTAAAACCCCAGATTTCCAACTCTGAAATCCTACCACCAGGTTTTCAGGCTCTTAGATGTGACCGCCCAAACAAAAACGGTGGAGGAGTAGCCTTAATTTACTGAAATCTACACTCCATGTCGCCTTACCAAAACCCCATTCCTCAATTCAATAATGCAGAAATAGTCGTGGGGATACTCAAACTGAATAACTTCAAAAGCATATGTCTTATAGCCCTTTATATCCCCCGGTAATAACACTACCACTCTAGAAGACATTCTTCCATGGGCTTCAATTAAGCTCGCAATGTACATATTAGGCGATGTGAACATTGACTAGAACAAAATCAATGGCACCAATCCATCTATAGCTATTAATCTTTTAAATTTCACTCAACTAATAGCATCATGAGACCCAATAAAAAGAACCCCCTAGGTTCCACTCTGGACTGGATTCTAGCCTCCCACCCAAATAAGATCTTATACTCGGGTACCTTACCAGACACCATAAGTGACCACTACCCTGCCTTTATCCATCGTGCAACACACTCAAAGCCACACCCTCACCAATATATCCATACTCGCAACCTCACTAATTTTAATCCTTCAAGTTTCTCTAGTAATTGGCCGTTTTGGGCCATTTCTAGCTCTTTGAAGTTCCCTGCTTAAAAATCCGCTTTAGCGCGCGTTTGCGCACTTTTGCGCGAAGGTGCTCTTACTGCAGCATCGGGCAGCGCCGGTTAATCTAGTTTCAACTATTTCTAGCTCCGCAAAGTCTACTCTTCAATTTTTCCCTTAGAATTGCTCTACTTTCAATCTAAACAGTGTATGATCTATCTAAAAAGCCCAGCACTTGCTCCAAAAGCATTTTTACACAGGTAAAGCACTCAAACAAAAAAGAAAGCACTAAATCCACCTACAATCCCCTTGAATACCCATTTCCCTATAGGTCCCTTCTGACTCAGTTACACAGCAATCCCTTACACTATTCTAGCATGTCGAAGGGTCAATTACTGGCGTCCTCTCCAGTTCAGTTGGTGAATCTGGGAATCTTGAGGCAATGTTACAACTGCCTCATGTACACAAACAGCCCTCTCCTCCTCCCAACAAATAGAAATATATGTGAGAGATGCGACTATATAGCCAAACTGGAGGCTGAGCTCTCTCGACTCAGTACTGGCAAAACCAGTCAGGAGGAGAAGGAAACCACACTCACCACAAACCCAGTCTCACATAGACCTATCACAACTGCAAACCAAACACAAACACACAAAAACATACTCGGAGGCTCTAATTAAAAATCTACCAAAACAACAGAGGCCTCCAAAGCAGACATCCAAGCAACCACTACCTCAAAACACAGCACATGCAACACATAGTTCACAAAGTCAGTGTGCCAAACAGTCACAGCTCTTAAGGCCAAACAACATCCCTGATACACTTGTAATAGGTGACTCCATAGTCAGACACACTGACGTCCTGCTCACCAGACTAAACAAGGAAAAGGTTACAGTAAGCTGCCTGTCTGGTGATAGAATCCGCCACATAACACAAGCACTCAGGTCACTCCAAAGCAAGTACAAATATGACTCAGTCATTGTCCATGCTGGTGTGAATGACCTGAGACATACCTCCCTGGACTACATGAAAAGAGACAGAGGAGCTCTCAGATTATGTAGCCCAGGCCGGTATGACCCTGACCCTGACCCTGAGCAGCATCTTACCCTCACCAAGAATGATGCCACAGTACAAAGACAAAATGATCAGCTTTAACAATTGGCTCAATTACTGGTGTCATTCTAAGGGGATCCAATGTCTGTCTGCTTGGGATGACATGCTTGACAAGCCATGCTGCTTCGCAAGGGACGGCTTGCACCTGTCACCCCTGGGCTTCCGGATATTGGCCAAGGCTCTTGCCACCCCCATAGTGCCTTTTTTAGGCAAGGCTCAAAAGACAAACCCACCTCCCTAGAAAACACAAGTGGAAAAAAACTAAGGGTAATGCTGCTCAACGCCAGAAGTCTAAACCTCAAGATGCACGCTCTCGAAGCCCTCCTCAGTATGGAGAACATTGATGTCTGTGCAGTGACGGAAACCTGGTTCATGGCTCCTGAGAGCACCCCAGCACTACCAGGTTATACCTAATATCATGCTTTTTGGCCTCAAAACGTGGACTGAACCACAAAAGGAGGGGGAGTATCCATATTCATCAAAGATACCCACACCTCCAGGTTAGTGGTGACGTACGAAGCATCGGAGACCATCCAGGTGCAACTAACCATAAGCAAAACTGCCCTACAGTTTGGAGCATGCTACAGACCACCCTCTCAAATTCGGGAACCCCACTCAGCCTTCCTGAAGACACTGGAGAGTATGAATGTCTCTCCAAATACCATCATATTGGGAGACTTCAACTACCCAAACATAGACTGGGAGCATTACTCAAGCCCCAACACCCTAGCCCAAAGATTCCTAGAATTCATAATCTCAAATGCGATGGAACAACTAGTCACCACTCCCACAAGAGGAGATAATATACTAGACCTGATCATCACAAACATGGGCACACAATGCTCCACACCAGAAGTATACCCCTCATTGGTGAGATCAGACCATAAATTAATCTCACTGGAAATCCACATCCCGCCCCCTCCCCCAGCACAAAAGACCACAGTGAAGAATTTCTCAAAAGCTGACTTCACACTTCTTAAGACTGAAGTGGTATCCTTCAAGGCCATATAATCAAAATACAGTAGTGCAAGCAAATACACCATGAATGAATACCCCAATTAGGTTGTATGAGGAGGTGTTAGCCAATAGGCCTGTCCCAAGAGGGGAAGGAGGGAGGGAAACCTGGACTGCAGCTATATTAGCACTCGAACATCTACATTTATGGTAGGTACAAAACTGTACTATGTTCATCGTGCATACAGCTGCAGTCATAACAGATGGGTAGAATCCCAAAGCTAAGAAAGGGGTGGTAGGCACTAGGTGGAACTAGGAGGAGCCAGAATGCCCTGCAAGACTGCAGTTGCAAAGCCTGCTCTAGATTTGGAGTATAATGGAAGGTGGTAGTGCTTGGAGAAGGTATGCACAGAACTCCAAGTGGCTGCTTCCAAAATATCTTTGGTAGGAACTCCTCTGAGGAAAGCTGCAGAGGTAGCCGTGGCCCTTGTGGAGTGAGATCTGATGCCTGTAGGTACAGTTTTGCCATGAAAAGCAAAACAAAAGCGTATGCAGTGGGCTATCCATTTTGAGATTGTCTGTTTGGAAATTGGCTTCCCTTGAGCTCCTATAGCATAGGACACAAAGAGCTGTTCTGATTTTCTGAAAGGCTTTGTTCTGTCCAAATAATAACACAGTTGTCTGTGGTTGTCCAAGGAATGTAGTAATCTCTCCCCTTTGTTTTGAGGATTAGGATAAAAGGTAGGTAAGTGTATAGCCTGATTCAAAGCTACCCTGGATACCACTTTTGGCATAAAGGACGGGTTGGTTCGTAAGGAAACTGTCCTGATGGAAGATGATAAAAGGCTGCACAGCCATGAGAGCTTGTAGTTCCAATACCCTACGAGCTGAGGTAATCGCCAGAAGGAAAGCTGTTTTCCAGGACAAATATTGCAAATATGTTGAGGCAGCTGGGCTCAAAAGGAGGCAAGGTCAGCTTTTCTAGAATGAAATTGAGATCCCAAGCAGGTATTGGTTGTTTCCTTGGGGGGTTTAGATACTTAGCCCCTCTGAGGAACTGTCTTAAGAGGGGGTGGGAGAATAAAGGTGGATCAGTGTTGTATTCTGCAGAAATGGCTGAGGCATGGATTTTGATGGAGGAGAATGAAAGTCCACTGCTTAGCAGCTCAGCTAGATACTGTAATATTTGAGGTAAATTCAGTTTTCCAGGATTCTGGCCCTTTTTCTCATTCCAGGCACAAAACCGTTTCCATTTTGCGGAGTAAGCTTTTCTAGTAGACGGCCTTCTGGCCTCCAAAATGACATCCTGCACCTCCTTGGAGAGTAGGGTCTGTTGTGATGTTAAGGAATCTGCCATGCAGCTAGATTGAGTGTTTTCAGCTGACTGTGAAGAGTTTTGAAGCTGTGCTGAGTCAGAAGAAGAGGCATTAGAGGCAGGGTCCATGGTGGGGAATGCGTCAGGCTCCTCAGGAGTGGGTACCAGTGTTGTCTTGGCCAGTCTGGAGCAATGAGAATCATCTTTGGTCTGTCTGCTCTGGTTTTTAATAGAACTTTGGGCAGCAGAGGAAGAGGTGGGAAGGCATAAACTGTCAATGTTGTCCAACTGAAAGAGAGAGCGTCCACTCTCCAGGCCTTTGGATGAAAAATCCTTGAGCAGAATTTTGTCAATTGGTGATTTTTGTGGGAGGCAAAGAGATCTATGTCTGGCCTTCCCCATGCTTGAATTATCTCTGTAAAAACTTGAGGATGCAACTTCCATTCGTGTGGATCTGTCATATTTCTGCTTAGGTTGTCTGCCAGCGTGTTTTCCTTGCCTGGCAAGTACTGTGCTTGAAGTTGAGTTGTAAGTCTAGAGCCATGTTCCAAAGTGACATGGCCAGCCTGCATAGGGGGTATGAATGGGTTCCTCCCTGTTTATGTACCACATTACTGTGGTGTTGTCTGTCCTTATTAATAGTTGACCTGGATGCAGAAGGTCTTTGAAAGCTATAATAGCATTTATTACTGCTAGCATTTCCTTTTGATTGATGTGAAGGTGCTCTTCTTTTTGGGGCCATTTGCCCTGAACGCATCTGTCATGTGCACCCCCCAGGCGTAGTCCAAGGTATCTGTTGTGATGACTTGATTTGCTTGAGGCTTGCTGAATGGGAGACCTGTGTTTGTTTGGCATGCTTGAGCCCACCACAGAAATTCCTTTTGAAGACATGGAATTAGTGGTATTATTGTTTCCAAACTGTGGCTGTGTTGAGACCATAGGTTTTTCAGGTACCATTGAAGTTTCCTCATATGCAGCTTTGCACATGGGATTAGTAAGATGCAAGATGCCATGAATCCCAGAGCCTGCAGGATTTTCCTTGCAGTCAGCCTGGTGAAATTTGCTAGTGTTCTGAAGTATTGAGTTAGTTGCCCCTGCTTCTCTGGCGTGAGGTAGGCCATCTGGGTGTTTGTGTCCAAGTTGACACCTAGGAAAATTATTTTCCAAGAGGGTATTAGCCTCGATTTATTTTTGTTGACTGTGTATCCCAGAGAATTCAACAACATTATTACATAAGCCAGATGTTTCAGAAGTATGTGCTTGCTGTCCGCTTGGATCAGGCAGTCATCCAAATAGGGGTATATTTGTATCCCTTGAAGTCTGCAGTAGGCAATTACTGATGCCAGGCATTTCGTGAATACTCTGGGCGCAGTAGATAAGCCAAAGGGCAATGCAGAGAATTGATAATGGGTTGAACCTGCAAGAAATCTGAGGTATCTTCTGCAATTTTGTCTGATTGGGACATGCAGGTATGCCTCCTTGAGGTCCAATGTTACCAGCCAAGACTCCTTGCCCAGCAAGGGAAGAAGCTGCTGTAAAGTGAGCATCTTGAATTTTGGTACGAATAAAAATGTGTTTAGGATGGATAGGTCCAAAACAGGTCTCCAATCTTTTCCCTTCCTTGGTACCAGGAATAGTCTGGAATAAAAACCTTGACCTTGTTCGTGAGTAGGTAACCTCTTGAAGAGCTTTCATGTCTATGAGATCTGAAATTTGTCTTTGTGCCTCTGCCCTTTGATTGTGTGGCAGGTTTGGCATGCCTCTCATTTTTGGAAGGGTGTGAAAATGGAATCTGTAGCCTCTGTTTATAATGTCCAGGATCCATTTGTCTTTTGTGACAATATGCCAATTTTTTGAAAATAATGCCAGTTTTCCGCCTAAGGGTGCTGCCATTTGAGCCTTGCTTGGCATGCAAAGGGGAAATCATTGGGCTTGTTTTCTGAATGGCTGCGAACTATCATCACCACCTCTTTGTGTAGGAGCTTGCCATTGTCTGCCTCTAAACGATCCTTGGGATTGCCCTCTGCCCCTCGGGCGCCTGTATCTACCTCTTTGGGGTCTGTCCGTGGCTGGAAAGGACCAATTTTTGGAAGGCCAATTTCTATGAAACGTGGGAGTTGTACCTGTAGAAAATCTTTCACTGTTTGCATTGATTTAGCCTTTTCCTCCATTTTCTTTAATACCTCCTCAGCATTAGCACCAAATAATACATCCTTTTGTAGAGGGGCATCTAGTAATTTAGCTTTGACATGATCTGGTAAGGTTTGTTCCTTGAGCCAGGCATGTCTACGTATGACTGATCCTGTAACAGCAGCTCTACATGAGGCCTCTAGAGCATCAAAACCACATTGCAAGGTATGTTTACCCACTTGTTCTGCACTATGCATCAAATCCTGCAACTCCTTCAAGTCTGGTTGTTCAGGTTGTGACATTTTACTTCTCAGTTGTGATAACAGAAACTGTTGGTACTTTACCATATGGAACTGGCAGTTTAATGCCCTCATGGTTAAGGTGGCCGAGGTATATACCTTTTTCCCCCCACCTTTCTAAGGATCTGGAATCTCTCTCGGAAGGTAATGGATTTTTAGCAGTGGAGGCCTTAATTCCCTTGGGGCCCTGTGAGATAGTTTCTGGGTCAGCAGCATGGCTTTTGTATAGAAATTGGTGTGAGTCAGGAACCCGGTAGTACCTGTCAGGCTTGACTGGGGCTGGAGGTAACGAATCCGGGTTAAGGCAGGCCTCCGAGTACACATCATCTAGTATGTCCAAGACAGGAGGTATAGCCAGAGGCCTGTGCTGAGGTAGCAAGAGAAATTCCCTAAGCCTTTTCTTGGAATCTGAGTACTCTTGGCCTTCCCAGTGGAAGTGTTCCCTTAACGTATGCAAGGTTTCCCCAAATGAGTAATCCTCTGGGGGGGATACAGAGGGGATGGACTCCTCTGCATCAGAATCTTCAAAAGGGGGGTAAGAATGTTCCTGTTCATCAGAGTGCTCTGATATAATGGAGGCCTGATCAGAGGGGGGGGATTCTTCCTCCACTCTGGGCCTTTTGTCCGGGGGGGGGGTTGAGAACCCCTGATAAGAGTAATTAAATCCTCAGCCATTTTAAGCATCTGTTTTTTAGGCATGGGGCCTGGAGATGGGCCTTGTGTAGCTTGTCTCTTAGAATGCATGGCTGCTTTAGACTTAGTGAAAGCCTTGATGGAAAAAGAAGAGGAAGGTCTGAAGACACCTTGAGAGGAGGCAGACCTGTCTACATTTTGAGATTCACCACCAAGAGTGGCTTCGGTATCTGTGGTCGGGGTGTGGGCCGAGAAGCCTGCGACCTCGGGCACAGAAGACACTGCCAATGAAGTGTAGTCGGTAGTCAGGGGCTGCGTAGGCACCTCGCTGAGAACCGGACCACCTGTAGTCAGCTTTGGCGTGGTGTCGGTAGAGGCCGTGGACCTCGTGTGTCGGTCCTTATCTTTGCGCTTTTTAGACAAAACTGGAGTCGGAGTATCCGACGACATAATATAGTTAATTTTTTTGCCAAAATAATGCTGGGCGAACTCCGCCCGACGCTTAATGGTGCGTTTGTTGAATGTAGCACAAAAACGACAGACCGAGACGTCGTGGTCTGGGCCTAAACAAGGAATACAGAGGGAATGAAAATCCTTATGCGGTATTTGCTTCCCACATGAAATACAATTATTAACTTTGTCTGACATCGGTCTGAGGCAAGAAAAGTTTCAACGGGTACTTAGCTTTCAAGAAGACTTCGGTTGCAAAATTTTCGTAATTTCAGGAGCTGGCCGACCGGCACTTGCGAACTGCTTCTGTTTCGGGCACCACGCGGCAAGAAAGACTGAAGAAAATGGCGTCGGCTGGTTCTTTTATATCCCTGTCGCACTGACGTCAGGGAAGAAGCGACGACAACCGACGCCGGACCTAGACTTTGGAATTCGGCCGACCGAGGACCCGCCTGACGGCAGGAGAACCCCATCTGTTATGACTGCAGCTGTATGCACGATGAACATCTGGTGCCAGAGCCATGGCCTTAAACTAAACGCCAAAAAATGTATAGTCATACCCTTTGGGAAAAACAAAGTACCCACAAATTACCATATAGGTGGTAATTCATTAAGTACAGAAGAAGTAATCAGGGACCTAGGGACCCAAGTTGACAGTAACCTCTCATTTGACACTCACATTGCCAAGGTGGTTAGGAAGACCTTCTATATTACCCACCTTATCATGAAAGGATTCACATCTAGATCAAGAGAGGTCATTGTGCCCCTATACTCTTCCCTTATCAGGCCCATAATTGAGTACAATGCCCCATTCGGGATGTACCTTACCGACACCTGCAGCAGTTAGAAAGACCCCATCAAACATATGTCATATGCTGCCCGGCTGAAGAAACTCCAGCTGTACTCAGTCGCATACCACCTACTCAGAGGCGATCTATGCCTGACATACAAGGCCATGTCCAATCCGGAATTAATGGACATGCTCCACCTCAGAAAATCCAAATCCACCAGAGCCACAAGAGCGAGAGATTTGAACCTTAACACAGAAATAAATAGGACGTGCTGGTGGGACAGATTCATAACCCAGGGCTCCCTATACTCTGGAACAGAATCCCAGTCCATGTTAGGCAGAGCCCCTCACTGACTCTCTTCAAGAGAAATCTTGATGAGTGGATGGGAGATCACAGGTTTACTCTGGGGGTCATCTCTGTGTCACTACTAGACAGAGACACAGTAAACTAAACCCTAAATGGGCATAGTATCCTCATTCCATGGGGTGGCTAGGCTGACAAATGCCCTAGGGCAGATAGCCTAGTATGAACCTATGAACCTATAAACACCCTCAAACTAATAAACTGGGATAATCTAAAAACACTTTCCCTAGATAACGCTGTAGATTTTTTCAATACTACCTTCTTAGATATCTTAAATTCCCATGCCCCACCTAGAACTAAACAAATAAAATCCAACCCTGCCCCCTGACTATCTAAGGATACTAAAAATCTTATGCAACAAAGAAACAATACCTGGAAACTATCACCAACACCAACTCCTTGAAATGTTTCTTAAATATAAGCAACTCCGTAACCTAACCAAAAAAACATATCATAAGAGATAAAAAGTCCTACTACACTAAACTCCAGACCAATCACTCCAAAAACCCTAAACAGTTCTGGACCTCCATCAACTCTCTACTAAATCCCAATACAAAAAGAAACCCTTGTCCTGATACCAGTAAAACCGACACAGAATTAGCCACCCTATTCAACTCCTTTACCAACTCCATAGCTGAACTCACCAATACCTTCCTCAATCACAACTCCTCCTCTCTCCTCAAAACCACATCCCCCCAACCTCCCAATCCTAACTGCCCCCCCCCCACATTTCACCTAAAGCCCATCTCCACATCCTACATAAAAAAACTTCTCGCTAGACTTAAACCATGCTCCCCAGCCCCAGACAATATCCCCTCTCTCTATCTAAAGCTCGCTGCTCATGGCATTGCCATCCCCATCAGCATTCTCATCAATAGATCCATACAGGAGTCTTGTTCCCAAACTGTAGCGTGCTGCCTTTATCCTTCCCCTCCATAAAGGAGGTAAAAATAATACTATCTCTAACTACTGTCCAACAACCATTCTCTCCCCAATCTCAAAAATACTTGAAAAATGCATCCACCTCCAGGTCATGCCTTACCTTACTGATAATCACCTCCTCACCCCTACACAACATGGTTTTCATCCTGGACATAGTACAATAACTGCTCTTCTCTCTTTCTTAGACTTAGTAAATCATGCCCGTGATTCTGGAGAAATTGTATCCACTATCCTTCTAGATCTTTACAAAGCTTTCAACACCGTTTCCCATACCCACCTTCTAAATCATCTTTCTAATCTTAATCTTTCATAGAACACCTTATTATGGTTTAACAGTTACCTTTGTAATAGATTCCAAGCTGTGAAATGGCAAACTGGCACCTCAAATTTCCTACCCATCCCTACTGGAGTTCCCCAGGGATCCATACTCGGCCCAATGCTCTTCAATGTATTTATTAATGATTTTCATGCTGCCATTCCTAATACTAAAATAGTGCAATATGCAGACGACTCAACATTAGTTTGTTCTGCTTATAATCTCACTGACCTCCTAGCAAAAACTCAATGGCCTTTTCTACAACTGAAAACTGGATGCTTCAAAATCCTCTCTCCCTAAATGCTAATAAATCAGAAATTCTTCTTTCTCCCCCTCAAAAAACCTCCAACTTGACAAACAATCTTTCAGTAGCTTTAGCAATACTAACTCCACTATAGAAAGTGTCCCTTCTGCTAAACTACTTGGAGTTACCATAGATGAACACCTAAAATTTGACACACATGTTCAGCTAAACATTAAAAAAACTCACAAGAAACTTGGCATGCTATATAGACACTCCCAATTCCTTCATCTACCAGACAAGCTCTTGCCACCACCTACTTACTACCTTCTCTTCTATATGGTGCTCCCCTACTTACCAACTTATCCTCTTCCATGTCCTCAAAACTAGAAACATGTTACAACAAAATTGCTAAATTTGCAACTAAAGCTAATTACTCCTCCCACCACTGCACATCTCTCCACCTGCTAAACTGGCTAGAACTTCCTAATCAACTCAACTTCCTTCAACTCACTACTAACCACAGACTAATCTTCAAACCAACTCTGTGCCCTGCTTCAGCAAATATCTTACCCTTTTACACCGCCCACAGAGGCCTGAGATCTGCACACCAGAATCTCCTCTCTGTATACAATCCTAAACGTCCTGCTGGTCACCTTCTACTCTCTTCTTCCCTAGCCAAAAGATGGAATTCCCTCCCACCTTCTCTTAGAATCTCTGAAAACTATGTATACTTTAAAACTCAGCTTCATTCCTACCTTACACAACACTGGAAATGTAACTGTATTCTCCCTACTTAACCTACTTACTCTCTTCTATGTATGCTTCCTCATACAGCTTTTCTACTTATTCATCCACCTCAGGCTGTTCTCCTAAACATCTACCTCACTCTAAATCTAAAGACCCCTTAAACATCTGCCTCCCTCCAAGTCAAGTTCAACACCAAATTATTATTAATGTTTTCCTACCTTAAATGTACACAATGTAAATACTGTATATAGTCCCTGATCTTATCGCCTCTTACTGAAAACAATTAATCTTTAATAACTACTTATATTAAGCTGATGCAGTTTAACTATGGCAGTCATACCTTTCATGTGTGAACTCCACTTTTACTAATGTTCAACCACCTCTCTAAGAATACTCTAGACACTATAATCTATGCTCTACTAACAGTGTACTTCCCACCTATTTCTCCTCCATTTCTGCTAAACCTCAATATACAACATTCAAATTTTTAACCCTCAACTAATAATTGCTTTCCCTTTAATTGTGACTCTTCTCTTGCCTCTATCACTGAATTATTGTACAAATAGTTCTCTGTACTACTTTGTAAATATGTTTATGAACTGTCTTACCATTCTGCATTTCTACTTTTTCTCATTAGTTTGTATCATTTTATTTTTGTTTAATCGCTTGTAATATGGAGCTTTTCTCCCCGGGCCTCCACTGAAAACAGGCTCTTTGAGCCCAGTGGACATCCCCAGTAATCAAACTGGAAATAAATAAAAAAACTGGCAGTTTAAAGCCCTAATGGCCAAGGATGCAGAAGTCTATACCTTCTTACCCAATCTATCCAGCACCCTGGAATCTCTATCAGACGGGGTAGGATTTTTGGCAGTAGTAGCCTTAATGCCCTTGGGTCCCTGTGAAATGGTCTCAGGATCCGCAGTAGGATTTTTAAAGAGGAACTTGTGAGAGTCAGGTACCCTGTAATACCTATCAGGTTTTCTGGGAGCAGGAGGTAAGGAGTCATGGGCCAGGCTAGATTCCGAGAAGGCATCATCTACAATGTCCAGTACAGGAGGGATAGCTAAAGGCCTGTGTTGAGGTAGGAGTAAGACTTCCCTAAGCCTCTTTTTGGAGTCAGAGTAATTCTGGCTTTCCCAGCAGAAATGCTCCCTAAGCATATGCAAGGTTTCACTCAAAGAGAAATCCTCTGGAGGGGAAGCAGAGGGAATGGAGTCCTCTGCATCAGAATCCTCATAGGTAGAGAAAGGCAAATCCTGGTCATCAGAGAAAACAGAAATTTCAGAATCCTGATCAAAAGGAAAATCAGTCCTAGGTCTCTTAGAGGGGGAAAGGTGGCTTCCCCTGATTAGAGTAATAAGGTCTTCAGCCATTCTTATCATCTGATTTTTAGGCATAGGGGCCAGACCATGCGGGTCTGGGCGTCGGTTTTCTAGGCATGGATCAAGTTTTAGGCCTTGAAGAAGAAGATAGCGTCAGTTTAATATGCAAGTCAGTAGGCCTGAATACACCCTCAGAAGCTGGTGCCTGCACAGCAGTTCCGGACCCATCCAAGGTAGAGACATCCGCAGGTTCCACAGTCGAAGAAGCATCTCGCGGCATACCAGACTCCGAATGGGTCTCAGTAGAGACCTGCGAATCTGAAGTAGTGGGTATCAGGGTCTGCGAAAGCGCCTCACTGAGTACTGACAAACTGGTGACTAGCTTAGGAGAAGCGTTGGCAGCTTTGGACCTATGCGGTCTGTCTCTGCCTTTATCTTTGTGTTTTTTCAGAATGTCGGTAGTTGGGTGTCTTACCGAAGCCATTTCTGGACAATTGAACAGAGTACCAAAGTATTTAGATGCGTAAATGAACCAAAGACTAATAGTACAAGGTTTGAATAAGGCACAAAACCGACAGCAAGGTACATCGTAGTCTGGGCCTAAGCAAGGAATGCAGTACGAATTAAAATCTTTATGAGGTATTTGCTTTTCACAACAAATACAATTGTTAACTTTTACTGACATCGGTTTAGAGCAAGAAAAAGGATCCACAATGGGGTACTTAGCTTAGTTGAAGACTTCGGATCTGAAATACAAAAACAAAAATTTCAGGAGTTGGCCGACCGGCACTTGCGAACTGCTTCTGCTTCGGGCACCGTATGGCAAGAAAGACATATGTAATGGCGTTGGCTGCATGCTTTATACCCCTGACTACCTGACGTCATAGAAGATCAGCAACCGACGCAGGACCCAAGACTTTGATAATCAGGCCGACTGAGGGCTACTGCAAGCAGATAACCCAAATGTGATGACTGCAACAGTGAAACACGAAGAACATCACATTTTTCCTGTCTTAATTTGTAACAGGCACATTTGTCACACAGAATATACCACATCTGCATTTTGTAGGTAAAGCCAGCCACAGGCAAGTAAACAAGAGCACACAAACAAGGGGAAGGGTGGAAGGATTAGGTAAATGGATACAGTTGTGTACACTTACCATAAATGTAGATGTTAGAGTGTATTCACTGTTGCAGTCATCACACTTGGGTTATCTGCCTGCAGGTAGCCCTCAGTCGGCCCGAATACCAGAGTCTTGGGATTTCTGCGTTGGATGCTGTCACGTCCTCCATGACGTCAGGTCATCAGGGGCATAAACATGCAGCCGATGCCAAAACATCAGTTTTTCTTCCCCACATGTCAGGAGCCCCCAAAATAGGAAGCTATTACATGGTGTGGAACACCTCCAGTAAAAAGAAAACATCCCTGCTATAAAAGATGGCCATAAAGAGGATAGGTAGAAAGGATAGAGAAATCCAGGGGGCTGGATGGAGGGAAACCACGACTGCAACAGTGAATACACTTGAACATCTACATTTATGGTAAGTGTACACAACTGTACTATGTTTTTCGTGTTTCACTGTTGCAGTCATCACACTTGGGTTGATTCCCAAAGCTGAGGAAGAGTGGAGGCAGTCAAGTGTTAGGGCTGGCTAGCAGGCCTTGTAAGACTGCTGTAGCAAGGATTTAGAAAAAAGAGGTAAGCGGTAATGCTTGGTGACGGTGTGTACAGAACTCCAGGTTGCAGCTTCCAGGATGTCCCTGGTAGGGACTCCCCTGAGAAATGCTGTAGAGGTTGAAGTAGCTCTAGTGAAATGAGTTCTGATCCCCAGAGTGGTTGGTTTTCCATGGTGCTTGTAGCAGAAGTGGATGCAGTGTGCTATCCATTTGGAAATGGTTTGCTTTGAAATGGCCTTGCCCTCTGCCCCTGTAGCAAAACTGACTAGCAGTTGGTTAGATTTTCTGAAAGGCTTAGTCCAATCAAGATAGAACCTGAGCTGTCTGTGCACATCCAAGGAGTACAGGATTCTTTCCCCTTTATTCTGAGGATTAGGGAAAAAGGTTGGCAAATTAATGGATTGGTTTAAAGCCACAATGGATACCACCTTGGGCATAAAGAAAGTGTTAGTCCTGAGGGAATCCTGTCAGCATGGAAAATAAGAAGGGCTCCACCGCCATTAGTGCCTGTAAACTCAAGACACTCTTCTTGCTGAAGTAATAGGTTGGTAAAAGGCTGTTTTCCGAGAGAGGAAGAGGAATTTTAACTCTGCTGAAGCAGCAGGTTCAAAAGGGGGAAGTGTGAGCTTCTCCAGTGCAAAGTTAAGGTCCCAGGCCAGGGTGGGAGCTCTCTTAGGGAGCCTTAAATTGTTAGCTCCTCTCAAGGAACTGTTTGATGAGAGGGTGAGAAAAGAGAGGTGGCTCAATATTATAATGAGCTGAGATGGCAGAGGCATGAATCTTAATGGATGAGAAGGATAGGCCTCTGTGGAGCAGCTCTGCTAGGTAATCAAGGATATGAGGTAAGGTGGGCACAGCTGGGTCCTTTCCTTGAGAGTGACTCCAAGAACAAAATTTTTTCCACTTTTCAGCATAGGATTTCGTAGTACTAGGCCTTCTGGCCTCAAGGATGACGTCTGGCACCTGATTGCTGAGGGATGCTGGTGGTGTACTCAGGGGATAAGCCAGGCCGCAAGGTCTAGGGTTTGCAGCTGTGGATGCAAAATCTGTCCCTCCTGCTGAGACAGCAGGGAAGGTGTCAGATGTAGGTGCCAGGGTGGCACTGCTGTCACACTGGGTAAGAGTGGGTACCAGTGCTGGCATCGCCAGTCTGGTGCAATAAGGATTGCCATTGGCCTGTCCTGTTTGATCTTGAGTAGTACTTTTGAGAGGAGGGGCATAGGAGGGAAGGCATATATTGAGAGGTTTTCCCATGTAAAGGATAGGGCATCCACCTTCCAGGCTCTACTGTGAGGGTTCCTGGTGCAAAATTTGTTCAATTGGTGGTTTTGGGGAGAGGCAAAAAGGTCCACCTCCAGTGTTCCCCACCTCTGGGTTAGAAGTTTGAATGAGTTGGGTTCCAGTTTCCACTCGTGAGGGTCCAGTAGATTTCTGCTCAAGTCGTCTGCCAGTGAATTTTGCTTGCCTGGCAGAAATTGAGCTTGAAGGTGCACTTGGATGCTCAAAGCTGTGTTCCACAGAGCCATGGCGAACCTGCAGAGTGGGTAAGAATGAGTTCCGCCCTGCTTGTTTATATACCACATAACTGTGGTGTTGTCTGTCTTTATCAGAAGCTGTCTTGGAAGGATAAGGTACTTGAAGGCTGTCAGAGCATTCTGTACAGCTAGCATCTTTTTGATTGTTATGCAGGGAAATTTGTTCTGGGCTCTATTTGCCTTGAATGCATTTGCCTGCCATGTGAGCCCCCCCATGCATAGTCTGATGCGTCTGTTGTCAGGATTTGGGCAGCGAGGGGTTCATAGGTAGGTACTAGGCTATCGGCCCTAGGGCCTATACAAGCTTAGCCAAAAAATGTACCCTGGCTTTCGCCACTCAAGAAAATTATTTTCCTGTGCCCCTGTCGAGCAGAGCCACAGAAGTGATCCCCTGGGTGAATTTCCCATTTCCCATCCAATCATCAAGATTTTTCTTGAAGAGTGCTAATGAGGAGCTCTGTTTGACATAGATAGGTAGTCTGTTCCAGAGTATGGGAAGTCTCTGGGACAGGAATCTATCCCTCCAGCATGTTCTGTTTATTGTGGTGACAAGGTTAAGGTCCCTAGAGCGTGTAGCTCGGAGGGATTGGGATTTCTTTAAGTGGAGCATGTCCAACAGCTCTGGGTTTGATATAGCTTTGTATGTTAGGCAGAGATCGGCCCTGAGTAGACGATATGCGATGGAGTAAAGCTGTAGTTTTTTTGAGACGATCTGCATAGGGCATCTGTTTGAGGCAGTAATCCTCTTTGTGAGGTATTTCTGTGGTCTTTCTAGTTGTTGTAGATGTCTTGTGAGGTACATACCAAAAGGGGCGTTGTACTCTATTAATGGGTCTAATGAGTGATGCGTAGGGGGGAACAATGACCTCTTTTTTTCTGGATGAGAATCCTTTTGTGATGAGATGAGCCACGTAGAAGGATTTCCTGACCACTGTGGTGATGTGATTATCAAAGGAGAGACTACTGTCCACCTGTGTCCCAAGGTCTCATCACATTTTCGGCATTAAGTAGACTACCAGCTATGTGGTAGTTCATGGGTACAGAGTTTTTACCAAAGGGGATGACAATACACTTTTTGGCATTGAGCTTCAGGCCATGGCTTTGACACCAGGTTTCTGTCTCAGTGAGGCCCTTTTGTAGTTTGTCCACATCGTTAGGATTTTCGATTATGGCTCCTAGTTTGCAGTCATCTGCAAACTTTGTTAGCCGAAGACCTTCTGTGTTGGCCTGCACTTCAGAGAAGTAGATACCAAACAGGAGAGGACCCAGGACTGAACCCTGTGGTACTCCACTTGTCACTGGTCTGATGTCGGATTTGGAATCCGCTTTCACAGTGTGGGTTCTGTCCATGAGCCAGTTGACAACCCATCTTGTGACATAGGGATTTATAACTAGTTTAGTGAGCTTATCTATAATTCCAGAGTGGGGGATGGTGTCGAAAGCCTTGGCGAGATCTAGATAAGCTGTGTGAACCATTTTACCCTCATCTATGGCTTTGGTGACTGCTTCAAAGAAGTCAATCAGGTTTAGGAGACATGATCTGGTTGAATGAAAGGAAGTCCCTTGTTGTGGTCGCATGCTTCTGCCCACCATAGGAACTCTGCCCTTAGACAAGGTATGATAAGAATCAGTGTTTCCAGGTCCGGAAAATGTTGACACCAGATACTTTTTAAGTACCACTGAAGTTTCCTCATATGCAGTCTTGCATATGGAAATTAGCAGAATGCATGAGGCCATGAACCCTAGGGCTTGCAGTATTTTCCTTGCAGATAGCTGGGTTTTGGTGGCCACTAGTTTGAAACAGTTTGTCAAATGGGCCTACTTTTCTGGAGTGAGGAATGCCATCTGGGAAGCTGTTTTCAAGCTTGCTCCCAGGAATACAATTTATTGGCTGGGCACCAGCTGTGATTTCTTTTCGTTGATGCTGTATCCCAGTGAAGTTAGAAATCTTTTTACAAATGCCAGGTGCTGAAGAAGCAATTCCTGACTGTCCGCCTGAATCAGGCAATCGTCCAAGTATGGGTAGATTTGAATATTTTTCTGCCTGCAGTATGCAATGGCTGGAGCCAGGCATTTTGTGAATACTCTGGGTGCAGTAGATAAGCCAAGGGGAAGTGTAGAGAACTGATAGTGCATACAGCCTGCCCTGAAACGTAAATATTTCCTGCAAGACTCCCTTATGGGGATGTGCAGATAAGCTTCTTTTAAGTCTAGGGTGACTAACCATGCCTCCTTGGCTAGCATAGGAAGATGTTGCAGTGTAAGCATTTTGAATTTTGGGATCACCAGAAAGGTGTTGAGAATTGTCAGATCTGGGAAAGGGCGCCAAGAGCTCTCTTTTGTGGGCACCAGGAACAGTCTGTAGTAGAAACCCTGTCCCCTTTGTTCTACTGGAACAGGTTGAATAGCCCTGATATGGAGAAGGGAAACTACCTGCTTTTGAGCCGCTGTCCACTGGTTTGGAGGAAGGTCTGGCAACCCACTTGGGGTTGGCAGTGAGTAGAAGTAGAATCTGTATCCCTGGGATACAATGTTTAGAACCAATCAGTCCTGAGTAATGGACATCCAGTTTTTTGCATGAAGGGCGAGTTTTCCTCCTAGGGGCGCAAGTACTCGGGCATGGCTGGGAAGGATAATTGGAAAGTCATTATTAACTTTTTCCATAAGGGGGTGGCTTACCACTCCCTGGTATACAGGTGGAAAAGTACAGTTTTGTACCTACCATAAATGTAGATGTTCGAGTGCTAATACAGCTGCAGTCCTTACATATGGGTTCTCCTGCCGTCAGGCGGGTCCTCGGTCGGCCGAATTCCAAAGTCTAGGTCCGGCGTCGGTTGTTGTCGCCTTCTTCCCTGAAGTCAGTGCGACAGGGGTATATAAGACACGGCAGACGCCATTTTCTTCAGTCTTTCTTGCCCCAGATGTCAGGTGCCCCCAGAAGGAAGGCAATACATAATTTATATATCTATGTATAGTCATGCAATGCAATATAATCAAAATTCAGTAGTTGCAAGCAAATACACCATAGAAGGATAACCCAAACAGGTTGTTTGTGGAGGAGTTAGCCACTAGGCCTGTGCCAAGAGGGGAAGGAGGGAGGGAAACCTGGACTGCAGCTGTATTAGCACTCGTACATCTATATTTATGGTAGGTACAAAACTGTACTATGTTCATCGTGCATACAGCTGCAGTCCTTACATATGGGTAGAATTCCAAAGCTACGCACAGGGTAGTAGGCACTAGGTGGAATTAGGAAGAGCCAGAATGCCCTGCAACACAGCAGTGGCAAAGCCTGCTCTTGTTTTGGAGTATAAAGGTAGGTGGTAGTGTTTAGTGAAGGTATGCACCGAACTCCAAGTGGCTGCCTCCAAAATATCTTTGGTAGGTACTCCTCTGAGGAAGGCTGTAGAGGTAGCTGTGGCCCTTGTGGAGTGGGATCGGATGCCTGTAGGCACAGATTTACCATGAAAGGAGTAACAAAAATGTATGCAGTGGCCTATCCATTTTGAAATTGTCTGTTTGGAAATTGGCTTCCCTTGAGCTCCTACAGCATAGGACACAAAGAGGTGTTCTGATTTCCTGAACGGCTTTGTTCTGTCCAAATAGTAACGCAGCTGTCTATGGATGTCTAAGGAATGTAGCAGCCTTTCCCCTTTGTTTTGAGGATTGGGGTAAAAGGTAGGTAAGTCTATGGCCTGATTTAAAGCTACCCTGGATACTACCTTAGGCATAAATGTCGGGTTGGTTTGTAGGGAAACTCTGTCCTGATGGAAGATGAGAAAGGGCTGCACAGCCATGAGGGCTTGTAATTCCGAGACCCTACGAGCTGAGGTAATAGCCAGAAGGAAAGCTGTTTTCCAGGACAAATATTGTAAATCTGTTGAGGCAGCTGGTTCAAAGGGAGGCAATGTCAATTTTTCCAGTATGTAATTAAGATCCCAGGCTGGGATTGGTTGTTTCCTTGGAGGTCTTATATTCTTGGCCCCTCTGAGGAACTGTCTTAAGAGTGGGTGAGAGAATAAGGGTGGATCAGTGTTGTATTCTGCTGAAATGGCTGAGGCATGGATTTTAATGGAGGAGAATGACAGTCCACTGTTCAGCAGCTCAGTTAGATACTGTAATATCTGAGGCAAATTCAGTTTTCTAGGATCCTGGTCCTTTTTCTCATTCCAATCGCAAAACCGTTTCCATTTTGCGGAGTAAGCTTTTCTAGTAGATGGCCTTCTGGCTTCCAAAATGACATCCTGTACCTCCTTGGAGAGTAGGGTCTGTTGTGGTATTAAGGAAGTTTCCATGCAGCCAGATTGAGTGTTTTCAGCTGACTGTGAAGAGTTTTGTAGCTGTGCTGAGTCAGAAGAAGAGGCATTAGAGGTAGAGTCCAGGGAGGAGAATGTGTTAGGCTCCTCAGGAGTGGATACCAGTGTTGTCTTGGCCAGTCTGGAGCAATCAGTATCATCTTTGGTCTGTCTGTTCTTGTTTTCAAAAGCACCTTGGTCAGTAGAGAAAGAGGTGGAAAGGCGTAAACTGTCCTTGCTGTCCAAATGAAAGAAAGGGCGTCCACTCTCCAGGCCTTTGGATGAAATGTCCTTGAGCAGAACTTTGTCAATTGGTGATTTTTGTGGGAGGCAGAGAGATCTATGTCTGGCCTTCCCCAGGCTTGGATTATCTTTGTAAACACTTGAGGATGCAACTTCCATTCGTGAGGGTCTGTCATATTTCTGCTTAGATTGTCTGCCAGCGTGTTTTCCATACCTGGCAAGTACTGTGCTTGAAGCTCGATTTGCCATTCCAGAGCCCTGTTCCAAAGTGACATGGCCAGCCTGCACAGGGGGTATGAATGTGTTTCTCCCTGTTTGTTTATGTACCACATTACTGTGGTGTTGTCTGTTCTTATTAATAATTGCCCAGGATGCAGGAGGTACTTGAAAGCTGTAATTGCATTTATTACTGCTAACATTTCCTTTTGATTGATGTGAAGGTGCTTTTCCTTTTGGGACCATTTGCCCTGAATGCACCTGTCTGTCATGTGTGCCCCCCAGGCGTAGTCTGAGGCGTCTGTTGTGATGACTTGATTTGCTTGAGGCTTGCTGAATGGTAGACCTGCGTTTGCTTGGCATGCTTGAGCCCACCATAGAAATTCCTTTTGTAAACATGGAATTAGTGGTATTATTGTTTCCAAACTGTGGCTGTGTTGAGACCATAGTTTTTTTTAGGTACCATTGAAGTTTCCTCATATGCAACTTTGCACATGGGATTAGAAGAATGCAAGATGCCATGAATCCCAGCGCCTGCAGGATTTTCCTTGCAGTTAGCTTGGTACAATTTGCTAGTATTTTGAAGTACTGAGTTAGTTGCCCCTGTTTTTTCTGGCGTAAGATAGGCCATCTGGGTGTTTGTGTCCAAGTTGGCACCCAGGAAAATTATTTTCTGAGATGGTGTTAGCCTGGATTTCTCTTTGTTGACTGTGTATCCCAGAGAATTCAATAACTGTATTACATAAGCCAGATGCTCCAGAAGTATGTGCTTGCTGTCCGCTTGGATCAGGCATTCATCCAAATAAGGGTATATTTGTATCCCTTGAAGTCTGCAGTAGGCAATTACTGATGCCAGGCATTTCGTGAATACTCTGGGCGCAGTAGATAAGCCAAAGGGCAATGCAGAGAATTGATAGTGGATTGAACCTGCAAGAAATCTGAGGTATCTTCTGCAGCTTTGTCTGATTGGGACATGCAGGTATGCCTCCTTGAGGTCCAATGTTACCAGCCAAGACCCCTTGCCCAGCATGGGAAGAAGCTGCTGTAAGGTGAGCATCTTGAATTTTGGTACTAGTAGAAATGTGTTTCGGATGGATAAGTCCAAAATGGGTCTCCAATCGGTTCCCTTCCTTGGTACCAGGAATAGTCTGGAATAAAAACCTTGACCTTGCTCGTGAGTAGGTACCTCTTGAATAGCTTTCATGTCCATGAGCTTTGAAATTTGTATTTGAGCCTTTGCCCTTTGATCGTGTGGCAGGTTCGGCATGCCTCTCATTTTTGGAAGAGTGTGAAAATGAAATCTGTAGCCTCTGTTTATAATGTCCAGGATCCATTTGTCTTTTGTGACAATATGCCAATTTTTTGAAAATAATGCCAGCTTTCCTCCCAAGGGTGCTGCCACTTGAGTCTTGTTTGGCATGCAAAGGGGAAAGTCATTGGGTTTGTTTTCTGTATTGCTGTGCATTGTCTTCGCCACCTCTTGATGCTGGAGGTTGCCATTGTCTGCCTCTATATGATCCTTGAGATTGTCCTCTGCCCCTTCCGCGTCTGTATCTACCTCTTTGGGGCTTGTTCGTGGCTGGAAAGGACCAGTTTTTTGTAGGCCAATTTCTACTAAATCGTGGTGGTTGTACCTGCAGAAAAGCCTTAACAGTTTGCATAGATTTAGCTTTTTCTTCCATTTTCCTTAGTATTTCCTCAGCATTAGTACCAAATAACACATCCTTTTGTAAAGGAGCATCCAGTAATTTAGCCTTGGCATGATCAGGCAGGGTTTGTTCCCTAAGCCAAGCACGTCTACGAATGACTGATCCTGTAACTGCAGGTCTACTTGAGGCCTCTAGAAAGTACAGTTTTGTACCTACCATAAATGTAGATGTCCGAACTGGATAGCATCTGCAGTCATAACAAATGGGTTGTCCTGTCGTCAGGCAGCCCTTCGGTCGGCGGGATTCCAAAGTCTGGGTCCGGCTTCGGCTGATGTCGCACTTCACCCGACGTCATCTCTGCTGGTCTTCGGGTATAAAGGCATCAGCCGACGCCATTTTCCTCAGTGTTTCTTGCCCCAGATGCCAGTTGCCCTCTTGGAAGGCTAAATTTTGGATAAATGCCAATGTTTCCAAAAAAGTAGAAGGCAAACACAAAAAATAAGCATGTGTGTACATATATACAAACAAATACACCATAAGAGACTCCCCCCCCCCCCCAGCTAGCTATTAGGAGGGTAAATACCCTAGGAGTACCACAGAGGGGAAGGAGGGAGGGTAATCCTGACTGCAGATGCTATCCAGTTCGGACATCTACATTTATGGTAGGCACAAAACTGTACTATGTCCTTCATGGATGCATCTGCAGTCATAACAAATGGGTAGAATACCATAGCCAAACTAGGGGAGGAGGAAGAAAAATTATGGTGTAGTCGTAATCTCTGGATCTGACCGACCGGCACTTGCGAACAGCTTCTGCTTCGGGCGCCACGCGGCAAGAAAGACTGGGGAAAATGGCGTCGGCTGATGCCTTTATACCCGAAGACCAGCAGAGATGACGTCGGGTGAAGTGCGACATCAGCCGAAGCCGGACCCAGACTTTGGAATCCGGCCGACCGAAGGGCTGCCTGACGACAGGACGACCCATTTGTTATGACTGCAGATGCATCCATGAAGGACATCATCATAACCACATTGCAAGGTGTGGTTACCCACTTGTTCTGCACTATGCATCATATCTTGCAACTCCTTCAGATCTGGTTGTTCAGGTTGTGACATTTTATTCTTTAATTGTGATAACAGAAACTGCTGATATTTAAGCATATGGAACTGACAATTTAAGGCCCTCATGGCTAGAGTGGCAGAGGCATATACCTTTTTTCCCCACCTTTCTAAGGATCTAGACTCTCTTTCTGAGGGTAATGGATTCTTAGCAGTAGAGGCCTTCATTCCCTTGGGACCCTGAAAAATGGTTTCTGGGTCAGCATTATGGCTTTTGTAAAGAAATTGGTGTGAGTTAGGAACTCTGTAGTACCTATCAGGCTTGACTGGGGCTGGAGGCAGGGAATCCGGGTTAAGGCAAGCCTCCGAATAAACATCATTAAGTATGTCCAAGACAGGAGGTATCGCCAGAGGCCTGTGCTGGGGTAGTAGAAGAAATTCCCTAAGCCTTTTCTTTGAATCTGAAAAATCCTGGCCTTCCCAATGGAAGTGTTCCCTCAAGGTATGCAAGGTTTCCCCGAATGAGAAATCCTCTGGCGGGGATACAGAAGGAATGGACTGTTCTGCATCAGAATCTTCAAAAGGGGAGTACGAATGCTCCTCTTCATCAGAATGTTCTGAAATAATGGAGCCCTGGTCAGAAGAGGGAGATTCTTCCTCTACTCTGGGTCTCTTGTCCGGTGGGGGTTGTGAACCCCTGATAAGAGTAATTAAATCCTCAGCCATTTTGAGCATCTGCTTTTTAGGCATGGGGCCTGTAGATGGGCCCTGTGCAGCAGGCCTCTGGGAGTGCATGGCTGATTTAGACTTAGCAAAGGCCTTGATGGAAAAGGAAGAAGAAGGTCTGAAGACACCATGGGTGGAAGTACATCTGTCCACATTAAGAGGTTCAACACTCACCGTGGCTTCGGTAGCTGTAGTCAGGGTGTGGGCCGAGGAACCTGCGGTCTCAGGTACAGAGGACACCGCCAGAGAAGTGTCGTCAGTAGTCAGGGGCTGCGTAGGCGCCTCACTGAGAACCGGACCACGTGTAGCCAGTCTTGGCGTGGTGTCGGTTGAGACCGCGGGCCTCACGTGTCGGTCTTTGTCCTTGCGTTTTTTGGAAAAAACGGTAGTTGGAGTCTCCGACGACATTTTACTTTACCGAAAAAGTGCTAGGCGAACTCCGCCCGACGCTTAAAAGTGCGTTTATTAAAGGTAGCACAAAAGTGATAGCCCGAGACATCGTGGTCTGGGCCTAAACAAGGTATACAGAGGGAATGGAAATCCTTATGCGGTATTTGCTTCCCACAAGAAATACAATTGTTAACTTTGTCTGACATCGGTCTGAGGCAAGAAAAGTTTCCCCAACGGGGTACTTAGCTTTAAAGAAGACTTCGGTTTCCAAATTTTCGTAATTTCAGGAGTTGGCCGACCGGCACTTGCGAACTGCTTCTGCTTCGGGCACCGCGCAGCAAAAAAGACTGAAGAAAATGGCCGGACCTAGACTTTGGAATTCGGCCGACCGAGGACCCGCCTGACGGCAGGAGAACCCATATGTAAGGACTGCAGCTGTATGCACGATGAACATCACTCCACTGTTTAGATCTCGGCATACCCTGAGACTGTAGTCTTGGTGGTCTTTTTCCCCTGGGCTTTGACTGAGAGGGACTGGAAAGGACCAGTTTTTTTGAAGGCCAATGCCTAATGAATCTACGTGGCTGCACCTGTAAGAAATATTTGACAGTTTGCATAGATTTAACTTTTTCTTCCATCTTTTAAAGAACTTCTTCTGCTTTTGTGCCAAACAAACGCTCCTGATGTAATACAGCATCTAGTCATTTTGCTTTGACATGGTCAGGCAAGACTTGTTCCTTTAGCCAAGCATGCCTTCCCAGTACAGACCCAGTGACAGCAGCCCTGCAAATGCTTCTAAGGCATCAAATCCACACTGCAAAGTATGTTTACTAACTTGGTTTGCAGAATGCATTAACTCTTGTAAATCTTTATTTTCTGCACAATCTGGAAGTAACACCATTTTTTGTTTCATTAGTTCCATAATATGTTGCTGGTACTTCAACATGTGAAAAGTACAGTTTTGTACCTACCATAAATGTAGATGTTCGAGTGTTCACACTAGCTGCAGTCATCACTGTTGGGTTATCCTGCCGTCAGGCGGTCCCACAGTCGGCCCGAGTTCCAAAGTCTTGGTCCGGCGTCGGTTGCTGTCGCTTCTTCCCTGACGTCAGTGCGTTAGGGGTATATAAGATGCATCCGACGCCATTTTCTTAAGCTTTTCTTGCCCCAGATGCAAGATGCCCCCAATAGGTAGGCAATACATATTTCTATATAAAAATATACATATAAAAATAAAACAAAACCTTCAGTCACAAGCAAATACACCACAGAGGTTGTATAGGATAGAAAGGAATAGATAAGTCCAGCTAGTTCAGAGGGGATGGAGGGAGGGTAACCTGGACTGCAGCAGTGTGAACACTCAAACATCTACATTTATGGTAGGTACAAAACTGTACTATGTTCATCGTGTTACACTGCTGCAGTCATCACTGTTGGGTTGAATCCCAAAGCTAAGGATGGGTGGTGGAACTAAACAGGGTTTGGAGAGGCTGGTAGACCCTGCAGAAAGTACAGTTTTGTACCTACCATAAATGTAGATGTCCGATAGGTATGCATCTGCAGTCATCACATATGGGTTGTCCTGCCTCAGGCAGCCCGTCGGTCGGCCGGATTCCAAAGTCTGGGTCCGGCGTCGGCTGATGTCGCACTTTCCCCGACGTCAGAGCGCCTGGGGTATAAAAGCATCAGCCGACGCCATCTTCCTCAGTTTTTCTTGCCCCAGATGCCAGGTGCCCTCTAAGGAAGGCTAAATTTGGAGAGATGCATTTAAAAATCCAAACATGCACAGTAATATAAAAACAAATACACCATAATAGATCCCCCCAGCTAGCTATAAGAGGGGAAAGTACCCAAGAAATACCACAGAGGGGAAGGAGGGAGGGTAAACCTGACTGCAGATGCATACCTATCGGACATCTACATTTATGGTAGGTACAAAACTGTACTATGTCCTTCAAGGATGTATCTGCAGTCATCACATATGGGTAGAATACCATAGCCAATCTGGGGGTGGAGGAACTATGTAAATGATGGTGTTGCTAAAATGCCCTGCAGGACTGCCGTAGCAAAGCCTGCTCTGGATCTGGAATATAAAGGTAAATTGTAATGCTTGGCAAATGTATGCACGGAGCTCCATGCAGCAGCTTCTAAAATGTCCTTGGTAGCCACCCCTCTTAAGAAGGCTGTGGAGGTGGCTGCGGCTCTCGTGGAATGAGGTCTAATGTTAGCTGGCATAGTTTTTCCATGAAAGGAGTAACAAAAACAAATGCAATTCCCTGTCCATTTTGAAATTGTCTGTTTGGAAATTGCTTTTCCTTGTGTACCAGCAGCATATGCTACCAACAGCTGGTCAGTTTTTCTGTAACTTTTAGTTCTGTCCAAGTAGTAGCACAACTGTTTGTGTATGTCCAGGGTGTGCAGAAGTTTCTCCCCTTTGTTTTGTGGATTTGGAAAGAAGGTAGGCAAGTGAATAGCTTGGTTTAATGAAACCCTGGATACCACCTTTGGCATAAATGTAGGATTGGTTCTCAATGAAACTCTGTCCTGATGAAAAATAAGAAATGGCTGTACTGTCATAAGGGCCTGTAACTCAGATACTCTTCTTGCTGAGGTTATGGCCAGAAGGAAAGCAGTCTTCCAAGACAGGAACTGTAGTTCTGCAGATGCTGCTGGTTCAAAGGGAGGCAGTGTTAGTTTTTCCAACACGAAGTTAAGGTCCCAAGTAGGTAGATGTGGTTTCCTTGGAGGATTGATGTTTTTGATTCCTCTTAGAAACTGTCTAGGATGAGAGAAGACAGGTGGATCAGTATTGTACTCTGCTGAGATTGCTGAAGCATGAATTTTAATGGAAGAGTAAGACAGACCATTGTGGGACATTTCTGCCAAGTATTCCAGGATATGTGCCATGCTCATCACTGTCGCATCTAGGCCCTTTGTGGTGTTCCAAATGTGAAATCTTTTCCATTTTGCTGAGTATGCCTTTCTTGTGGAAGGCCGGCGAGCTTCCATAATAATATCTTTCACTCTCTGGGATAGCTTATCCTGAGGAGGAGTCAAGGTATTTTCCAGGCTGTTAGTTGCAAGGTTTTCAGGTTGGAATGCAGTGTTTTGTAATTGTGCTGAGTCAGTAGAAGTGGTCATAGAGGGAGATGCCATGGTTTCGTGCGTGACAAGCTCTTTAACAGTGGGTACCAGTGCTGTCTTGGCCAGTCCGGAGCTATCAGAATCACTTTTGGCTGCTCTGTCCTGATCTTCAGCAAAACCTTGGTCATTAATGGTAGAGGTGGAAATGCATACACTGTTAGAGTTCTCCTGCTGAAAGAGAGGGCGTCCACTTTCCATGCTTGTGGGTGGTATGTCCTTGAGCAGAATTTCTTCAGTTGATGATTGTGGGGGGAGGCAAAAAGATCTATGTCCGGCCTCCCCCATTATTGTGTTATCTGTAGAAAGATGTCTGGGTGCAGCCTCCATTCTTGTGCATCCATGATATTTCTGCTTAAGCTGTCCGCCAGCATATTGTCTTTCCCTGGCACAAACTGGGATTGTAGCTGTATATTGAGTTTCAAGGCAAGTTCCCATAGATTCATTGCCAGCCTGCAAAGAGGATAGGAATGGGTGCCTCCTTGCTTGTTTATGTACCACATAACCGTGGTGTTGTCTGTCCTTATTAGCAGATGGCCTAGATGCAGAAAGGGTTTGAAGGCTTCGACTGCATGTATCACTGCCAGCATTTCCTTTTGGTTTATGTGCATGCATAGCTCTTTTTGTGACCATAGACCTTGAATGCATCTGCCCTCCATGTGCGCTCCCCATCCGTGGTCTGAAGCGTCTGTTGTAATGGTTTGGCTGGCTATTGGTTTGCTGAAAGGTAGACCCCTGTTTGACTGGCTTGCTTGAGCCCACCACAGAAATTCCTTTTGAAGGCATGGAATGAGTGGTATCAAAGTTTCCAGGCTGTGACTGTGCTGAGTCCATAAACTCCTTAGGTACCATTGTAGTTTCCTCATATGTAGTCTTGCTTGCGGAATCAGAAGGATGCAAGAAGCCATGTAACCCAGGGCCTGCAGGATTTTCCTTGCAGTCAGCTGGGTTTGTCTTGTCAGATTTTTGAAGTAATCTGGTAGTTGACTTTGTTTTTCTTCTGTGAGGAAGGCCATTTGGGTGGTTGTATCTAGATTTGCACCCAGAAAGGTTATTCTTTGGGATGGAACAAGTCTTGATTTGTGAAAGTTGACTGTATATCCCAAGGCCTGAAGTAGGTGGATGGCATAATTCAAGTGTTTTACCAAATTTTGCTGGCTGTCCGCTTGTATAAGGCAGTCGTCCAGATATGGGTATATTTGAATCCCCTGAAGTCTGCAGTGTGCAATTACTGATGCCAGGCATTTTGTGAATACTCTGGGTGCAGTAGATAAACCAAAGGGCAATGCTGAGAATTGATAATGCTCTGACCCTGCAAGAAATCTGAGGTGTCTTCTGCAACTTTGTCTGATAGGGACATGCAGGTATGCCTCCTTGAGGTCTAGAGTTACCAGCCAAGACCCCTTGCCCAGCATGGGAAGGAGCTGCTGTAGAGTCAGCATTTTGAACTTTGGCACAATGAGATAAGTATTCAGTGCAGACAAGTAGAGAATAGGCCTCCATTGTTTTTCTTTTCTTGGAACAAGGAATAGTCTGGAATAAAATCCTTGGCCTTGTTCTGAGAGAGGAACCTTTTCTATAGCTTTCATTTGCATTAAGCTGGAAATTTGTTTCAAAGCCTCTGCCCTTTGATTCGGTGGCAGGTCTGGCATACCTTTTCTTTTTGGTAATGTGTGGAAATGGAACCTGTACCCTTTGTCTATTATTTGTAGTGTCCATTTGTCCCTTGTGATACTGTGCCAATTCTCTGAGAATAAAGAAAGCATTCCGCCCAAAGGTGTTTCCAATTGAGCCCTGGTTGGCGGTGTCAAAGTAAAGTCATTGAGCCTGTCCTTGTGCAGCAGTTGAAGGTCCTGCATTACCTCTCTGGTTGTGAGGCTGCCATTGACGTCCTCTGTAGGAGCCTCTAGCTTGCCCTCTACCTCTGGCACGCCTGTTCTTGCCTCTCTGAAACCTCTCTGTCTGGAAAGGACCAATTCTTGGAAGGCCAATTCCTGCTGAATCTTGGTGGTTGTACTTGGAGAAAATCTTTGACTGTTTGTACGGATTTAGCCTTTTCTTCAAATTTCTTTAGGACCTCCTGAGCCGAGAAGCCAAATAACTTTTGCTTTTCCAGTGGAGCATCCAGCAGCTTTGCTTTAACATGGTCTGGCAGAGATTGTTCCTTCAGCCAAGCATGCCTACGTATGACTGCGCCAGTCATAGCTGACCTACATGAAGCTTCCAATGCATCATAACCACATTGCAAGAAATGGTTGCTAACCTGTTGTGAGTTATGTACCAGATCCTGAAGTGACTTGTGGTCTAGGGGGTCAGGGGAAGACAGTTTTTTATGCAATTCATCTAACAAATACTCTTGGTACTGTATCATATGAAATTGACAATTTAATGCCCTCATGGGAAGAGTAGCAGAAGTATACACTTTTTTACCCCATCTCTCTAAAGCTCTGGACTCCCTTTCAGAGGGGAGAGGATTTTTAGCAGTGGCAGCTGCAACCCCTTTAGGGCCCTGGGAAATAGTTTCTGGATCAGCAGAGTGGGCCTTGCAAAGGTAAAAATGCGAGTCCGGGACCCTGTAGTACCTATCGGGTTTGGCAGGAGCCGGAGGAAGAGAATCAGGGGTTGTGCTAGAGTCAGAGTACACATCATCAATGACATTCAAAACAGGAGGAACAGCTAAAGGTCTATGCTGAGGCAAATGTAAAAAGGTCCTTAATCTTTTCCTGGAATCAGAGAATTCCTGGCCCTGCCATTGGAAATGCTCTCTCATAGCGTGTAGTGTCTCCCCAAAGGAAAACTCTTCAGGAGGGGAGGCCGAGGGAATAGATTCCTCTGCATCAGAATCCTCGTAGGCCGAAAAAGCCTCCTCCTGGTGGTCCGAGAGAGTAGAGCCATCCGAGGCCTCATCTGGGGAGTGGGGATCAGAGGGCTCAACCCTGGGCCTTTTGTCTGGAGGAGGTTGAGAGCCCCTGTCCGGATGAGGTTGAGAGCCCCTAATTAAGGAGATAAGATCCTCTGCTAAGCTTAGAATCTGTGAACCAGTAGAGTGTCCCTGAGGGGTAACCTTGGGAGGCAAAGCTTTTGACAGTTTAGCAGCTTTAGCCCTGGAGAATGCCTTAATGGACATGGATGCAAGAGGCCTGGCTGCACCACGTGCTGGTGTAGATTTGTCTAAAGGAATGGTGTCGGAAGGTTCCAGGACACCAGTTTCAGATGGAAATTCAATAACCGACTCGGGGCCTCCGGGACCGAGGTGGTTGGTTGAGCGGTTTCGGTAATCGGAAGTACCAAGGACTCTGTTTCAGCAGAGACCGAGACACTCGCGGTAGGCCTGGCCGTGGTTTCAGCCGAAACCGCGGCCCGCGTGTGTCGGTCCTTGTCCTTCCGTTTCTTAATTAAATGTGAAGTCGGAGTCTCCGATGGCATCTTATACGAAAAACTAGCCCCAAAAAATTCCTCTGCAAACTCCGCCCGACGTCTAAGAGTGCGTCGGTTGAAGGAAGCACAGGCTGAACAGGCTGAGACGTCGTGGTCTGGGCCTAAGCAGGGGAGGCAGTAAGAGTGGAAATCCTTATGAGGTATTGGTTTCCCACAAGTTAAACAATTATTAACTTTATCTGACATCGGCTGAGGCAAGAAAGAGTCCCCAACGGGGTACTTAGCTTTTTGAAGTCTTCGGTAGCTGAAATACAGGAGCTGGCCGACCGGCACTTGCGAACTGCTTCTGCTTCGGGCACCACGCGGCAAGAAAGACTGGGGAAGATGGACCCAGACTTTGGAATCCGGCCGACCGAAGGGCTGCCTGAGGCGGGACAACCCATATGTGATGACTGCAGATGCATCCTTGAAGGACATCTGCAGTGGCAAAGCCACCTCTGGTTTTAGAGTATAGAGGTAAGTGATAGTGCTTGGTGAAGGTGTGCACTGAACTCCAAGTGGCAGCCTCCAAAATATCCTTGGTTATTACTCCTCTGAGGAAGGCTGTTGATGTTGCTGTAGCCCTGGTGGAATGGGGCCTGATGTTACCAGGCACAGATTTCCCATGGTGTGTGTAGCAGAAACGGATACAATGTCCTATCCATTTTGAAATGGTCTGTTTTGAGATAGCCTTTCCTCGAGATCCTGCAGCATAGGATACAAAGATCTGGTCAGATTTTCTGAAAGCCTTAGTTTTATCCAAGTAGTAACGTAATTGCCTGTGAATGTGTAGGAGCCTTTCCCCTATGTTCTGGGGGTTTGGATAAAAGGTGGGCAAATGAATGGTTTGGTTTAGGGCCACACTGGATGCCACCTTTGGCATAAAGAAAGGGTTAGTTCGTAAAGTGACTCTGTCTTGATGAAAAATGATGAAAGGCTCCACTGCCATTAGGGCCTGTAGCTCTGAGACTCTTCGTGCTGAAGTTATTTCTAGCAACAGGGCAGTTTTCCATGATAGGAAGTGTAGATCAGCAGTGAAAGCTGGTTCAAAGGGCGGTAGTGTTAGCTTTTCCAGAACAAAGTTGAGATCCCAAGTTGGTGTTGGTGCTCTCCGGGGCGGTCTTATGTTCTTAGCCCCTCTGAGGAACTGTTTTAGTAGTGGATGTGAAAATATAGGAGGATCCGTGTTGTACTGAGCTGAAATAGCTGAGGCGTGGATATTAATAGATGAGAAGGAAAGTCCTTTGTGCAACATCTCAGTTAAATATTGAAGAATCTGAGGAATATTTGGGACTAGGGGATTTAGGCCTTTAGCCTGGTTCCAGGTGCAGAAATTTTTCCATTTGTCTGAATAGACTTTCCTGGTGCTAGGCCTTCTGGCTTCCAGAATGACGTCCATCACAGCTTTAGAGAGAAGAGTTGACTGGTTATTTAGGCAATTTGCCAAGCAGCCAGATTTAAAGTCTTGAGCTGGCTGTGTAGAATCTGATTGTTTTGCTGAGTGAGCAGGTGAGGAATTGTTGGCAAAATCCATTGTGGGCCTTGAGCCATGTTCCTTAGTATTGGATACCAGTGTTGGCGTGGCCAGTCTAGAGCAATGAGTATCATTTGTGGCCTCTCTAATCTGGCTTTCAGCAGCACCTTTGCCAGAAGAGGCAGTGGAGGAAAGGCATACACTGTCAATGTTTTCCAACTGAATGAGAGGGCGTCCACTTTCCAAGCTAGTGTGTGGTATGTCCTTGTGCAGAATTTCCGTAGTTGGTAATTTTGGGGGGAAGCAAACAGATCTATGTCTGGGCTCCCCCATTTTTGAGTTATCATTGCGAATACTTGTGGATCTAGTTTCCGCTCATGAGGATCTGTGATGTTTCTGCTTAGATAGTCTGCCAGTGTGTTTTTCTTTCCTGGCAGGAATTGTGCTTGTAGATGAACTTGGTAGGTCAGTGCTGTGTTCCACAAGGTCATTGCTTGTCTGCACAGGGGGTAGGAGTGTGTGCCCCGTTGCTTGTTTATGTACCACATCACTGTGGTGTTGTCCGTCTTTATTAGGAGTTGTCCTGGATGTAGGAGGTCCTTGAAAGCTGTTAGGGCATTTTGAACAGCTAGCATCTCTTTTTGATTGATATGTAGATGCCTTTGGTTTGCAGGCCATTTGCTCTGAATACACTTGTCCTGCCATGTGTGCTCCCCAGGCATAATCGGATGCATCTGTTGTTATAGTTTGCCTGGCTGTGGGTAAGGTGAAAGGCTGACCCTTGTTGAGGTGACATGCCTGAGCCCACCATAGAAACTCCTGTTGAAGGCAGGGAATGAGTGGAATTATTGTTTCCAAGCTGTGGTTGTGTTGAGACCATATGCTTTTCAGATACCAATGTAATTTCCTCATATGCAGTTTTGCAAATGGTATTAGTAGTATGCAAGATTCCATGAATCCCAAGGCCTGCAGAACTTTTCTTGCAGGGAGTTGGGTCTTTGTTGCCATCATTTTGAAGTATTGAGTCAGATGTCTTTGTTTGTCTGGCGTGAGGTAAGCTATCTGGGCCGTTGTATTTAAGCTGGCACCCAGGAATATTATGTCTTGTGAAGGCACTAGTTTTGACTTCTTTTTGTTTACTGTGTACCCTAGGCAACTTAGAAGGTGTTTTACAAAAGCCAGATGTTGTAAGAGAATGTCCTTGCTTTCTGCTTGGATGAGGCAGTCGTCCAGGTATGGGTATATTTCAATCCCTCTTTGTCTGCAGTATGCAATTACTGGTGCCAGGCATTTTGTGAAGACCCTGGGCGCAGTAGATACGCCAAAGGGCAGTGAGAGAATTGGTAATGGGTTGAACCTGCAATAAATCGGAGGTATCTTCTGCAATTTTGTCTGATAGGGACATGCAGGTATGCCTCCTTGAGGTCCAACGTTACTATCCAAGCCTTCTTGCCCAGCATGGGAAGAAGTTGCTGTAGTGTTAGCATCTTGAATTTGGGTACTTCCAGATATGTGTTTAGAATTGAGAGGTCCAGAATGGGTCTCCAGGCTTTGTCCTTTCGGGGCACTAGAAACAGTCTTGAGTAAAAACCTTGTCCTTGCTCCTGTGTAGGAACCTGTTGAATGGCTCTCATGTCCATGAGAGCTGAAATTTGCTTTTGAGCCTCTGCCCATTGATTTGGTGGCAGGTTTGGCATTCCTTTTATCCTTGGTAAAGTGTGAAAGTGGAATCTGTAGCCTTGAGATACAATATTTAGGACTCATTTGTATTTTGTGATGATGTGCCAATTGTCTGTGAAAAGAGCTAGTTTTCTCCCCAAGGGAGATGCCAAGAGAGTTTTGCTTGGTAGTTTGAGGGCTAAGTCATTGTGTTTGTCTTCTGGTAGTTTGAGACCTGTCTTCTCCTCCTTTTTGGGTTGTGGCACTCCATTGTCGAGGCTGGTAAGAGCCTTGTGGCTGGCCTCTGCCTCTTGGGCGTCTGTATCTGCCCCTCTGTGGTCTGGCAGAAGCTGGAAAGGACCAGGTTTTGGTTGGCCAATTTCTGCTGAAACGAGGAGGTTGAAGCTGTAAGAAATCCTTGACCGTCTGCATAGATTTTGCCTTATCCTCCATTTTCTTTAAAACTTCTTCTACTCTTACACCAAATAAAACATCCTGCTGTTAGGGTGCATCCAATAACTTTGCTTTAACATGATCAGGCAAAGTTTGTTCTTTTAACCAAGCATGCCTACACGTATGACAGACCCTGTCACTGCTGCTCTACAAGAAGCTTCCAATGAATCAAATCCACATTGCAAAGTATGTTTTCCCACTTGTCCAGCTGAATGTACAAATCTTGCATTTCCTTGTAATCTGGTTGGTCTGTATGTGCAAGCATTTTTTGTTTTAATTGAGACATCAGATATTGTTGATATTTCAGCATGTGAAACTGACAGTTTAAGGCTCTCATAGCTAGAGTAGCGGAGGTATAAACTTTCTTTCCCCATCTGTCTAGTGCTCTAGAATCCCTTTCAGAGGGAACATGATTTTTAGCAGTAGAGGCTTTAACCCCTTTGGGACCCTGGGAAATGGTTTCTGGGTCAGCAACAGGGCTTTTATACAGGAATTTGTGTGAGTCAGGGTATCTGTCTGGTTTGGCTGGTGCAGGAGGTAGTGAATCTGGGTTAAGGCTAGATTCTGAATAAACATCATCCACAATGTCTAACACAGGTAGATTTGCAAGTGGTCTGTGCTGGGGTAGTAAAAGGAACTCTCTGAGCCTTTTCTTAGAATCAGAGAAATCCTGGCCTTCCCAGTGGAAATGTTCCTTCATAGTATGTAAGGTTTCCCCAAAAGAGAAGTCTTCTGGGGGATATGCAGAAAGGATAGACTCTTCAGCATCAGAATCTTCATAAGGGGGAAAGGAATATTCCTGTTCCTCAGAAGAGTCTGAGGAAATAGAAACCTGGTCAGAGGAAGCGTAGTCCTCCTCCTGCCTTGGCCTTTTATCAGGAGGGGGATGGGAGCCCCTGATTAAGGTAATTAAGTCTTCAGCTATCTTAAGCATCTGTTTCCTAGGCATGGGGCCTTGTGCTGGAGACTGCAGTGCAGTCTTCTTTGTTTTTAAAGGAGTTTTCAGTTTTGCATAGGATTTAATAGTGAGTGTAGTTGGTCTGAAGACACCTTCAGCAACTGAAGGCGTTTCAGCTGCACCAGAATCTCCTTCATGAATGGAGTCGGAAGGGCCTAAAGGTAAAGGCTGTGGAGGCCTAGTAATCTCCGCTTGTGAATCGGATGTCGCCTGGGGTTCTAAATTAGCGGTCGTCAGGGGCTGCGTAGGCGCCTCACTGAAAATCGGAGAACCGGCGACGGGCCTAGCAGAGGCCTCGGAATCCGGTTTGGATTTCGGCTGCCTGTCCTTATCTTTCCGTTTTTTATGCATTCTGGTCGTCGGTTGCTCTGACGGCACGGTATAATTAAATTTTCTACCAAAATAATGTCGGGCGAAATCAAACCGATGTTTAATAGTTCGTTTATTAAACCTAGCACAAAACCGACAACCTGTGACGTCATGGTCTGGGCCTAGGCAAGGAATACAATAAGAATGAAAGTCCTTATGAGGTATTTGCTTCCCACAAGAAATGCAATTGTTAACTTTTTCTGACATCGCACTGAGGCAAGAAAAGGTTCCCCAACGGGGTACTTAGCTTTATGAAGACTTCGGTCTGAAATTCGATTTGAAAATCTCAGGAGTCGGCCGACCGGCACTTGCAAACTGCTTCTGCTTCGGGCACCGCGCGGCAAGAAAGACTGAAGAAAATGGCATCAAATGCATCTTATATACCACTGACGTCAGGGAAGAAGCGACAGCAACCGATGCCGGACCAAGACTTTGGAACTCGGGCCGACTGCGGGACCGCCTGACGGCAGGATAACCCAACAGTGATGACTGCAGCAGTGTAACACAATGAACATCTGGCAATTCAAAGCCCTGATGGCATAAGTTGCAGAGGTATACACCTTCTTACCCCATCTGTCTAAAGCTCTAGAATCCCTGTCTGAAGGGGTAGGGTTTTTGGCTGCAGTAGCCTTAATGCCTTTAGGTGCCTGGGAAATGGTCTCTGGATCCGCAGTAGGATTCTTAAAGAGAAATTTGTGACAGTCAGGTACTCTGTAGTACCTAGTACAAAGACAGAAACCCTCGCACAAGTACGGCAGGTGCAAACGGCCAAAAAAGTCCAAGTTCAAACAAAACAGCCAGCACCAAAGTGTTGTAGCATAGAAAATTTAATCGTTACATAGCATCAATACCAGTTTCGGCACTCTTGCCTTCCTAAGTGAATAAACATGCTATGACACCAAAGTACATATATAGTAATTAGAATATCACTTCCTATTGAGTCATTTCCTCCAGTATAATTAACGTAAATATATAAAACATATTTATAAATGATCATTTAACCCCAGGCCCCCCTAATTTAATAATCCAATATTTTTCTTTAGTGTTCAGAATACAGTGCCAGCCTAATTTATTAGATCTATCTCCTTGTATCTTGCCTATTACAGTGAAACGAAACTGGGCAGTGGAGTGTGTAGTACTGTCTGTATAGGGCATTGGTTAGCCGTTTATTACGGATGTCACTATAATGTTTTGACATCCGAATACATAGAGGATGGGATGTTTGTCTAACATAGAAAGCTGAGCAGGTGCAGGTAAGCTAAATACACCACCCAGTCAGATCCACAGTTTCCAAAAAGTACAGTTTTGTACCTACCATAAATGTAGATGTTCGAGTGTATACCATGTTGCAGTCATCACACTTGGGTTATCCTGTCATCAGGCGGTCCCGCAGTCGGCCCGAACTCCAAAAGTCCCGGTCCGGCGTTGGCTGCTGTCTCCTCCTCCCTGACGCCAGTGCGCCAGGGGTATACAAGAGGCATCCAACGCCATTTTCTTCAGTTTTTCTTGCCCTGGATGTCAGGTGCCCCCCCAAAAAGGTGGTCAGTAGCTAGTACCAATAATAAAAGTTTAGCACAAGTAAAACATCCCTCCAGCTATAAGCAAATACACCACAAAGGTTGTATCAGTTTTTAAGGTATTGAAAGGTTTTAGTTAGGTCAGAGGGGATAGAGGGAGGGTAACCTGGACTGCAGCAGGGTATACACTCTAACATCTACATTTATGGTAGGTACAAAACTGCACTATGTTCATAGTGTTACCCTGCTGCAGTCACCACACTTGGGTAGAATCCCAAAGCTAAGGACGGGAGGTGGAGTCAAACAGGGTTAGTGGAGGCTAGAAGGCCCTGCAAAACTGCAGTGGCGAAGCCAGCTCTAGTCTTAGAGTAAAGTGGTAAGTGATAGTGTTTGGTGAAGGTGTGTACTGAACTCCAAGTTACAGCTTCCAGAATATCCTTGGTTGGCACCCTCCTGAGGAAGGCTGTAGATGTAGCTGCTCCCCTGGTAGAGTGGGGCCTTATGCTAGCAGGAACTGGTTTTCCATGGTGGGTGTAGCAAAAATGTATGCAATGTCCTATCCATTTGGAAACGGTCTGTTTTGAGATAGCCTTTCCTTGTGATGCTGTAGCATAGGATACAAAAAGCTGGTCAGATTTTCTGAAAACCTTAGTTTTATCCAAGTAGTAATGTAGCTGCCTGTGAATGTCCAAGGAATGCAGGAGTCTTTCTCCTTTGTTCTGTGGATTTGGAAAGAAGGTGGGTAAAATGGATGGTTTGATTTAGAGCCACACTGGATACCACCTTAGGCATAAAGGAGGGGTTAGTTCGTAGAGAAACTCTTGTCTTGATGAAAAATGAGGAAAGGCTCTACTGCCATTAGTCCTTAAGCTCTTGAGACTCTTCTGGCTGAAGTAATTGCTAGCAGCAGGGCAGTTTTCCATGATATAAACTTTAAGTCAGTTGAGAAGGCTGGCTCAAAAGGAGGTAGAGTAAGTTTTTCCAGAACAAAATTGAGGTCCCAAGTTGGTGTTGGTGCTCTCCTGGGAGGCCTAATGTTTTTGGCCCCTCTGAGAAACTGCCTTAGAAGTGGATGTGAAAATAAGGGAGGATCTGTGTTGTAGTGAGCAGAAATAGCTGAGGCATGGATTTTAATACATGAAAAAGAAAGCCCTTTGTGCAACATCTCAGTTGAATATTGTAGGATCTGAGGTATGTCCGGCTGAAGGGTATTTTGGCTTTTAGCTTGGTTTCAGGCACAAAACCTTTTCCATTTGTCTGAGTAGGCTTTCCTGGTGCTGGGCCTCTGGCCTCCAGAATAACGTCCATAACAGCTTGTGAAAGAGGAGCTGTCTGGTTGCTTAGGTGATTTGCCATGCAGCCAAGTTTAAGGTTTTGAGCTGGCTGTGTAGAATCCGATTATCTTGCTGTGTGAGCAGATGAGTAATTTGTGGTAAAATCCATGGTGGGCCCCGGGCCATATCCCTTAACAGTGGGTACCAATGCTGGCATGGCCAGTCTGGGGCAATGAGTATCATTCGGGGTCTCTCCATCCTGACTTTCAGCAGTACCTATGTGAGAAGGGTCATTGGAGGGAAGGCATATACTGTCAGCATTTTCCAACTGAATGAAAGTGCGTCCAGTTTCCAAGCTTGATGGTGAAATGTCCTTGTGCAAAATGTTGTTAGCTGATAGTTTTGGGGCCTGGCAAACAGGTCTATGTCTGGGTGGCCCCATTTTTGAGTTATCGTTGCAAATACTTGTGGATCCAGTTTCCACTCGTGGGGATCCATGATGTTTCTGCTTAGGTCGTCTGCCAATGTGTTCTTTTTTCCTGGCAGGAATTGAGCTTGTAATTGAACTTGGTAAGCCAGTGCTGTGTTCCACAAAGTCACTACTTGCCTGCATAGAGGGTAGGAGTGTGTACCCCGTTGTTTGTTTATGTACCACATTACTGTGGTGTTGTCTGTCCTTATGATAAGCTGTCCTGGATGTAACAGGTCCTTGAAGGCTGTCAGGGCATTCTGTACAGCTAGCATTTCTTTTTGATTGATGTGCAGATTCCTTTGATCTGCAGTCCATATGCCTTGAACGCACCGTCCTGTCATGTGTGCCCCCCAGGCATAGTCCGATGCATCTGTTGTCGTAGTTTGCCTGGCTGGGGGTAAGGTGAAAGGCTGACCCTTGTTGAGGTGACATGCCTGTGACCACCATAGAAACTCCTGTTGAAGGCAGGGAATGAGAGGTATCATTGTTTCCAAGCTGTGGCTGTGTTGAGTCCATATGCTTTTTAGGTACCATTGTAATTTCCTCATATGCAGTTTTGTAAATGGTATTGGTAGTATGCAAGATGCCATGAAGCCCAAGGCCTGCAGAATTTTTCTTGCAGGGAGTTGGGTCTTTGTTGCCATTGTTTTGAAGTATTGAGTTAATTGTAGTTGTTTGTCTGGCGTCAGGTAAGCCATCTGGGCCGTTGTATTCAAGCTGGCACCCAGGAATGTCATATTTTGTGAGGGTACTAGTTTTGATTTCTTTTTGTTTACTGTGTACCCTAGGCAACTTAGAAGGTGTTTTACAAAAGCCAGATGTTATAAGAGAATGTCCTTGCTTTCTGCTTGGATGAGGCAGTCGTCCAGGTATGGGTATATTTGAATTCCTCTTTGTCTGTAGTATGCAATTACTGGTGCCAGGTATTTTGTGAAGACCCTGGGCGCAGTAGATAAGCCAAAGGGCAGTGCAGAGAATTGGTAATTGGTTGAACCTGCAATGAAATGGAGGTATCTTCTGCAATTTTGTCCGATAGGGACATGCAGGTATGCCTCCTTGAGGTCCAACGTTACTAGCCAAGCTGTCTTGCCCAACATGGGAAAAAGCTGCTGTAGTATTAGCATCTTGAATTTGGGTACTTGCAAAAAGTTGTTTAGAATTGAAAGGTCCAGAATGGGTCTCCAAGCATTGTCCTTTCTGGGGACTAGAAAGAGCCTTGAGTAAAATCCTTGGCCTTGCTCCTGTGTAGGTACCAGTTGAATTTCTCTCATGTCCATGAGAGCTGTAATTTGTTTTTGTGCCTCTGCCCATTGATTTTGTGGCAACTTTGCCATTCCTTTTATCCTTGGCAAGGTGTGGAAATGGAATCTGTATCCTTGTGAGATAATGTCTAGGACTCATTTGTCCTTTGTGACTATGCGCCAGTTGTCTGCAAAAAGTGCTAATTTTCCTCCCAAGGGAGCTGCCAAGAGAGAGTTTTGCTTGGCAGTTTGAGGTTTAAGTCATTGTGTTTGCCTTCTAGTAGTTTGAGACCTGTCTTCTCCTCCCTTCTGTATTGCAGTGCCCCACTGGCAAGGTTTGTAAGGGATTTGTGCTTGTCCTCTGCCCCTTGGGCGCCTGTATTTACCCCTCTGTGGTCTGTCAGAAGCTGGGAAGGACCAATTTTTTGTTGGCCAATTTCTGCTGAAGTGTGGGGGCTGTATCTGTAAGAAATCTTTGACCGTCTGCATAGATTTTGCCTTATCCTCCATTTTCTTTAAAACCTCTTCTGCTTTAACCCCAAATAAGACATCCTGTTGTAAGGGTGCATCTAGTACCTTTGCTTTAACATGATCAGGCAGAGTTTGTTCCTTTAACCAAGCATGCCTACGTATAACAGACCCAGTAACAGCTGCTCTACAGGAAGCTTCCAAGGAATCAAATCCACATTGTAAAGTATGTTTGCCCACCTGTTCAGCTGCATCCAACAGATCCTGCATTTTCTTGAATTCAGACTGTTGAGGGTGCGTGCTCATCTTTTGTTTTATTTGAGACATTAGGAATTGCTGGTATTTAAGCATGTGAAATTGACAATTTAGTGCTCTCATGGCTAGAGTAGCTGAGGTGTAAACCTTCTTCTCCCACCTATCTAGTGCTCTGGAGTCCCTTTCAGAGGGTACAGGATTTTTAGCCATAGAAGCCTTAGCCCCTTTGGGACCCTGGGAGATTGTCTCTGGATCAGCAACAGGGCTTTTGTAAAGGAATTTGTGTGAGTCAGGCACTCTATAGTATCTATCTGGTTTGGCTGGAGCGGAAGGCAGAGAATCTGGATTTAGACTAGATTCTAAGTAAACATCATCCACAATGTCTAAAACTGGGGGGATAGCAAGTGGTCTGTGCTGGTGGAGTAAAAGAAACTCTCTGAGCCTTTTCTTAGAGTCGGAGTAGTCCTGACCTTTCCAGTGGAAATGTTCCCTCATGTTATGTAAGGTTTCCCCAAAGGAATAGTCTTCAGGGGGAGAAGCTGAGGGAATGGAATTTTCAGCATCAGAATCTTCATAAGGGGGAAAGGAGTAATCCTGTTCCTCAGAAGAGCCTGAGGAAATAGACACTTGATCAGAGGAGGCATAATCCTCCTCTTGTCTAGGCCTTTTGTCGGGGGGGGGGGTTGGGAACCCCTGATTAAAGAAATCAAATCTTCAGCCATTTGAAGCATCTGTTTCTTAGGCATGGGGCCTTGAACTGGAGACTGAAGTGCATTATTTTTTGGTTTAAGAGGAGTCTTAAGCTTAGCATAAGATTTTATGGTGAGAGTAGTCTGTCTGAAGACACCGTCAGAAGCCGAAGGTGTTTCTACAACACCGGCTTCTCCTTCTGCAATGTCATCAGTAGGGCCTAAAGAAAATGGCTGCGTCTGCCTAGAACTCTCTGCTAGATGATCCGAAGCGGTCCGGGGATCCAATTCTGCGGTAGCCAGGGGCTGCGTAGGCACCTCACTGAAAACCGGAGAACCGGCGACCGGCCCAGCCGAGGCCTCGGAGTCTGGCTTGGATCTAGGCTGTGTGTCTTTATCTTTGCGTTTTTTATGCACGCCGGTAGTCGGTTGCTCCAACGGCATAGTGTAATTAAATTTCCTACCGAAGTACTGTCGTGCGAAATCAAAGCGTCGCTATATAGTTCGCTTATTGAATCTAGCACAAAACCGACAACCAGTGACGTTGTGGTCTGGGCCTAGGCAAGGTATACAAAAAGAATGAAAGTCCTTATGAGGTATTTGCTTCCCACAAGAAATGCAATTGTTAACTTTTTCTGACATCGGACTGAGGCAAGAAAAGGTTCCCCAACGGGGTACTTAGCTTTGAAGACTTCGGAATGAAACTCGATTAGAAAATTTCAGGTGTCGGCCGACCGGTACTTGCGAACTGCTTCTGCTTCGGGCACCGCGCGGCAAGAAAGACTGAAGAAAATGGCATCGGATGCCTCTTGTATACCCCTGGCGCACTGGCGTCAGGGAGGAGGCGACAGCAGCCGACGCCAGACTGGGACTTTGGAGTTCGGGCCGACTGCGGGACCGCCTGACGACAGGATAACCCAAGTGTGATGACTGCAGCAGGGTAACACAATGAACATCATTGAATGTCCTAAACTCTTCGAGTTTTTGCTTGTAAAATTATTTGGATATATATATATATATATATATATAAATATATATTTACAGAAGGTTCAGTGGGCACATGGAAATGAACCCAAAAGTTTATCCCCTGTAATAGTAAGTTGACGGTACATAAACAGTCCACTACCACGCTTCTTATAATGTGCAAAATGTAATCCGAATGTTTTGCCTCTATGGTACGAAAATTGACACTGGTTCCCCAATGCCCGGTTCAGTTCTTCATTGGCCATTAGGATATTCCAATGCTTGGACACTACTTCCCTGATGAGATTAATATTACGACCATAAGTCATTATAAATCTAATCGATTCTGATTCCCCTACATGAGTCCAGTCTTTACATGTAAGTAACTGAGACCCATCCTGAACAAATGCCCACTGGCTAACATATTGTATTTTCTGTTGTCAATAGTCCCTAACCTGAAACCTATGTATCATGTCTTGAGAAGCTACAAATTCTTCCTGTTCAGAACAAATCCTCTCAACATGCAAGAACTGAGACTTTGGTACATTACATATGGTATGGTGTGGGTGCAGACTAGTGGCATATAGAAAGTTATTATATTGGAGATATTTCCTGTACACCTTGGTGGTGAGAGACCCATCCTGTTGTTTAGTCACTGTGACATCCAAACAAATTGATACAATGCATGTCACAATTCAGTGTAAATTCAATACCACATTTGTTTTCATTTATGTACTGAACAAATTCTGCCAGATATTGCTGGTCGGCACGCCACAACAACCAAGTCATCAAGGTATCTCCTCCAGATGTCCATCTCATTGATGTATATATTATGTGTGATTTCATATATCAGACGTTCCTCAAGGTACCCCACTAAACATATCAGCATACATTGGGGCAAACAAAGCCCCCATTGCTGAGCCTTTAGTTTGCCAATAACATTCCCCATTGAAGTAAAAAACATTCTTAGATAACACGTTTGGCCATACAAAGTAATAAGGTGTTGAAACCGGCTGAATAAAGATTGGCCTTCTCCAACCAATATTGGAGCACCAATAACCCTGCCCAATGGGGAATGTTAGTATAGAGTGCCTTGACATCCAATGTGCACAGTAACCACGTTGGTTCCAATTGCATTTCTGATGTAATCCTGAGGAATTCAGTGGTGTCCTGGATGCGTGTTCATACACGTTTTAGTAGAGGTTTAAGACAGTGTGTCAAAAAGTCAGGGAGTGGTTCTGTCAAAGATCCCATGCCAGACACAATAGGTCTTCCCAGAGGTTCATCCAGACTTATGTATTTTTGGCAAAAGATATAGAATTTGTCTTTGTGGATCATTTACCATGAGTTTGTGCAACATGGACTCCTGAATACCTTCCTCAACTGCTAAATTCAAAAATGAGTCTATCTCCTTCTTGAAGTTGGGTGTAGGGTCAATGGGGCATGTGCATATAGTGCTGAGGGTTGGACAATTGGCCATTTCCCTCTGCCAGATAGTAATCTGTATTCATTATAACAACAGCCCCACCCTTACCCACAGGAAAAATATTCTGATGACGAAAGGCTCAGGCGTTAAACAAGGCACAAAACCGACAGCGAGGGACGTCATGGTCTGGGCCTAAACAGGTGACGCAGTAAGAATGAAAATCTCTGTGAGGTATTTGCTTTCCACAGGCAAGACAATTGTTAATTTTTTCTGACATCGGTTAGAACAAGAAAAAAAGAATCCCCAACGGGGTACTTAGCTTTAGAAGACTTCGGGTCTGAAACTCGAAAAATGAATATTTCAGGTAGCGGCCGACCAGCGCTTGTGAACTGCTTCTGCTTCGGGCTCCTTCTCAGCAGAAAAGACAGATGTAATAATGGCATTGGCTGCATGTTTTATACCCCTGACGTCATGGAAGAGGCAGTAGCATCCAATGCAGAAATCCCAAGACTCTGGTATCCAGGCCGACTGAGGGCTATCTGCAGGCAGATAACCCAA
Organism: Protopterus annectens; assembly: GCF_019279795.1. Classification (NCBI taxonomy): domain Eukaryota; kingdom Metazoa; phylum Chordata; order Ceratodontiformes; family Protopteridae; genus Protopterus; species Protopterus annectens. The sequence goes on along the minus strand of NC_056751.1, from coordinate 701,439,530 downwards.
GTGTGATGACTGCAACAGTGAAACATGAAGAACATTTGCCAATCCAGATCTATAAATACAGTAAAAATATATAACTTGAGTATCTGGGATTAAAGTTTTTTTCCCTTCACTTGAAGGGCTGAATCACAAGCTAATCTTCCTGAGTGGATCTTCATGGATGAATTTCTTGAAATATTGCAGCTCCAAAGGAAAACTTGGATCTAAAGATTATACCTAGCTTGTAATGTCTTGTAGAAGTATATTGATGCCAAAGTAGATGCAGCACAAATATCATTTGTGGCTGTGTTTTCTTAAAAAAGCCTGAAGTTAATTCATCTCAAACAGAATGTTCCCTAGTCACCTCTAGCAACAACCTGCTGAATTTCACAAAGCAAAATTAAATACAGTCAGACAACTAATTGGATAAAGACAATTTAGGCATGTCTTTACTCAAACTCTTCCATATTGTGAAGTATGGATTACAACAGCACCTTATGGAAGAGATTCTTGGAATATCCGCAAGGTAAAAAGGGCTGCATTAGAGATAAACTGACATTGTCTGACCCCACTAAATGACTTCTCTGCACTTCTTTGAATTTCTGTCAAGAAAGTTCAATGGATCGAGGAGGAGTTTGCTGCATTGAGACCTCAGAGTCCAGTGTAGTACCCCCACATGAGCATGTGCTTTGGGTATCTGATGCCATCAGTCCTAAATGGTCAAAGTCAGAGATATGCTGTAACTTCTTGCAGCTGTACTGGTCACAACACAGTCTGGTAAAAGGAAAAGAGCCTGTCTGGAGGAAGGAAGGAAGGCTCAGCAAAAAGTACAGTTCTGCAAGAAAGTACAGTTTTGTACCTACCATAAATGTAGATGTTCCGAGTGTTCACCCTGCTGCAGTCATCACACTTGGGTTATCCTGCCATCAGGTGGTCCCGCAGTCGGCCTGAATTACAAAGCCTTGATCCAGCGTCGGTTGCTGTTGCTTCTTCCCTGACGTCAGTGCGCCAGGGGTATACAAGAGGCATCCAACGCCATTTTCTTCAGTTTTTCTTGCCCCAGATGTCAGGTGCCCCCAATAGGTAAGCAAAAAATATATATATAGCTAGATAAAAATAAAACAATACTTTTGGCACAAGCAAATACACCACAGAGGTAGTATAGGGATAGAGTGGTGTGATAAGTTCAGCTAGTTCAGAGGGGATGGAGGGAGGGCAACCTGGACTGCAGCAGGGTGAACACTCGAACATCTACATTTATGGTAGGTACAAAACTGTACTATGTTCATCGTGTTACCCTGCTGCAGTCATCACACTTGGGTTGAATCCCAAAGCTAAGGATGGGAGGTGGAGTTAAACAGGGTTAGAAGAAGCTAGTAGGCCCCGCAAAAAGTATAGTTTTGTACCTACCATAAATGTAGATGTTCGAGTGCTCATACAGCTGCAGTCATTACAGATGGGTTATCCTGCCGTCAGGCGGGTCCTCAGTTGGCCGAATTCCAAAGTCTAGGTCCGGCGTCGGTTGTCGTTGCTTCTTCCCTGACGTCAGTGCGGCAGGGGTATAAAAGAGGTAGCCGACGCCATTTTCTTCAGTTTTTCTTGCCCCAGATGTCAGGTGCCCCCAGAAGGAAGGTAAAACATAAATTTATGCAAACATGCAATATAGATAAATCCAAAAAACAGTAGTTGCAAGCAAATACAGCATAAAAGAATACCCCAAATAGGTTGTATGATAAAGGTGTTTGTCGTAAGGCCTGTCCTAAGAGGGGACGGAGGGGGGGTAACCTGGACTGCAGCTGTATGAGCACTCGAACATCTTCATTTATGGTAGGTACAGAACTGTACTATGTTCATCGTGCATACAGCTGCAGTCATTACAGATGGGAAGAATCCCAAAGCTAAGTAGGGGTGGTAGGCACTAGGTGGAACTAGGAGGAGCGAGGATGCCCTGCAAGACTGCTGTGGCAAAACCCGCTCTAGATTTAGAGTATAGTGGTAGGTGATAGTGCTTGGAGAAAGTGTGCACTGAACTCCAAGTGGCTGCTTCCAAAATGTCCTTGGTAGGGACCCCCCTGAGGAAAGCTGCAGAGGTAGCTGTGGCCCTGGTGGAGTGGGATCTGATGCATGCAGGCACAGTCTTTCCATGAAAAGAGTAACAAAGGCATATGCAGTGGGCTATCCATTTTGAAATTGTCTGTTTGGAAATAGCCTTTCCTTGAGCACCTGTAGCATAGGACACAAAGAGTTGCTCGGATTTCCTGAACGGCTTTGTCTGTCCAGATAATAACAAAGTTGTCTGTGAATGTCCAAGGAATGTAGTAGTCTTTCCCCTTTGTTTTGTGGATTTGGATAAAAGGTAGGTAAGTGGATAGTCTGATTCAAAGCTACACCGGATACTACCTTTGGCATAAAGGTAGGGTTGGTTCGTAAGGAAACTCTGTCCTGATGGAAAATGATGAATGGTTGTACAGCCATGAGGGCCTGTAGCTCCGAAACCCTGAGTGCTGAGGTGATAGCCAGAAGAAAGGCTACACCCCTACAATTCCACATCCACCCAACTCTCTCTTAACCTGTCATCTCAACATCCGAAGTATCAATAACAAACTGCATGAACTTCATGCACTCCTTGTTGATCTCGCTCCTGATATTCTGTGTCTCTCAGACCTGGTTAAAACCTTCCACTTCTGATAATGAAATACTTACCCCTGGGTATAACATACACAGGCTGGACCGAGCATCCAGAAAAGGGGGTGGGGTAGCGGTACTATACAAATCTGATATGATTGTAACTACAGATGTTATTCAACTGCCTCAGACCAATAATTCTGAAATGCTAGCTACCAAAGGATCCGACGGCATAATGTACGCAAAATCAGAGCCGAAAAACTGTTCAGCAAACTCCGACCGACGCCTAAGCGTTCGTCGGTTGAATGAAGCACAGGCCAAACATGCTGCTATGTCGTGGTCTGGGCCTAAACAAGGCAAACAGTAGGAGTGGAAATCTTTATGAGGTATTTGTTTCCCACAAGTTAAACAGTTATTGACTTTTTCTGACATCGGCTGAGGCAAGAAAGAGTCCCCAACGGGGTACTTAGCTTTTAGAAGTCTTCGAAGGAGTATTCGGTAGTAGTAATCTCTGGATCTGACCGACCAACACTTGCGAACCGCTTCTGCTTCGGGCGCCACGCGGCAAGAAAGACTGAGGAAAATGGCGTCGGCTGATGCCTTTATACCCGAAGACCAGCAGAGATGACGTCGGGTGAAGTGCGACATCAGCCGAAGCCGGACCCGGACTTTGGAATCCGGCCGACCGAAGGGCTGCCTGACGACAGGACAACCCAGTTGTTCTGACTGCAGATGCATCCATGAAGGACATCTACATAATCTGTGTGTACATTCCCCCAGGTAATAATATAGCCAAACTAGAAGACATCCTTTATTGGACATCCATCCACTACCCCCAAGAAACCATACTTCTCGGTGACCTTAATATAGACTGGAGAATTTGTTCCTCTGAATCTCCTACCACTCATATTAACTTGCATTCATTCAAGCAAGTTATTAACACTCCAACTAGAACTGGTAAGCCCAACCAGAAAGAAAGTATACTTGATTGGGTACTCATTAACAATCACCCCAACCTGTATACATATGGTACCCTCTCTGATAGTCTAAATGATCACCATCTCACATATATAATCAAGCAGAAAGTATGCAACCCCAACCAACCTCTACTAAGACATGTCAGAAATAAAAAAAAAATTTGATTTAACCAAATTCCAACTAGAACTAAAATCCTGCAATTGGTCTATGCTAAAACTCCTCCCCTTAGAAGAAGCAGTATTGTACTTTAACAAAAAAATCTTTGAGATTCTTGACTCTCATGCACCCATCCGCTCTAAAAAAAACCAAGCCAAAAACTGCACCGTGGCTCTCAAAAGAGACCAGGCTTAAAATTAAACTCAGAGACAAAGCTTGGGCTTTATGGCGAACTACTAAACTCCCTCAGGATCAAATTGAATACAGGCAACTTAGGAATGAAACTAACAAACTTACACTACTTGACAAAAAACAATACTACAGTAACCTACAATCCTCTAACCAAAATAACCCTCAAAAGTTCTGGGCTGGACTAAACAATCTAATACACCCTGGCAAACGACTACCCCTGTACCTGAGGCCCTCACCGATAAACCCTTAGAAGTAGTTGCAGACAGTTTTAATCGCTTCTTCACCGAGACTATCCACACCCTAGCTAGCAACTTGCCCCCTAGCCCCTACAGCCCAAACAGCTCCACCTCTAAAAATCTTCCACAATTTAGCTTCCAACCAATCGCTACATCATTTATCCACACCTTACTCAGAAAACTAAAACCTACCACACTCGCAGCTGACCAACTTCCAGCTGAATACCTATAAAAATCTGCTGACGCCATTGCCTATCCAATCTCAGTACTTATAAATCGCACATTAATAGAAGCTAATATTCCTAATATCTGGAAAATATCTTATGTCATCCCTCTCCATAAAGGGGGACACTCTACTGAACTATCCAACTATAGGCCAATAGCCATACTCTCTCCCCTAGCCAAAATAATGGAAAAAATGTATCCAAAAACAGTTCATGCACCACTTAATAAACAACCACCTCCTGGCAGACACTTAACACAGCTTCAGACCTCACCACAGCACCACTACAGCACCACTACAGCCCTATTAGCCTTCTCTAACACCATTAACTTTCATCGTAATAACAACCATATCTCTTCAGCCCTATTCCTGGACCTGTCCAAAGCTTTTGATATGGTGGATCACCAACTATTAATCCACTCCCTAAAATCACTCTGTCTAGATCTAAAATCACTTCAATGGTTTGATTCCTACCCAAGTGGTAGACAACAAGCCGTACTCTGGCACTCTAAACTTTCCACCCTATTACCAAACAACCTGGGTGTTCCACAAGGGTCCATACTAGGTCCACTGTTATTCCCCATCTTCATCAATGATCTTCACACTGCCATTCCTAAAGTTAACTGCATCCAATACGCAGACGACTCAACGCTAATTTGCTCAGCTACATCCTCTACAGAGTTACAGCTAAGTACCCAAACAACCTTTAACACGATAGAAAACTGGCTATCCAACCACTGCCTGATTCTAAACCCCAAAAAGACTAAAATGCTTATATTCCTACCAACACAAAAGTCCCTCCCCATAAACTTCACAATCAAATCCAAAGATGGCACAATTATCTCTCCTAACCCATCTACTAAACTTCTAGGTGTCACTATTGACAACCACTTAAAGTTTGACCTACACGTTAACCAATTGATCAAAACCATCAATAAAAAACTAGGTCCACTGTACAGATTAAAGAACTTTCTAACTCCCATAGCCAAGGTAGCCATTGCCCGTTCTCATCTTCTCTCTACTCCTGTCCGCATCCCTCTTCTTCTAAATAACAATAAGTCCAATCTAAATGAACTTACTACCTGTTATAATCACATTGCCAGATTCAATAAACTCTCTACTCTCCGCGCATCCCTCTTCTACAATCACATTGCCAGATTCTAAATAAACTTACTACCTGTTACAATCACATTGCCAGATTCGCCACTGGGCTCCCTTTTAGAACACATCACTGCATCAATCTAACTCAGCTCGGTTGGCTCGAACTTCCTAGTCTAGTGCTATACAACCAACTGATCATAGCCCACAAAATCATATACACCCCTGAAAACACCCCTTCACTTAAACACCTAGTCACCCTGTATAACAATCCACAACCACTACGTTCTTCCAACAAAGTCCTCATCCAGACTTACAAAACTAATAACCTAGCCGGTGACTCTCTCCTGTCCAACTCCCTAGGTAGAACCTGGAACCTTTTACCCCCTGAGATTACCTCAATTTCTTCCCTAAATCACTACAAAGCCAAGCTCAAACTACACCTGGGGTCAAAAAGGTCCTGCTACTGTACCAAGCTTGGCTAATCCTCACTCTACACAATGTATTAGCCATAATTCTCTCCTTCTAACTAATACATTTCACTCTCACTAACGATGTTAGCTTGTGGTTCCTATGACAATATTATTAATGTCAGCTTCTGACTCCATGTTCTAAAATGTTTTTCGTCACTTCTTCAAGCAACCCAATACTTTTGTACATTGTTTTTGTCTTTTGTTTATGTTTTTCTTGCTGTTTTGTTGGAGCTTTTCTCCCCGGGCCTCCGCTGAAAATGGACATATATCCAGTCGGACTATCCCGGTTAACAAATGTAAAATAAATAAATAAAATAAAATAAATAAGACGCTGGCTCAAAGGGAGGAAGGGTCAGCTTTTCCAATACTAAGTTGAGATCCCAAGCAGGGGCTGGTGGTTTCCTTGGGGGTTTTATATTCTTTGCCCCTCTGAGGAACTGCCTTAAGAGAGGATGTGAGAACAAAGGAGGATCTGTGTTGTATTGTGCAGAAATGGCTGAAGCGTGGATCTTGATGGAGGAGAAGGAAAGTCCATTGTTTAACATCTCAGCTAGGTACTGTAAAATTTGAGGTATATTCATTACCCAAGGATTCTGGCCTTTTTCTTGATTCCAGGCACAAAATCGTTTCCATTTGGCGGAGTAGGCTTTTCTAGTAGAAGGTCTTCTGGCCTCCAAGATGACATCCTGCACCTCCTTGGAGAGGAGAGTCTGTTGGGAAATCAAGGAATTCTCCATGCAGCTAGAATTAGAGTTTTGAGCTGGCTGTGAAGGATTTTGTAGTTGTGCTGTGACAACAGAAGAGGGACTAGAGGTAGGATCCATGGTGGGGAATGTGTCAGGCTCTTCAGGAGCAGATACCAGTGTTGTCTTGGCCAGTCTGGAGCAATGAGAATCATTTTTGGCCTCTCTGCTCTGGCTTTTAGTAGAACTTTGGGCAGCAGAGGAAGAGGCGGGAAGGCATAAACTGTCAATGTTGTCCAATTGAAAGAAAGTGCATCCACTTTCCAGGCCTGTGGATGATAGGTCCTTGAACAAAATTTTTTCAAATGGTAATTTCTGTGGGTAGCAAAGAGATGTATGTCTGGCTGTCCCCATGCCTGAGTTATCTTTGTGAAAACTTGAGGATGCAACTTCCATTTGTGTGGATCTGTCATATTTCTGCTTAGGTTGTCTGCCAGTGTGTTTTCCTTCCCTGGCAGGAATTGTGCCTGTAGTTGAATTTGCAATTCCAGTGCTGTGTTCCATAAGGTCATGGCTTGCCTGCACAGGGGGTATGAATGAGTTCCCCCCTGTTTGTTTATGTACCACATCACTGTGGTGTTGTCTGTCCTTATCAATAGCTGGCCTGGATGCAGTAGGTCTTTGAAGGTCATAATAGCATTTTGCACGGCTAGCATTTCCTTTTGGTTGATGTGTAGGTGCTTCTCTTTTTGGGACCATTTTCCCTGAATGCACTGATCTGTCATGTGTGCTCCCCAGGCGTAGTCTGAGGCGTCTGTTGTGATGATTTGAGTTGCTTGAGGGGGACCTGTGTTTCTTTGGCATGCTTGAGCCCACCACAAAAATTCCTTTTAAAGGCATGGGATGAGTGGTATAATCGTTTCCAAGCTGTGGCTGTGTTGAGACCATAAGTTTTTTAGGTACCACTGAAGTTTCCTCATATGCAGCTTTGCACATGGGATTAGAAGGATGCAAGATGCCATGAATCCCAGAGCCTGCAGGACTTTCCTTGCAGTTAGCCTGGTGAAAGTTGCCATTTTACTGAAGTATTGAGACAGTTGCCCTTGTTTGTCTGGCATGAGGTAGGCCATCTGGGTGGTTGTGTTCAAGCTGGCACCCAGGAAAATTATTTGTTGAGAGGGTATTAGTTTTGATTTCTTTTTGTTGACTGTGTATCCCAGGAAGTTCAACAGTTTTATTACAAACGCCAGGTGCTGCAGTAGTATGTCCTTGCTGTCCGCTTGGATCAGGCAGTCGTCCAGATATGGGTAGATTTGTATTCCTTGTAATCTGCAGAAGGCGATCACTGATGCCAGGCATTTCGTAAACACTCTGGGCGCAGTAGATCGGCCAAAGGGCAATGCAGAGAATTGGTAATGGGTTGAACCTGCAAGAAATCTGAGGTATCTTCTGCAATCTTGTCTGATAGAGACATGCAGGTATGCCTCCTTGAGGTCCAATGTTACCAGCCAAGACTCCTTGCTCAGCATGGGAAGAAGCTGCTGTAATGTGAGCATCTTGAATTTTGGCACCTGTAGATATGTGTTTAGGGTGGATAGGTCTAAGATAGGTCTCCAATCTTTGTCTTTCCTTGGTACCAGGAGTAGTCTGGAAAAAAACCCTTGACCTTGTTCTTTTGTAGGTACCTCTTGAATCGCTTTCATGTCCATGAGAGCTGAAATTTGTTTTTGTGCCTCTGCCCTTTGATTTTGTGGCAGGTTTGGCATGCCTCTCATTTTTGGAAGGGTGTGAAAGTGGAACCTGTAGCCTCTGTCTATAATGTCCAGAATCCATTTGTCTTTTGTAACAATATGCCAATTTTTTGGGAATAATGCCAGTTTTCCACCCAAAGGTGCTGCCATTAAAGCTTTGCTTGGCAGGTGTAGGGGGAAGTCATTGTGTCGGTTTTCTGAATGACTGTGGTCTATCTTCTCCACCTCTTGGGGTTGGTGCTTGCCACTGTCTGGCTCTGAAAGATCCTTGAGGTTGCCCTCTACCCCTTGGGTGTCTGTTATCTGCCCCTTTGAGATCTGTCCGTGGCTGGAAAGGACCAATTTTTTGAAGGCCAGTTTCTGCTGAAACGTGGAGGTTGTACCTGCAGGAAATCTTTCACTGTTTGCATTAATTTCGCTTTTTCCTCCATTTTCTTTATACCTCCTCAGCTTCAACACCAAACAATACATCTTTTTGAAGAGGTGCATCTAATAATTTAGCTTTGACATGATCTGGTAAGGTTTGCTCTTTGAGCCAAGCATGCCTATGTATAACAGACCCCGTAACAGCAGCTCTACATGAGGCCTCTAAAGCATCAAAACCACACTGCAAGGTATGTTTACCCACTTGCTCTGCACCATGCAACAAATCCTGCAACTCTTTTAAATCTGGTTGTTCTGGTTGTGTCATTTTGCTTTTCAACTGAGATAACAAAAACTGTTGATACTTTAACATATGGAATTGACAGTTTAATGGCCTCATGGTTAAGTGGCCAAGGTGTACACTTTTTTCCCCCACCTTTCTAAAGCTCTGGAATCGCTCTCTGAAGGTAATGGGTTTTTAGCAGTAGAGGCCTTAACACCCTTGGGACCCTGTGAAATAGTTTCTGGGTCAGCAGTATGGCTTTTATATAGGAACTGGTGAGAATCAGGAACCCGGTAATACCTGTCTGGTTTAACAGGAGTTGGAAGTAAAGAATCTGGATTAAGGCTGGCTTCTGTGTACACATCATCCAAAATATCTAAAACAGGAGGGATAGCCAGGGGCCTATGCTGGGGGAGCAGAAGAAATTCCCTGAGCCTTTTCTTGGAATCTGAGTAATCTTGGCCTTCCCAGTGAAAGTGCTCCCTTAATGTATGCAGGGTTTCCCCAAAAGAGTAGTCCTCGGGGGGGGGGAGACCGAGGGAATAGACTCCTCTGCATCAGAGTCTTCGAAAGGAGAACAGGCAAAATCCTGGTCCTCAGAGTGTTCTGAGGTAATAGAAGCTTGATCTGAGGAAGGGTAGTCTTCCTCTAATCTGGGCCTTTTGTCAGAGGAGGGTTGAGAACCCCTGATAAGAGTAATCAAATCCTCAGCCATTTTAAGCATCTGCTTTTTAGGCATGGGGCCTTGAGAGGGGGTCTGAGGACCCTGTTTTTTGGTTTTCATGGCTACTTTAGATTTAGTGAAAGCTTTAATAGAGAAGGAGGAAGGCCTGAAGACACCTTGAGAAATGGCAGGCCTGTCTAAATTCTGAGTTTCCCTGCCAAGAGTGGCATCAGTATCTGCAGTAGGAATGGGGACCGAGGAGCCTGCGACCTCGGTTACTGAAGACACCGGTAATGTAGTGTCATCGGTACTCAGTGGCTGCATAGGCGCCTCGCTGAGCACCGGAGAACTGGTAGTCAGCCTAAGCGTGGTCTCAGTAGTCGGTGCGGACCTAGGATGTCAGTCCTTATCTTTGTGTTTTTTGCTCAAAACTGGAGTCGGAGAATCCGACGACATGATATAATTAATTTTTTTGCCAAAATAGTGAAGGGCGAACTCCGCCCGGCGCTTAATAGTGCGCTTGTTGAATCTAGCACAAAAATGGCAGGCCGAGACGTCGTGGTCTGGGCCTAAGCAAGGTATACAGAAAGAGTGGAAATCCTTATGCGGTATTTGCTTCCCACAAGAAATGCAATTATTAACTTTGTCTGACATCGGTCTGAGGCAAGAAAAGTTTCCCCAATGGGGTACTTAGATTTCAAGAAGACTTCGGCTGAAATACTTTCGTAAATCTCAGGAGCTGGCCGACCGGCACTTGCGAACTACTTCTGCTTCGGGCACCGCGCGGCAAGAAAGACTGAAGAAAATGGCGTCGGCTGCCTCTTTTATACCCCTGCCGCACTGACGTCAGGGAAGAAGCGACGACAACTGACACCGGACCTAGACTTTGGAATTCAGCTGACCGAGGACCCGCCTGACGGCAGGATAACCCATCTGTAATGACTGCAGCTGTATGCACGATGAACATCTGCAGTGGCAAAACCAGCTCTAGTCTTAGAATAGCTCTGAGACTCTTCTAGCTGAGGTTATTGCTAGTAGCAGGGCAGTTTTCCATGAAAGAAATTTTAAATCAGCTGAAAAAGCTGGTTCAAAGGGTGCTGCACAGAGCTTTAGAAAGTGTAAGCTTTTCCAGAACAAAGTTGAGATCCCAAGTAGGTGTTGGTGCTCTCCTTGGCGGTCTTATGTTCTTAGCCCCTCTGAGGTACTGTCTTAGGAGTGGATATGAGAATAAAGGAGGATCCGTGTTGTAATGAGCTGAAATTGCTGAGGCGTGGATCTTAATAGATGAAAAGGAAAGTCTTTTGTGCAACATCGCAGTTAAATATTGTAGAATCTGAGGAATGTTTGGATCAAGGGGATTTTGGCCTTTAGCCTGGTTCCAGACGCAAAATCTTCTCTATTTGTCTGAATAGGTTTTCCTGGTGCTGGGCCTCCTGGCCTCCAGAATGACATCCATAACAGCTTTGGACAGAGGTGCTGGCTGGTTGTTTAGGTAATTTGCCATGCAGCCAGGTTTAAAGTCTTGATCTGGCTGTGTAGAATCCGATTGTCTCGCTGGGTGAGCAGGTGAGGAATTTGTGGTAAGATCCATGGTGGGCCATGGGCCATGTTCCTTAGAATTGGATACCAATGCTGGCGTGGCCAGTCAGGTACAACGAGTATCATTTGTGGCCTCTCTAATCTGACTTTCAGCAGTACCTTTGCTAGAAGAGGCAGTGGAGGAAAGGCATACACTGTTAATGTTTTCCAACTGAATGAGAGGGCGTCCACTTTCCAAGCTTGTGGATGGAATGTCCTTGTGCAAAATTTTTGAAGTTGGTAGTTGTGGGGGCTTGCAAACAGATCTATGTCTGGGCGTCCCCATTGTTGAGGTATCATTGCAAATACTTGTGGAGCTAGTTTCCACTCGTGTGGATCCATGATGTTTCTGCTTAGGTCGTTTGCCAATGTGTTTTTCTTTCCTGGCAGGAATTGTGCTTGTAATTGAACCTGGTAAGACAGTGCAGTGTTCCACAAGGTCATTGCTTGCCTGCATAGAGGGTAGGAATGTGTGCCCCCTTGCTTGTTTATGTACCACATTACTGTGGTATTGTCCGTCTTTATTATTAGTTGTCCTGGGTGTAAAAGGTCCTTGAAAGCTGTTAGGGCATTCTGTACTGCTAGCATTTCTTTTTGATTGATATGCAGATGCCTCTGATCTGTAGTCCATTTGCCCTGAATGCATTGTCCTGCCATGTGTGCTCCCCAGGCATAGTCCGATGCATCTGTTGTCATAGTTTGCCTGGCTGTGGGTGAGGTGAAAGACTGACCCTTGTTGAGGTGACATGCCTGTGCCCACCACAGAAACTCCCGTTGGAGGCAGGGAATGAGTGGTATCATTGTTTCCAAGCTGTGGCTGTGCTGAGTCCATACACTTTTCAGGTACCATTGTAATTTCCTCATATGCAGTTTTGCAAATGGTATTAGTAGTATGCAAGATGCCATGAATCCCAAGGCCTGCAGAATTTTTCTTGCAGGGAGTTGGGTCTTTGTTGCCATTATTTTGAAATATTGAGTCAGCTGTTGTTGCTTATCTGGCGTGAGATGAGCCATCTGGGCCGTTGTATTCAAGCTGGCACCCAGGAATATTATGTTTTGTGAGGGCACTAGTTTTGATTTCTTTTCGTTTACTGTGTACCCTAGGCAACTTAGAAGGTGTCTGCAAATGCCAGATGCTTTAAAAGAATGTCCTTGCTTTCCGCTTGAATAAGGCAGTCGTCCAGGTATGGGTATATTTGAATTCCTCTTTGTCTGCAGTATGCAATTACTGGTGCCACGCATTTTGTGAAGACCCTGGGCGCAGTAGATAAGCCAAAGGGCAGTGCAGAGATTTGATAATGCAATGAACATGCAATGAAGCGGAGGTATCTTCTGCAATTTTGTCTGATAGGGACATGCAGGTATGCCTCCTTGAGGTCCAACGTTACTAGCCAAGCATTCTTGCCCAGCATGGGAAGAAGCTGCTGTAGTGTTAGCATCTTGAATTTTGGTACTTGCAGATAGGTGTTCAGAATTGAAAGATCCAGAATGGGTCTCCATGTGTTGTCCTTTCTTGGGATTACAAAGAGTCTTGAGTAAAATCCTTGTCCCTGCTCCTGTGTAGGTACCTGTTGGATGGCTCTCATGTCCTTGAGAGCTGTAATTTGTTTTTGTGCCTCTGCCCATTGATTTGGTGGCAGGTTTGGCATTCCTTTTATCCTTGGTATGGTATGAAAGTAGAATCTGTATCCTTGAGAGACAATGTTTAGGACCCATTTGTCTTTTGTGAAGATGTGCCAGTTGTCTGCAAAAAATGCTAATTTTCCTCCCAAGGGAGCTGCCAGGAGAGATTTGCTTGGTAGTTTGAGAATTGAGTCATTGTGTTTGTCTTCTGCTAGCTTGGGGGCTGTCTTCTCCTCCTTTCTGGGTAGCAGTACCCCATTGGTGAGGTTTGTAAGGGCCTTGTGACTGACCTCTGCCCCTTGGGCGTCTGTATTTGTCCCTCTGTGATCTGTCAGAAGCTGGAAAGGACCAGTTTTTTGTTGGCCAATTTCTGCTGAAACGAGGGGGTTTTACCTGCAAAAAATCCTTGACCGTCTGCATAGACTTGCCTTATCCTCCATTTTCTTTAAAACCTCTTCTGCTTTGACATCAAATAATGCATCCTGCTGTAAAGGTGCATCCAATAATTTTGCTTTAACATGATCAGGAAGGGTTTGTTCTTTTAACCAAGCATGTCTATGTATGACAGAGCCAGTAATAGCTGCTCTACAGGAAGCTTCCAACGAATCAAATCCACATTGTAAAGTATGTTTGCCCACCTGTTCAGCTGCATGCAACAGATCCTGCATTTCCTTGAATTCAGACTGTTCAGTATGTGTGCTCATTTTTTGTTTTAATTGAGACATTAGGAATTGCTGATATTTCAACATGTGAAACTGACAATTTAATGCTCTCATAGCCAGAGTTGCTGAGGTGTATATTTTCTTTCCCCATTTATCTAGGGCTCTGGAATCCCTTTCAGAGGGCACATGATTTTTAGCCCATAGAAGCTTTAGCTCCCATAGGACCCTGGGAAATTGTTTCTGGGTCAGCCACAGGGCTTTTATAAAGGAATTTGTGAGAGTCAGGTACTCTGTAGTATCTGTCTGGTTTGGCTGGAGCAGGAGGCAGAGTCTCTGGATTTAAACTAGACTCCAAGAAAACATAATCCACAATATCTAAAACTGGAGGGATAGTAAGAGGTCTGTGCTGGGGTAGTAAAAGGAACTCTTGGAGCCTTTTCTTAGAATCAGAGTAGTCCTGGCCTTCCCAGTGGAAATGTTCCCTCATGGTATGTAAAGTTTCCCCCAAAGGAATAGTCTTCAGGGGGAGATGCTGAGGGAATAGTCTCTTCAGCATCAGAGTCTTCATAAGGTGGAAAGTGTAATCCTGGTCCTCAGAAGAATCTGAGGAAATTGAAACCTGGTCAGAGGAAGCATAATCCTCCTCTTGTCTTGGTCTTTTATCAGGAGGGGGATGGGAACCCCTGATTAGGGTAATCAAATCTTCAGCCATCTTAAGCATCTGTTTCTTAGGCATGGGGCCTTGAACTGTAGACTGATGTACAGTCTTCTTAGGTTTTAAAGGAGTTTTAAGCTTAGCATAAGATTTAATGGTGAGTGTAGTCGGTCTGAAGACACCTTCTGCAACCGAAGGTGTTTCCACTGCACCGGGGTCTACTTCTGCTCCGGTGTCGGAAGATGGCTGCGTCGGCCTAGTAGGCTCCACTTGGGAATCCGCAGCTGTCTGGGGTTCCAGTTCTGCGGTCGTCAGGGGCTGCGTAGGCGCCTCACTGAAAACCGGAGAACCGGCGACAGGCCCAGCAGAGGCCTCGGAGTCTGGCTTGTTCCTAGGCTGCCTGTCCTTATCCTTGTGTTTCTTATGTATGCCGGTGGTCGGCTGCTCCGATGGCATGATATAATTACATTTCTTACCAAAGTAATGCCGTGCGAAGTCAAAACGGCATTTGATAGTCCGTTTATTAAACCTAGCACAAAACCGACAACCTGTGACGTCGTGGTCTGGGCCTAGGCAAGGAATACAATAGGAATGGAAGTCCTTATGAGGTATTGGCTTCCCACAAGAAATGCAATTGTTAACTTTTTCTGACATCGGACTGAGGCAAGAAAATGTTCCCCAATGGGGTACTTAGCTTTATTGAAGACTTCGGACTGAAATTCGAATAGAAAATCTCAGATGTCGGCCGACCGGCACTTGCGAACTGCTTCTGCTTCGGGCACCGCGCGGCAAGAAAGACTGAAGAAAACGGCGTCGGATGCCTCTTATATACCCCTGGCGCACTGACGTCAGGGAAGAAGCGACAGCAACCGACGCCGGACCAAGACTTCGGAATTCAGGCCAACTGCAGGACCGCCTGATGGCAGGATAACCCAAGTGTGATGACTGCAGCAGGGTAACACGATGAACATCTTGACATACCAGTAGATGTCCCACTTTTCACTGTTGCAGTATTCCTTACTAAATGGATATCCTACTGAGTATAGGCAAATGTCCAGTGAACATACCAAAGCCTTAGGCCTTTCCAGGTGCCATATGTCAGATGTATATTCTACGCCCAGGAAGTAAGGTACAAAAATGATGTACAAACATCTAATCTTCAGAACTAAATTTCACCAGGAGAACCACAGCAAACCAAGAGGCACAGAAAAAAACATGTGCAACCAGAAAGGGGAGAAAGAAGGAACCCTTGATCAGAGGGTAAGAAAAGAGAAACCAAGAAGGGGGGAAGGAAGGAGGGACAATGCTGCAACTGTGAAAAGGACATCTACACCTTTATGGTAAGTTCTCACACCATTGTATAATGTTCTTCCTTATCACTGTTGCAATATTCCTCACTAAAAGGTGAATACAAAAGATACTGTTGAGGATGGGAGGAAGAAGCAACCAAACAGCCCTCCCAAAAAAGCATGAAAAAGGGCCATTGCAAATCCAGCTCTGGCCCTAATCATCATCTAACTTGTAGGTTTTAGTAAAGTATATACAGAAGACTAAGTAGCAGCTTCCAAAACACATCCAGCGTCCAGACCCCTGATAAAAGCACCAGAAGAGGCTACCACCCTGGTAGAATGAGCATAAACTGAAGAAAGCTGCTTAACATGAAAAGAACAAAAAGAAATTGCCTTAGAAATCCAAGAAGAGATGGTTTGCTTAGAAATGGACAAACCCATTTTCTTAAAGGAATCAAAAAGTTACTCAGATTTCCTAACATCTTCAGTCTTATTCAGATACCTGAGCTGTACATGCAATCTAAAGTAGGTGGAGTCCTCTCACAAGAATTAAGACGTGAAGGGAAAAAAGGAAGGTGAATGGACTGGTTAGGACAAGTTATTGAACAGATGGAAAATAAAAGGACTACTGCGAAGAGAAACTCTGTCTCTGAAAAAAGGGGGGGGGGGGGGACTGCCACGAGTGCCTGGAGTTCAGAGATTCTCTTTGCAGTAGTAAGAGCTACCAATAAAAATATCTTCCAAGTACAGACCTGAACAGCAGAAGAAGCTTCAGGCTCAAAAGGAGGCTGCCTTTTAAAAATTGTTTAACTTCAAATCTAGAGGAAAGTGGTGGATCCAAAGGCAGACATGCAGAAATGGCTGATGAATGAGCTTTAACAGATGAATATGCCAGCTCACAATTGGACAATTCACACAGATAAGAAAGTACAGTAGCAATACCAAGTAAAGGAAGGTCCTTGTAAAACTAAAGTAAAAAAGAAATCAAAACTTTCTACCCAGACAGTCAAAAATAGGGTGAGGAGATAAAGCTGAGTGAGAGAGTGCTTCTCCTGTGTGAGGAAATCCAACTTCCGAGGTAACTTGTGATGACCGGCCTGGCCAGATGAAACAGAAGGGTGAGCCAATTATATCTGGTTCAAAACAGAGCCATCATTGAGATTCTGGGTCTTTTCCCCATGGTTTTGTGTAAGACCTTGAGCAACAGTGGAAGAGGGGGATAGGCATACAGACGCACCTTTTTCCTAGAAAACACGTGTCATTCACTTTGCAGCCAGAGGACATGGCATCCTGGAACAGTGGGGAGGCAAACAGACCTTGAGTAGTACCCCACTGACTGATAATGCCAGTATCCTTTGTGAGAATCTGCCCTGGATCTGCTCAGATAACCTGCCACAAGATCGTGCTTTGAAGGAATGTAAACTACCTGAAGGATTAAATGATGGCTGACAGCAAACTCCCAAACAAGAGCTACTCTGCAAAGAAGACATGATTTTTATCTACTCTCCAAAGAAGACACGACTTTGTGCTCCCTTGTTTATGTATCATATTAAAATGTTGGCAGCACCTTTGGGTGGAAAACTGGCATTATTCTCAAAACCTGGATCCCAGAAGAATGCAGGGCTTGAACAGCCAAAAGCAGAACACTCATCTCTTTGATGTCGACGTGAAGCCCCCCAACCCAGACATACACTCCTGAGTAGAGGAAGGAGCATAAAAGGGTAGGCCAAGATTCAGAGATATCTGCTGAAGCCACCACAAAAATTCCTGTCAGAGACAAGGCAAGAGAGGAATGGGAAACTCCAGAGGATGACAATGTTGCAAGCCAGACTGCCTTTAGATACCACTGAAGCTTAATCATGTGGAGTCTGGCAAAGGAACCAAAGGAATAGTGGAAGCCATGTACTCCAGAGCTTGCAGACACCATTTGTAAAGGAAGAAGAGACTGGAAGAAAAAGTACAGTTTTGTACCTACCATAAATGTAGATGTTCGAAGATCCACATTGCTGCAGTCCTTACATATGGGTAGTCCGTTGTCCTCGGTCGGCCCGAATACCAAAGTATTAGGCTGACGTCGGTCAAGGCGCTTAAAACTGACATCAGGACGTCAGGGTACAAAAGCGCATGACCGACGTCATTTCCTCAGTCTTTTCCTGCCCCAGATGTCAGAAGGCCCTAACAAGAAAGGCCACAGCCAAAAAACCAGCAAAAACTAACCAACCACCCGTGCACTAACCATATTTACAATATGTACAACACAAACCACACCACCACCTCCAACAACAGAGGGGAAGGAGGGAGGGTAAATTGGACTGCAGCAATGTGGATCTTCGAACATTTACATTTATGGTAGGTACAAAACTGTACTATGTTCTTCATCTCACATTGCTGCAGTCCTTACATATGGGTAGAATCCCAAAGCAGAGGTAAGGGAGGATGGCAAAACTATAAAGCATTAGGAGCTGCCAAAATGCCCTGTAAAATTGCAGTGGCAAATCCAGCCCTAGATTTAGAGTAAAGTGGAAGGTGGTAATGCTTAGAGAAAGTATGCACTGAACTCCAAGTAGCTGCTTCCAAAATATCTTTAGTAGCCACCCCTTAAAAAGCTGTAGAAGTGGCAGTAGCCCTAGTGGAATGAGGCCTAATCCCAGCTGGAATCTCCTTACCATGATGGGAATAACAGAAAGCAATACAAAAACCAATCCACTTAGAAATAGTTTGTTTTGAAACAGGTTTGCCCTGAGAACCCAAAGCAAAAGAAACAAACAACTGCTGAGACTGCCTGAACCCTTTAGTTCTGCTCAAATAATATCGCAACTGTCTGTGTATATCCAAAGTGTGCAAAATCCTTTCCCTTTATTTTGGGGTTTGCATAAAAAGTAGGCAAATGAATAGTTTGGTTTAAAGCCACACTAGAAACCACTTTAGGCATAAAAGAAGGGTTAGTACGCAAAGACACCCTATCTTTGTGGAAAATTAAGAAAGGCTCAACTGCCATAAGGGCCTGTAATTCAGAAACCCTTCTCGCAGAGGTAATGGCCAACAAAAAAGCAGTCTTCCATGATAAATATTTCAACTCTGCCGATGCTGCAGGCTCAAAAGGTTGTAGAGTGAGTTTCTCCAACACAAAATTGAGATCCCAAGCAGGAGTAGGAGCTCTACGTGGGGGTCTTATATTCTTTGCCCCTCTAAGGAATTGCTTAAACAAAGGCTGAGAAAATAATGGTGGGTCACAGTCATAGTGAGCAGAAATTGCTGCAGCATGAACCTTTATAGAGGAGAAGGACAAACCTTTGTCCAATAACTCAGTAAGGTATTGAAGCGCAACACTTAAATTAGGTTTAGAAACATCAAAGTCCTTTGCTGTACTCCAAAATAAAAATCTCCTCCATTTATCTGCGTAAACTTTCCTTGTACTAGGCCTTCTGGCCTCCAAAATAACATTCAAAACTTGTTGTGGAAGCTGAGACCCTCCAGGGTTTAAAACAGAATATGCCAGGCTGTCAGATGTAGAGAATGAAGTTTGACATTGAGTAAATGACTGTTCTCCTGAGACAGCAGGTGAGGAATCGAAGGCAAAGGCCATGGAGGCTCCTGTACCAGACTTCTCAGTAATGGGTACCAGTGCTGTCGAGGCCAATCTGGAGTTATTAAAATCATGTTTGGCTTGTCCTGTCAGACCTTCAGCAGTACCTTTGGGAGGAGAGGCAGAGGTGGAAAGGCATACACGTGAAGATTGCTCCAATTGAATGAGAGAGCATCCACTTTCCAAGCTGTGGGATGAAACCTTTTTGTGCAAAACTTTGGCAGCTGGTAATTTAGTGGAGAAGCGAACAGATCTATGTCTGGAGTTCCCCATAACACTGTCAATCTCTGAAATACATGACGATCCAATTTCCACTCGTGGGGATCCATAATTTGTCTGCTCAACACATCTGCTAAGGAGTTCTGTGCTCCTGGCAGAAACCTTGCCTGAAGATGTAGCTGTAAACTGAGAGCAGTCTCCCACAAAATCATTGCTTGTCTGCATAGAGGATAAGAATGTGTTCCCCCTTGCTTGTTGATGTACCACATGACAGTTGTGTTGTCTGTTTGAATCAACACCTGCCCTGGAAGAAGTAAATCCTTGAAAGCTATCAATGCAAATTGGACTGCTAACATCTCCTTCAAGCTGATATGTAGATGTTGAAGTCTGGCAGGCCACGTGTCTTGTACCCATTTTCCATTTAGATGAGCTCCCCAAGCTTTGTCTGAGGCATCTGTCGTTAAAATCTGACTCGCCTCTGGCCGGGTCACAGAGAGTCCCTTGTTTAGGTGACATTCCTGAGCCCACCACAAAAATTCCTTTTGAATGCAAGGTATTATCTGAATGACAGTGTCCAAATCTTGGCAGTGCTGTGTCCATACATTCTTGAGATACCACTGTAGCTTCCTCATATGCAGTTTGGCATTGGGAAGTACCAGAATACAAGATGCCATGAACCCCAAGGCTTGAAGGACTGTCCTTGCAGTCAGCCTGGACTGACGAGACAATTGGTGGAAGTAAAGAGAAAGATTCTTTTGTTTGTCCGGGGTCAAAAGGCCATCTGGGATGCTGTATTCAGTCTCACACCCAGAAAGCACATGTCCTGAGAGGGTACTAGACTGGACTTTATTTCGTTCACAGAATACCCCAGGCATCTTAACACTGCCATCACATACTGTAAATGATGAAGAAGTTCGTCCTTTTCTTGGGCCAGAATCAGGCAATCGTCCAAATAAGGATAGATTTGTATTCCTCTTAGCCTGAAGAAAGCTACCACTGGAGCCAGAACCTTCGTGAACACTCTGGGCAGTAGATAAGCCAAAGGGCAATGCAGAGAACTGATAATGTGAAGTCCCAGCCCGAAAACGCAGATACTTCCTGCAACTGGGCCTGATAGGAACATGAAGGTAAGCTTCCTTGAGATCCAGAGTCACCATCCAGTGATCTTTGCCCAGCAGAGGTAAAAGCTGTTGTAACGTCAACATTTTGAACTTGGGAATGTCCAGATATGTGTTGAGGATAGATAAATCCAAAATTGGTCTCCACGTGTTTCCTTTCTTTGGTACTAGAAACAGGCGAGAATAAAATCCTAGGCCCACTTCTGGCAGAGGGACCGGTTGTATGGCCCCTATTTGAAGTAGTAGAGAAATTTGTTTGTGAGCCTCTAGTCTTTGCTGAGGAGGAACGTCCGGCATGCCTTTGAAAGGAGGCAAGGTATGGAAATAAAACTTGTAACCCTGGTGTATGATATCCAATACCCATTTGTCTTGGGTAATCAACATCCAATTTTCCTTGAAGAGTGCTAACCTTCCTCCCAAAGGTGCTGCCAGGCAAGAAGGATCTGGCAGCTGAAAAATAGGTCATTGGGCCTGTTTACGAAAGGACTGGCCCCTGCCCTCACCGAAGATTGTGCAGGTGAACTCCCTGTTCTAGGCCTGAAAGAACTCTGAGCTCTGCCCCTACCACGTCTAGATCTACCCCTAGACTGAGAATCATAAGAAGGATACGTCCACCCCTTAGCAGGCCAATTCCTACTAAACTTGGAGGCTGAACTTGCAAAAATCTTTAACAGCCTGCATAGACTTAGCCTTGTCTTCCATTTTCTTCAAGACTGACTCCACAGGTGAACCAAACAACACATCAGACTGCAAAGGAGCATCCAAAATCCTTGTCTTAACATGGTCAGATAAATTCTGATCCTTCAGCCAGGCGTGCCTGCGAAGAACTGAGCCAGTGGCAGCCACCCTAGACGAGGCCTGCACAGCATCAAAACCACACTGTAATGAATGCTTACCCACCTGTTCAGAGACATGCACCAAATCTTGTAATTCTTTACACTCAATGCCTTCCGCCAGAGCATCCACCTTAGACTTCAATTGAGAAAGAAGAAAGTTTTGATATTTCAACATATGAAACTGGCAATTCAAAGCCCTCATAGCTAAGGTAGAAGATGTATAGACCTTCTTACCCCATCTATCCAAAGCTCTGGCTTCTTTATCTAGAGGAACCGGATTTTTTACAACAGAGGCCTTGACACCCTTAGGTCCCTGACTAATAGTTTCTGGGTCCGCCCTAGGACTCTTATAAAGATATTTATGAGCCTCAGGCACCCTGTAATACCTATCCGGTTTAACAGGAGCAGGAGGCAGAGAATCAGGATTAAGTGAAGCCTCTGCAAAGACATCTTCCACAACATCCAGAACAGGGGGTATAGCCAAGGGCCTATGCTGAGGTAACAGCAAAAATTCCCTAAGCCTTTTCCGAGAATCAGAGAAGTCCTGACCTTCCCACTTAAAATGTTCCCTCATAGAATGAAGTGTCTCTGAAAAAGAAAAATCCTCTGGAGGAGAAGCAGAAGGAGTGGAATCATCTGCATCAGAATCAGAATAAGGAGAGTACTCCTGCAAGTCCTCAGCTGAAGACTCTGAAACATCCGAAGCCTGCTCAAAACTTCCCAACTCTGGCTCCACCCTAGGCCTCTTATCAGGTGGGGGCAAAGAACCTCTAATCAGAGTAATCAAATCTTCTGCCATTTTAAGCATGTGCTTCTTAGGCACAGACCCTGCTGAACTAGGAGTGACACCAACAGAAGCTAAAACTGGCCTGCCTCTGGGAGAAGCCTTGGAAACAGAAGGAGAAGGCCTAACCACCCTAGGAAGGGAGGGAGTACAGTAACTTGAGAAGCCCCTTCAGCCTGACCTGCCTCCTGAGAGACCACCTCCTGCAAAATCAAAGTCTCCCCTGAGACTCCAGAGAAGTCTCCGTCGAACCACCGGTTCCACTGAAGCTCTAAAGAACCGGGCGTCCGAACGGACGACTCATCTTGCCTCGGTTTAACTGCTTTCCCTCTGTGCTTTTTGGTAGATGCGGGCGCCGGAGACTCCGACGGCATATTATAATTGCACCGCTTCCCAAAGACCAGCCTAGCACAATCTAACCTTCGCTTAATAGTGCGTTTATTGAACCTAGCACAAAAGCGACACCCAACAACGTCGTGCTCAGGCCCCAAACAAGGAATACACAAAGAATGATAATCCCTATGCGGTATCTGTTTCCCACAAGAAATAGTTATTCACTTTTTCTGACATCCGGTAAAACACTGAGGCAAGAAAAAACCAAAATATTCCCCAACGGGGTACTTAGCCAACTTGGATTCGGTCTGAAACTCCAAATTCGAAAAATTTCAGAACGCCGAACGGCACTTGCAACGCTGCTTCTGCATCGGACCATGCGGCAAAAAAGACTGAGGAAATGACGTCGGTCATGCGCTTTTGTACCCTGACGTCCTGATGTCAGTTTTAAGCGCCTTGACCGACGTCAGCCTAATACTTTGGTATTCGGGCCGACCGAGGACAACGGACTACCCATATGTAAGGACTGCAGCAATGTGAGATGAAGAACATCTGTCAAGAAGGTGACCTTGGGAGGAGAAAGAAAATCCATCAAAGGCAAGGCTCACATTCTGCATTCCAAGAAAACATGACCCTGAAAAGGAGTCTGAAAAGATTTTTTGAAACTGAGGGTGAACCCCACACTTTAAAGCAGCATGGGAAAGTCAAGAGTCTGAAAAAGCTGCTGGAAAGGTGGAAAGGACCTTAAATAAGAAAGTTATCCATACAGGAAAAAATCTTGATATCATGGAATCTGCAGTAAGCAATGGCCAGAGTCAGACATTTGGTACAGACACTTGTAGTTGTAGAAAGAACAAAAGGCAAAACATAGAACTGATAATGTGATGAAGAAGCAGAGAACTGTAAAACTTTCTCAAAAACAGGGTGAATACGAATGTGGAGATAAGCATCCTTCAGGTCCAGAGAGACCAGGTAGGCCTGAGAAAGCAGCAAGGGGAAAAGTACAGTTGTGTACACTTACCATATATGTAGATGTTCGAGTGTATTCACTGTTGCAGTCATTACATTTGGGTAATCTGCTGGCAGGTTGCCTTCAGTCGGCCTGAATAACAAAGTCTTGGGTCCTGTGTCGGTTGGTGTCACCTCTTCCATGATGTCAGGTCATCAGGGGTATAAAACATGCAGCCGACGCCATTTTCTTTAGTTTTTCTTGCCCCAGATGTCAGGTGCCCACCAAATGGGGAACAAAAAAAAATATATATATATATTTATGTATATAATTTAGAACAAAAACAATATACCTCCAATCAAAAGCAAATACACCAAAAAGGCTTTTAAGCATATTAAAAGAAAGAAGAGGTATAGTAAAAGAAAAAATAGGGGGCTGGAGGGTGGGTAACCAGGTCTGCAACAGTGAGTACACTAGAAAATCTACATTTATGGTAAGTGTACACAACTGTACTATGTTCTTCATGTTTCACTGTTGCAGTCATTACATTTGGGTAGATTCCCAAAGCTATGGTTGGGAGGATGGACTTATACAGAATTAGGAGCAGCTATAAAGCCCTGCAGGACAGCAGTGGCAAATCCAGCTCTGGATTTAGAGAAGAGAGGTAAATGGTAATGTTTGGTGAACGTATGAACTGAGCTCCAGGTAGCAGCTTCTAGAATGTATCTGGTAGGAACCCCACTGAGAAAGGCTGCAGAAGCAGATGCAGCCCTGGTGGAATGAGATCTGATCCCCTTGGGGATAGGTTTACCATGGTGCACATAGCAGAAACGAACACAACGGCTTATCCATTTAGAAATAGTCTGCTTTGAAATATGTTTTCCCTTTGCCCCTGCAGCAAATGCCACCAATACTTGCTCAGATTTTCTTAGAGCGTTTGTCCTGTTTAAGTAGAATCTAAGTTGTCTGTGCACATCCAATGAATGCAGAATCCGCTCACCCTTGTTCTGTGGATTGGGAAAGAAAGTTGGTAGATGAATGGTCTGATTAAGAGCCACACTGGATACCACTTTAGGCATGAAAGATGGATTGGTCCTGAGAGCCACTCTGTCTGGATGAAAAATAATGAAAGGCTCCACTGCCATAAGAGCCTATAATTCTGAAATCCGTCTAGCTGAAGGAACTGCTAAAAGAAAAACTGTTTTCCAGGAGAGAAATTTTAACTCCAGTAGCAGCTGGCTCAAAAGGAGGTAGAGTGAGTTTTTCCAAAACAAAATTGAGGTTCCATGCAGGATCTGGTGCTCTCCTGGGAGGTCTTAAATTTTTGGCCCCTCTGAGGTACTGCTTTAACAGAGGATGAGAAAAGATGGGAGGCTCTGTGTTGTAATGAGTTGAAATGGCAGAGGCATGGATTTTTACAGAAGAAAAAGATAGGCCCTTGTGAAGCATCTCAGTTAAATATTCCAGAATCTGAGGAATATTAGGCATTGCTGTGCTTATTCCTTGTGTTTGGTTCCAGGCACATAATCTTTTCCATTTGTCCGCATAAGATTTTCTAGTACTGGGCCTTCTAGCCTCCAAAATGACATCCATCACAGGTTTGCTGAGAGATGTCAAGGGTGAAATTAGTTGATTAGCCATGCTGCGAGATTCAGAGTTTGGAGCGGAGTGTGCAGAATTTGAAAGTTCTGCTGAGACAGTAGGCAAGGTGTCAGAGGCAGGTACCATGGAGGAAGGTGTGACATATTGCATAGGAGCGGGTACCATTGTTGGCGAGACCATTCTGGAGCAATCAATATCATTTTTGATTTTTCCTGTCTGACTTTAGTAAGACCTTGGAGAGCAGAGGCAGAGGAGGAAAGGCATAGACTGATGGGTTTTTCCAGCTGAAGGACAGAGCATCCACTTTTCAAGCTTTTTTGTGATGAATTCTTGTGCAGAATTTGTCCAACTAATAATTTTGGGGTGAGGCAAAAAAGATCTGTGTCTGGGCTCCCCGTTTGTGTGTCAACATGCTGAAGATTTGTAGATCCAGTTTCCATTTGTGTGAGTCCATAAGATTTCTGCTCAGTGCGTCTGCCAGAGTATTTTGCTGTCCTGGCAGGAATTGAGCTTGTAGATGTATTTGGTAGGTCAAGGCCGTGTTCCACAATGCCATGGCTAGTCTGCAAAGGGGGTAGGAATGGGTACCCCCCTGTTTGTTTATGTACCACATGACTGTGGTGCTGTCTGCCTTTATCAGTAGTTGTCGTGGATGAAGACAGTCCTTGAAGGCTGTCCGAGCATTCTGTACAGTTGGTATTTCTTTCTGGTTGATATGTAGGTGTATTTGATATGGGCTCCATTGGCCCTGAATGCATCTCCCTGTCAGATGCTCCCCCCAAGCATAATCTGATGCATCTGTATTCAGGGTTTGGGTGGCAGGGGTGGAGAGAATGACAGTCCCTTGTTTTGGTGGCAGGCCTCTTGCCCACCATAGGAACTCTAGCTGCAGGCAAGGAATGATAGGAATCATTGTTTCCAGGCTGTGACAATGTTGACTCCATAAGCTTTTTAGGTACCACTGAAGTTTCCTTATATGCAGTCTTGCATATGGAATTATTAGGATGCAGGAGGCCATGAACCCCAAGGCCTGCAAAATTTGTCTTGCAGATAGCTGGGTTTTTGTGGCCACCTGTTTGAAGTAAGTCATCAATTGAATTTGTTTTTCTGGCATAAGGTAGGTCATCTGGGCAGTTGTATTCAAGCTTGCACCCAGGAATGTAATTATTTGAGAGGGTACCAGTTATGATTTCTTTTCGTTTATGGTGTACCCCAGACAAGTTAGAAGTCTTTTTACAAACGCCAGATGTTTTAGAAGAATGTCCTTGTTTTCTGCCTGAATTAAACAATCGTCCAGGTAAGGATAAATTTAAATGTTTCTTTGTCTGCAAAATGCAATTACTGGTGCCAGGCACTTTGTGAAGACCCTGGGCGCAGTAGATAAGCCAAAGGGCAGTGCAGAGAACTGGTAATGCAAATAGCCTGCTGTGAAGCAGAGGTATCTTCTACAAGATTCCCTGATTGGGATATGCAGGTAAGCCTATTTTAGGTCTAGAGTTACCAACCAGGCATCCTTGCCAAGCATAGGCAGTAACTGTTGTAGAGTCAGCATCTTGAATTTTGGAATGCCCAGAAATGTGTTTAGAATGGATAAGTACAGAACTGGACGCCATGATTTGTCTTTTCTGGGTATCAGGAAAAGTCTTGAGTAAGAACCTTGTCTCTTTTCCTTTTCTGGTACTGGTTGAATAGCCCCCACATTCATGAGGGACATAACGTGTTTCTGGACCTCTGCCCACTGATTTGGAGAGAGATTTGGCCATCCATTTGGGATTGGCAACATGTGAAAATAAAATCTGTATCCCTGAGATACTATGTTTAAAACCCACTTGTCCTGGGTAATTAGTTGCCAGTTTCATGCATGAAGTGCCAGTTTTCTCCCCAAAGGGCGGCCAAAAGATAAGTGATTGGTGATTGCAGTGGAAAGTCACTGAGACTGTTTACCGTAGGAAGGTGCCTTGTTACTTCCAGATTTGGAGGTGGAGGCACCCCATTGTTTTGTTCTAGAAGTTCCTTGTGATTGAAACCTGGAGCCTTTGGAAAGTCTGGGTTTAACCTGAGCGACTCTGGTGGGTACTGGAAAGGACCAGCTCTTAGTAGGCCAGTGCCTACTGAACCTGGGTGGCTGCACTTGTAGGAAATCTTTTACAGTTTGCATAGATTTAGCTTTATCGTCCATCTTTTTCAAAACGTCTTCTGCCTTATTACCAAATAGACTATCCTGTTGTAAAGGAGCATCCAACAATTTTGCTTTAACATGATCAGGCAGATTTTGATCCTTGAGCCAAGCATGCCTTCTTATCACAGATCCAGTTACAGTGGCCCTGCAAGAGGCCTCCAAGGAATCAAAACCACATTGCAAAGTATGCTTTCCAACTTGTTCAGCTGAATGCAATAAATCCTGCAACTCTATTTTCCACACAGTCAGAAATCAACATAATTTTCTGTTTAAGTAAGCCCATGACATGCTGCCGATATTTAAGCATATGAAATTGACAGTTTAAAGCCCTGATTGCCAAGGTTGCAGACGTATAAACCCTTCTTACCCCATCTATCCAGCACCCTGGAGTCTCTATCAGAAGGGGTAGGATTTTTAGCAGTAGAAGCCTTGACACCCTTGGGACCCTGAGAAATAGTTTCAGGGTCAGCAGTAGGGTTAAAGAGGAATTTGTGGGAGTCAGGAACCCTGTAATATCGGTTTGGCTTACTAGGAGCCGGAGGCAGGGAATCAGGAGCCATGCTGGATTCTGAGAAATCAACAACAATGTCTAGAACAGGAGGTATAGCCAAAGGCCTATGCTTAGGAAGAAGGAAATCCCTAAGCCTCTTTTTAGAATCTGAGAAATCCTGACTCTCCCAGTGAAAGTGTTCCCCTTAAGGTATGCAAAGTTTCTCCAAAAGAAAAATCCTCAGAAAGAGAAGCAGAAGGGATGGAATCTTCTGCATCAGAGTCCTCATAAGCTGGAATACATAATTCCTGATCAGAAGAGGAATCAGAAGAAATAGAAACCTGATCTGAAGATTCATAGTCAAGTGCCTTGCCTAGGCCTCTTAGCAGTAGGGGGAGATGGGTACCCCTGATCAAGGTAATTAACTCCTCAGCCAATTTGATCATTTGTTTTTTAGGCATAGAAGCCTGTGCACGTGGTCCAAGCGTCATTTTTTTAGACACAGAAGTTGATTTTGGCCTTCGTTTTGAACATGGCGTCGGTTTTATATACAAATCTTTAGGCCTGAAAACACCCTCAGAAGCTGGTGCCTGCTCAGCGGCTGTGGACCCATCTAAGATAGAGACACCCGCGGGTTCAATACTTAAAGTGTCTCGCAGCAAACCGGACTCCGAATGGGTCTCAGTAGAGGTCTGCGAATCAAAAGTAGCAGGTATCAGGGGCTGCGAAAGCGCCTCACTGAGTACCAGTGAACCGGCGACTGGCTTAGAAGAAGCTTCGTCATCGGTTTTGGACCTCGACGGTTTGTCTCTTGTCTTTTTCTTTGCATTTTTTAGGTATTCCGGTAGTCTGATTGCTAACTGACGACAATTCTGGATAGTTAAATCTTGAGCCAAAATATTTTGATGCAAAAATATACTGACGCTTAATAGTGTACTGATTAAATTTAGCACAAAACCGACAGCAAGGCACATTGTGGTCAGGGCCTAGGCAAGGAATACAGTACAAATGAAAATCCTTATGAGGTATTTGCTTCCCACAAGTAATGCAATTATTAACTTTTGCTGACATCGGTAAGGAGCAAGAAAAGGTTTCCCCAACAGGGTACTTAGCTTTTAGTTGAAGACTTCAGTTCTGAAACTCGAGAACAAAAATTTCAGTAGTCGGCCAACCGGCACTTGTAAACTGCTTCTGCTTCAGGCACCGAGCAGCAAGAAAGACTGATATAATGGTGTCGGCTGCATGTTTTATACCCCTGATGACCTGACGTCATGGAAGAAGGGACGGCAACCGACGGAGGACCCAAGACTTTGTTAATCAGGCTGACGGCAACCTGTCAGCAGATTACCCAAATGTAATGACTGCAACATTGAAACATGAAGATCATCAGGGACTGGAAAGACAACATTTTGAAAGAGAAGACTCTTAGAAAAAAAGTGTTGAGAGATCCAGAAGAGGTTTCCAAGAGCCTTCCTTCCTGAGAACCAGAAACATCCTAGAATAAAATACCTGTGCCCCTCTGGGAGGAGGAGCAGGCTGAACAGTTTCCTGACCTAAAAAATCCTGAACAATGGCAGGAAAATGAGGAAGTTGGTAATGTGGAAGCTAAGGGATCCTTGAAAAGAGTGGAAGGGATTTCCAAAGAATAAAGCAACCTTTTTGTATTACAGAAAAAAAAAAAAAAACAGGAATCGATGGTGGTCTGCAGCCAGATGGGACAGAACAGCGCAGCAGAGAATGATAATTGTCAAAAAGATGCAGATTTGCCAGGGAAAGAAGCCATCTGATCTCTAGAATCCTGATCAGGTTTATCTGGAAACACCTTTTATGAGGATCTCTTTCCCCCTCAAGGGAGGTTCTTCTGTCTATGCACAAAGGAAGACTTAGGAGAAGGATAAGTCCTTTGAAACTTAGGGATATGGGAAAATAAATCTGTCTAATTTCTTGAAAACCCTTTCCTTTATCCTGTAGGGTTTTAAAATACTCTGCTGCAGCATAACCAAACAGGTTTGGACTGCTCAAAGGAGAATCCATCAGCTTGGCTTTTATATCTTCAGGAAAAGATAGTCACCAAAGCCAGAATTACCTCAGTATAACAGAACCTGACACAACTACCCAAGAAGATGCGTCAGCAAGCAGCATCACAGTTGCATTTGACAGAATGACAAGCCAACAAATTAGCAGAAAGTACAGTTGTGTACACTTCCCATAAATGTAGATGTTCGAGTGTATTCACTGATAGAGTCATCGCACTTGGGTTATTCTGCCTGCAGGTAGCCCTCAGTTGGCCTGAATACCAGAGTCTTGGGATTTCTGTGTCAGATGCTGTTGCTTCTTCCATGACGTCAGGTCGTCAGGGGTATAAAACAGGCAGCCGACACCATTACATCAGTTTTTCCTGCCCCAGATGTCAGAAGCCCCCCAAATAGGAAGCTAGTATAAGGTGTGGAAAGTACAGTTTTGTACCTACCATAAATGTAGATGTCCGATAGGAATGCATCTGCAGTCCTTACAAATGGGTTGTCCTGTCGTCAGGCAGCCCTTCGGTCGGCCGGATTCCAAAGTCTGGGTCTGGCCTCGGCTGGTGTCGCACTTCACCCGACGTCATAGCTGCAGTTATTCGGGTATAAAGGCATCAGCCGACGCCATTTTCCTCAGTGTTTCTTGCCCCAGATGCCAGGTGCCCTCTAGGAAGGCCAAATGTGGATAAATGCAAATGATTCCAAACAGTAGAGAGCAAACAAAAAATAGGCATGTATGTACATATATACAAACAAATACACCATAATAGATTCCCCCAGCTAGCTACAAGATGGGCAAATACCCTAGGAGTACCACAGAGGGGAAGGAGGGTGGGTAATCCTGACTGCAGATGCATTCCTATCGGACATCTACATTTATGGTAGGTACAAAACTGTACTATGTCCTTCAAGGATGCATCTGCAGTCCTTACAAATGGGTAGAATACCATAGCAAAACTGGGGGAGGAGGAGAAATAAAATTATGGTGTAGTTAAGATCCCTTGCAAAACAGCAGTGGCAAAACCTGCTCGGGATCTGGAGTATAAAGGTAAATTATAATGCTTGGCAAATGTATGCACGGAGCTCCAAGTAGCAGCCTCTAAAATGTCTTTGGTAGCCACTCCTCGTAGAAAAGCTGTGGTAGTGGCTGTAGCCCTTGTAGAGTGAGGCCTGATGTTTTCTGGAGTTTTCTTTCCATGGTAGGAGTAACAAAATCTAATGCAATTTCCTATCCACTTAGAGATTGTCTGTTTTGAAATTGCTTTTCCTTCCATTCCTGTTGCATATGCTACCAGTAGCTGGTCAGTTTTCCTATTGCTCTTGGTCCTGTCCAGGTAGTAGCGTAATTGTCTATGCACATCCAAGGTATGCAACAGCCTTTCTCCCCTGTTCTGAGGGTTGGGGAAGAATGTAGGTAGGTGGATAGCCTGATTCAAAGATACTCTGGAGACCACCTTAGGCATAAAAGTAGGATTAGTTCTCATGGATACTCTATCTTGGTGGAAGATCAGGAAGGGCTGTACTGCCATTAGTGCCTGTAGCTCAGATACCCTTCTTGCTGAAGTGATTGCCAACAGGAAAGCAGTTTTCCATGATAAGTATTGTAATTCTGCTGTTGCTGCTGGTTCGAAAGGAGGAAGTGTCAATTTTTCTAGCACAAAGTTCAAGTCCCATGCTGGCAATAGTGGCTTCCTAGGCGGTTTTACATTTTTAATTCCTCTCAGAAACTGCCTGAGCAGAGGATGTGAGAAGACTGGAGGATCCAAGTCGTATTCTGCTGAAATAGCTGATGCATGAATCTTGATGGAAGAATAGGACAGGCCTTTGTGGAAGAGCTCTGCCAAGTATTCCAGGATGTTGGCTATGTTTACCAGTGACACATTTTCTCCTTTTGCAGTACTCCAAATGAAATATCTTTTCCATTTTGCTGAATAATTTTTTCTTGTTGAGGGTCTGTGAGCCTCCAAGATAATGTCTTTTACCCTTTGGGATAAATTTGGGTTATCTGTTCTTATGCAATGTTCCAGGCAGTTAGCTGCAGTGTTTTCAGGTTTGGATGCAGGGTGTTGTAGTTGTTCTGCGTTAACAGCAAGGGAACAAGGGGTAGGTGCCATATTTGTTCCCGAGACATGCTCCTCAGTAATGGGTACCAATGTTGTCTTGGCCAGTCTGGAGCTATCAGGATGATCCTTGGACGGTCCTCCTTGATCTTCAATAGCACCTTGTGCATCAAAGGAAGTGGTGGGAATGCATATGCTGTCAGGTTTTTCCAACTGAAAGATAGGGAGTCCACCTTCCATGCAAGTGGGTGGTACGTCCTTGTGCAGAATTTCTTTAGTTGGTGATTGCGTGGGGATGCAAATAAGTCTATTTGAGGGAGTCCCCATTTTCTTGTAATGGTTTTGAAGATGTCCGGATGCAGCATCCATTCGTGGGCATCCGTGGTAGTCCTGCTTAGTATGTCTGCTAGAATGTTTTCTTTTCCTGGTACAAAAATTGCTTGTAACTGAACGTTGTAACTCAGGGCCACATTCCAGAGATCCATTGCCATTCGGCATAGAGGGTACGAATGTGTGCCTCCCTGTTTGTTGATGTACCACATAACTGTGGTGTTGTCTGTCCTTATCAACAGTTGACCTTGTCGAAGAAATGGTCTGAATGTCTGAATTGCCAGTTTTACTGCCAGCATTTCCTTTTGATTTATGTGTAGGTGCAGCTGGTCTTGAGTCCATAAGCCTTGTATGCACTTGTCTAGCATGTGGGCCCCCCAACCGAGGTCTGAGGCGTCCGTGGTAATGGTTTGGCTTGGTTGAGTGTTGTGGAAGGGCAATCCTTTGTTTGATTGACAGGCCTGAGCCCACCATTGGAATTCTTGCTTCAGGCATGGAATTATTGGAATTTGGGTTTCTAGGCTGTGCTTGTGCTGAGACCATAAATTCCTTAGGTACCACTGTAACTTTCTCATATGCAGTCTGGCATGTGGAACCAATATTATGCAGGATGCCATGAAACCCAAGGCTTGTAGGACTTTTCTTGCTGTTAGATGGTTCTGCTTTGTTAACGCCAAGAAGTATAGAGGGAGTTGCTCCTGTTTTTCTACTGTTAGGAATGCCATTTGCTTCGATGTGTCCAGCTCTGCACCCAAGAAGGTTATCCTTTGGGATGGTATCAGCCTTGACTTGTTTATATTGACTGTGTATCCCAGGGCTTGTAGTAGGTAAATGACCCTTTTCAAGTCTTCTGCTAACTTGATTTTGTTGTCCGCTTGTATCAGGCAGTCGTCCAGGTAAGGGTAGATTTGGATTCCCTGGAGCCTGCAATGAGCAATTACTGATGCCAGGCATTTCGTGAACACTCTGGGCGCAGTAGATAAGCCAAAAGGCAATGCTGAGAATTGATAATGCTCTGATCCTGCAAGAAATCTGAGGTATCTTCTGCAATTTGGTCGTATGGGGACGTGCAGGTATGCCTCCTTGAGATCTAGAGTTACCAGCCAAGACTCCTTGCCCAGCATGGGAAGAAGCTGCTGTAGGGTCAGCATTTTGAATTTTGGAACAATGAGGAATGTGTTTAAAGCGGACAGGTCGAGAATAGGTCTCCATTTGCTTTCTTTTCTTGGTACCAGGAAGAGTCTCGAGTAAAATCCCTGTCCTTGCACCATAGATGGTACCTTTTCCACAGCTCTCATTTTTAATAATTGAGATATTTGTTTTAGAGCTTCTGCCTTTTGATTTGGAGGTAGGTTTGGCATTCCTCTCTTGCCTGGTAGAGTATGGAAGTGAAACCTGTAACCTTGGTCTATTGTCTGCAAAATCCACTTGTCTCTTGTGATGTAATGCCAGTTTACTGAAAATAAAGCTAGCTTCCCGCCCAAGGGTGCTTTTAGTTGTTCCCTGGTAAGCGGTGCTAGAACCAAGTCACTGTGATTGTCCTGTAGTAGTGGTGGTGGCTGTGTCTGTGGATGCACCTCGCTGGTTGTTACCCTGCCCCTGTAGGCACCTCTGGATTGACTTCGGCCTCTTGAACGCCTATTCCTGCCTCTCTGGGCTCTGGAGGAGTCGGGAAAGGACCAATTCTTGGAGGGCCAATTCCTGCTAAACCTTGGAGGTTGGACCTGTAAGAAATCTTTCACTGTTTGGACAGATTTTGCCTTCTCTTCCATCTTCTTCAGCACCTGTTGTGCAGGAGAGCCAAACAAATTGATCTTGTCCATGGGAGCATCTAGTAATTTGGATTTCACATGGTCTGGTAAGGCCTGCTCTTTTAACCATGCATGCCTTCTGATAACTGTGCCAGTCATGGCTGATCTGAAGGAAGCTTCCAGTGCATCATAGCCGCATTTTAAGGAATGGTTACTGACCTGCTTAATGTTATGTACCATTTCCTGAACAGATTTTTTGTCTAATGGTTCATCTGAGGACAACTTTTTGGTTAACTGGTCTAGCATAAATTCTTGATACTGGATCATGTGGAATTGACAGTTCAATGCTCTAGCTGAAAGAGTTGCAGAAGTGTAAACTTTTTTACCCCATCTTTCTAAGGACCTGGATTCCCTTTCAGAGGGGAGGGGGTTTTTGGCAGAGGTAGCTGCTACAGCCTTAGGACCCTGGGAGATAGTCTTGGGATCTGCAAAAGGAGCTTTATACAAATGGTCATGAGTATCCGGAACCCTGTAGTACTTATCGGGCTTAGCAGAAGTGAATCAGGAGCAGTACAAGCATCATTAAATGCATCATCTACAACAGAGAGAACTGGAGGAATGGCTAAAGGCCTATGTTGTGGTAAATGCAGAAAGGTTCTAAGCCTCTTCCTAGAGTCTGAGAAATCCTGGCCCTGCCACTGAAATTGTTCCCTCATAGCATGCAAGGTTTCCCCAAAGGAAAATTCCTCAGGCGGAGAGGCAGAGGGGATGGACTCTTCAGCATCAGAGTCTTCATAAGGGGAGAAAGAAGCCTCTGGAGGGTTAGTATTATCTGAATCATCAGAGGAATCATCTGTAGAAACTGGTTCAGGGGGCTCTAGGCCTCTTCTCTGGAGGTGGGTGAGAGGCCCAGTCTGTGTGAGATTGGGATCCCCGGATTAAAGAAATGAGATCCTCTGCTAGACTAAGCATTTGTGAACTAGAGCTAGGCCTGTGAGAGGGGGTCTTAGCAGGCACAGATTTAGTAGTTTTAGCTGCTTTAGCCCTGGCAAAAGCCTTAATGGACATGGCTGCAGGTGGCCTAGCAGCTCCACGTGCAGGGGTGGAGATATCCAAGGGGATAGTGTCAGATAATTCCTGAGAAACTGCCTGAGCAGAAGGTAAATCAGAAGCCGATTCCACGAGGTTGGAAGAGGCCTCGGTAGGAGGTAAGTTTTCGGCTGAAGGAAGAACAGGTTGCTCGGTTTCAGCCGAAACCAAGACACTCGCGGTTGGCCTAACCGCGGTTTCGGCCGAAACCACAGACCGCAAGTGTCTGTCCTTTTCCTTGCGCTTTTTTGATATTTGCGTAGTCGGAGGATCCGACGGCATAATGTAAGCAAAATCGGAGCCGAAAAACTCCTCAGCAAATTCCGACCGACGTCTAAGCGTCCGTCGGTTAAAAGAAGCACAGGCTAGACAAGCTGCTACCTCGTGGTCTGGGCCTAAACAAGGTAAGCAGTAAGAGTGGAAATCTTTATGAGGTATTTGTTTCCCACAAGTTAAACAGTTATTCACTTTTTCTGACATCGGCTGAGGCAAGAAAGAGTCCCCAACGGGGTACTTAGCTTTTTAGAAGTCTTCGGAGTAGTAGAAGAATTCGGTAGTAGTAATCTCTGGTTCTGACCGACCGGCACTTGCGAACAGCTTCTGCTTCGGGCGCCACGCGGCAAGAAAGACTGAAGAAAATGGCGTCGGCTGATGCCTTTATACCCGAATAACTGCAGCTATGACGTCGGGTGAAGTGCGACACCAGCCGAGGCCAGACCCAGACTTTGGAATCCGGCCGACCGAAGGGCTGCCTGACGACAGGACAACCCATTTGTAAGGACTGCAGATGCATCCTTGAAGGACATCACCACCAGTAAAAAGTAAATACCCCTGCCATAAAAAATGGCCATATAGATGATAGGTAAAAAGGATAGAGAAAAACAGGGGGCTGGAGGGAGGGAAACCTGGACTGCAACAGTGAATACACTTGAACATCTACATTTATGGTAAGTGTACACAACTGTACTATGTTCATCGTGTTTCACTGTTGCAGTCATCACACTTGGGTCGATTCCCAAAGCTGAGGAAGGGTGGAGGCATTCAAGAGGAGTTAAGGCTGGCTAGCAGGCCTTGTAAGACTGCTGTAGCAAATCCAGCTCTGGATTTAGAAAAAATAGGTAAGTGGTAATGCTTGGTAAAGATGTGTACATAACTCCAGGTTCCAGCTTCCAAAATGTCCCTGGTAGGGACTCCCCTGAGAAATGCTGTAGAGGTGGAATTAGCCCTAGTGGAACGTGTTCTGATCCCCTGAGGGGTAGGTATTCCATGGTGCTTGTAGCAGAAATGGATGCAGTGTGCTATCCATTTGGAAATGGTTTGCTTTGAAATGGCCTTGCCCTCTGCCCCTGTAGCAACGCTGACTAGCAGTTGGTCAGATTTTCTGAAAGGTTTAGTCCTGTCAAGGAAGAACCTGAGCTGTCTGTGCACGCCCAAAGAGTGCAGGATCCTTTCCCCTTTATTTTGAGGATTAGGGAAGAAGTTGGCAAATGGATGGCTTGGTTTAGAGCCACACTGGAGACCACCTTAGGCATAAAGAACAGGTTAGTCCGGAGGGAAACCCTGTCAGCATGGAAAATAATGAAGGGTTCCACAGCTATTAATGCCTGTAACTCAGACACTCTTCTAGCTGAGGTTATGGCTAAAAGCAAGGCTGTTTTCCAAGAAAGGAATTTTAACTCTGCTGATGCTGCAGGTTCACAAGGGGGGAGCGTGAGCTTTTCCAGTACAAAGTTAAGATCCCAGGCAGGGATAGGGTGCTCTCCTAGCGGGTTTAAGTTGCTAGCCCATCTCAGAAACTGTTTGATGAGAGGGTGAGAGAATAGAGGTGGCTCAGTATTATAATGAGCTGAGATGGCAGAGGCTTGAATCTTAATGGAGGAGAAGGACAGGCCTCTGTGGAGTAGCTCTGCTAGGAAATCAATGATTTGAAGTAAGGAGGCCACAGCTGTCTCCTTTCCCTGAGTGACTCCAAGAGCAATATCTTTTCCACTTTACAGCAGAGGATTTTCTAGTACTAGGCCTTCTGGCCTCAAGAATGACGTCCAGCACCTGCTTGCTGAGGGTTGCTGGTGGAGTATTCAGGGGATAAGCCAGGCTGCAAGGTTGAGGGTTTGCAGCTGTGGATGCAAAATATGTCCCTCCTGCTGAGACAGCAGGGAAGGAGTCTGATGAAGGTGCCAGGGTGGCACTGTTGTCAGACTGAGTAAGAGTGGGTACCAGTGCTGGCATGGCCAATCTGGGGCAATAAGAACTGCCCTTGGGCTGTCCTGTTTGATCTTGAGTAGTACCTTTGAGAGGAGGGGCAGAAGGGGAAAGGCATAAATTGAGAGGTTTTCCCATTTGAAGGATAAGGCATCCACCTTCCAGGCCCTGCTGTGAGGGCTCCTGGTGCAAAATTTGCTCAACTGGTGGTTCTCGGGGGAGGCAAAGAGGTCCACCTCCGGTGTCCCCCACCTCTAGATTAGAAGGTTGAAGGTGTTGGGCTCCAAATTTCCATTCGTGTGGGTCCAAGAGATTTCTGCTTAAGTCATCTGCCAGTGAATTCTTTTTGCCTGGCAGGAATTGAGCTTGCAGATGCACTTGGTTGCTCAAGGCTGTGTTCCACAGGGTCATGGCTAAAATGCAGAGTTGGTAAGAATGGGTTCCCCCCTGTTTATGTACCACATAACTGTGGTATTGACTGTTTTTATCAGCCTCTGTCCTGGAAGGAGTATGTATTTGAAGGCTGTCAGAGCATACTGTACAGCTAACATCTCTTTTTGATTGATGTGCAGGAGAACTTGTCCTGGGGTCCACTTTCCCCTGAATGCATTTGCCTGCCATGTGAGCCCCGCATGCATAGTCTGATGCGTCTGTAGTCAGGGTTTGGGCAGCGAAGGGTAGAGTGAAAGGCAGTCCCTTGTTGTGGTTGCATGCTTCTGCCCACCAAAGGAACTCTGCCCTTAGACAAGGAATGATCGGAATGACTCAGATCCTGAGAATGTTGGCACCAAAAACCTTTTAAGTACCATTGAAGTTTCCTCATATGCAGTCTTGCATATGGAATTAGCAGAATGCATGAGGTCATGAACCCTAGGGCTTGCAGTATTTTCCTTGCAGATAGCTGGGTTTTGGTGGCCATGTGTTTGAAGTAGTTGTTCAAATAGATCTGTTTTTCTGGAGTGAGAAAGGCCACCTGGGAAGAAGTGTTCAAGCTTGCTCCCAGGAATACAATTTTTTGCTGGGCATCAGCTGTGATTTCTTTTCGTTGATGGTGTGCCCAAATGAAGACAGCAGTCTTTTTACAAATGCCAGGTGTTGAAGTAGTAATTCCTGACTGCCTGAATCAGACAATCGTCCAAGTATGGGAAAATTTGGATATTTCTCTGCCTGCAGTATGCAATGGCTGGAGCCAACCACTTTGTGAATACTCTGGGCACAGTAGATAAGCCAAAGGGAAGTGCAGAGAACTGATGGTGCATACAGCCTGCCCTGAAGCGGAGATATCTCCTGCAAGACTCCCTTATGGGGATGTGCAGATAGGCTTCTTTTAAGTCTAGGGTGACTAGCCAGGCATCCTTGGCTAGCATAGGGAGAAGCTGTTGCAGGGTTAGCATTTTGAATTTTGGGACCACCAGAAAGGTGTTGAGAATTGATAGATCTAGAATTGGGTGCCAAGAGCCCTCTTTTCTGGGCACCAGGAACAGTCTGTAGTAGAAACCCTGTCCCCTTTGTTCTACGGGAACAGGTTGGATGGCCCTGATATTGAGCAGGGAATGTACTTGCTTTTGAGTCTCTGCCCATTGGTTTGGAGGAAGGTCTGTAAACCCGCTTGAGATTGGCAGGGAATGGAAGTAGAATCTGTACCCCCTGTGATGCAATGCTTAGAAAGTACAGTTGTGTACACTTACCATGAATGTAGATGTGCGAGTGTATTCACTGTTGCAGTCATTACATTTGGGTAATCTGCTTGCAGGTTGCCCTTGGTCGGCCTGATTAACAAAGTCTTGGGTCCTGCGTCGGTTGCTATCCCTTCTTCCATGACGTCAGGTCGTCAGGGGTATAAACCATACAGCAGACGCCATTACATCAGTTTTTTTTGCCACAGATGTCAGGTGCCCCCCTAATGGGAAGCAATTAAACATAAAAGCACAAAGATATACCTCCAACAAAAAAGCAAATACACCAAAAAGGCTTTTAAGCATAGTAAAGGAAAGTAGAGGTATAGCCAAAAGAAGTTAAGGGGATGGAGGGAGGGTAACCAGGACTGCAACAGTGAATACTCGAACATCTACATTTATAGTAAGTGTACACAACTGTACTATGTTCTTTGTGTTTCACTGTAGCAGTCATTACATTTGGGTAGATTCCCAAAGCTATGGTTGGGAGGAGTTTAGATAGCATTAGGGCCAGCTATAAGACCCTGCAATGATGATGCTTGGTGAAAGTATGTACAGAATTCCAGGTAGCAGCTTCTAGGATGTCCCTGGTAGGGATGCCTCTGAGAAAGGCTGTAGAGGTAGATGCAGCCCTGGTGGAGTGAGGTCTGATCCCCTGGGGGATAGGTTTTCCATGGTGCTTATAGCAGAAATGAATGCAATGGCTTATCCATTTAGAAATGGTTTGCTTTGAAATAGCCTTCCCCTCTGCCTCTGCAGCAAATGCCACCAGCAGTTGTTCAGATGTCCTTTGAGGTTTAGTCCTGTCCGAGTAGAATCTAACTTGTCTGTGCACATCTAAGGAGTGCAGTATCTGTTCCCCTTTGTTCTGTGGGTTAGGAAAGAAGGTAGGCAAATGAATGGACTGATTAAGAACCACAATGGATACCACCTTGGGCATGAAAGAGGGATTGGTTCTGAGGGACACCGTTTCTGCATGAAAGATGATGAAAAGTTCCACTGCCGTAAGGGCCTGTAACTCAGATACCCTTCTTGCAGAGGTGATTACTAAAAGGAAAGCTGTTTTCCAGGAAAGGAATTTTAAATTTGCAGTAGCAGCTGGCTCGAAAGGAGGAAGTGTGAGTTTCTCCAAGACAAAGTTAAGGTCCCAGGCTGGAGTTGGAGCTCTCCTCGGGTCCTTACATTTTTGGCCCCTCTGAGGAACTGCTTGAGCAGTGGGTGAGAGAAGAGGGGAGGCTCTGTGCTATAATGAGCTGAAATGGCTGAGGCATGAATATGAGCTGAAATGGCTGAGGCATGAATTTTGATGGATGAAAAGGACAAGCCCTTATGAAGCATCTCAGTGAAATAGGGCACTGATGCGCTCATCCCTTGAGATTGGTTCCAGGTACAAAATCTTTTCCATTTTGCAGCATAAGATTTTCTAGTACTAGGCCTCCTAGCCTCTAAAAGGATATCCATCACTGATTTACTGAGGGGTGGTAAAGGAGAGATTAGGTAATTAGCCAGGCTGCTAGGTTCAGGGTTTGCAGCTGAGGGTGCAGAATCTGGGTCTCCTGTTGAGACAACAGGGAAGAAGTCTGAGGCAGGTGCCATGGGGCCAAGCATGACACACTGCACAGGAGGGGGTACCAGTGTTGGCATGGCCAGTCTGGTGCAATTAAAATCGTCCTTGGCTTGTCCTGTTTGATCTTTAGTAGTACCTTGGAGAGCAGAGTCAGAGGAGGAAAGGCATAAACTGATAGGTTTTTCCAGCTGAAGGATAGAGCATCCACTTTCCAAGCTAGTTTGTGGGGAATCCTTGTGCAAAACTTGTCCAATTGATGGTTCTGGGGGGAGGCAAACAGGTCTATATCTGGGCTCCCCCATTTGCTTGTTAACATGTTGAAATCCTTGGTTCCAGTTTCCACTCGTGTGGGTCCATGAGGTTTCTGCTTAGCCCATTTGCCAGTGTATTTAGTTTTCCTAGCAGGAATTGAGCTTGTAGATTCACTTGGTAGCTCAAAGCTGTGTTCCACAATGCCATGGCTAGACTGCAGAGGGGGTCAGAGTGTTTGTTTATGTACCACATGACCATAGTGTTGTCCGTCTTTACCATTAGTTGTCCTGGAAGAATGTGGTCCTTGAAGGCTGTCAGAGCATTTTGTACAGCTAACATTTCCTTTTGATTTATGTGTAGGTGCATTTGACTTGGGCTCCATTTGCTCTGAATGCACTTCCCTGCCAGGTGAGCCCCCCATGCATAGTCTGATGCATCCGTTAAGGTATGGGCGGCAGGGGGTAGTGTGAATGGTAGTCCCTTGTTTTGGTGGCAGGCCTCTGCCCACCAAAGAAACTCTAGGCGTAGATAAGGTATGTTAGGAATCATAGGTTCTAGATCCTGTGAATGTTGACACCATTGGCTTTTGAGATACCATTGCAGTTTCCTCATATGCAGCCTTGCATATGGAATTAGAAGAATGCAGGAGGCCATGAACCCCAATGCCTGCAGTATTTGCCTTGCAGATAACTGGGTTTTTCTGGCCACTTGTCTGAAGTAGGTTGTCAAATGAGTCTGTTTCTCTGGCATGAGGAAAGCCATCTGGGAAGTTGTATTCAAGCTTGCTCCCAGGAATATAATTTGTTGACAGGGTACCAGGTGTGATTTCTTTTCATTTATGGTGCGCCCCAGACAAGTCAGCACCCAATGAACAAAGGCCAGATGATTCAAAAGTATGTCCTGGCTTTCTGCCTGAATTAAGACAATCGCCCAGGTATCGATACATTTGAATATTTCTTTGCCTGCAGAATGCAGTGACTGGAGCTAGGCACTTTGTGAATACCCTGGGTGCAGTAGATAAGCCAAAGGGCAGTGCAGAGAACTGACAGTGCGTGTAGCCTGCTTTGAAGCGTAGGTAACTTCTGCAAGACTCCCTGATAGGGATGTGCAGGTATGCTTCTTTTAAGTCTAGTGTTGCAAAACCATGCATCTTTGCCTAGCATAGGAAGCAGCTGGTGAAGAGTCAGCATCTTGAATTTTGGAATCACCAGAAAGGTATTTAGAGTAGAAAGGTCCAGGACAGGACGCCATGAATTGCCTTTTCTGGGTACCAGAAAAAGTCTCGAATAAAAACCTTGCCCCTTTTCCTCTTCTGGTACCAACTGAATAACCCCCATGCTTAAGAGAGATAGTACTTGATTTTGGGCCTCTGCCCACTGATTTGGGGGTAGATCTGGCCACCCGCTTGGTGTTGGTAAGGTGTGGAAGTGAAATCTGTATCCTTGGGACACTATATTTAAAATCCATTTGTCCTGGGTAATGAGTTCCCAGTTTCTGGCCTGAAGACCAACCTTTCTGCCTAAAGGAGCATTCAGTTGGAAAGTGCTTGGAAGTTTTAAAAGCAAGTCATTGAGACAATTTTCCATAGGGGGGAGTCTTACTACTCCATGATTTGGGTGCGGAAACCCCCGACTGCTTAGTCTTGTGTATCCCCTGGGATTGAAACCTGGGGATTTGCTGTGTCTGGGTCTGGCTTGAGAAGATCTGGAAGGGGCTGGAAAAGTACAGTTTTGTACCTACCATAAATGTAGATGTCCGATAGGCATGCATCTGCAGTCCTTACAAATGGGTTGTCCTGTCGTCAGGCAGCCCTTCGGTCGGCCGGATTCCAAAGTCTGGGTCTGGCCTCGGCTGGTGTCGCACTTCACCTAACGTCATAGCTGCAGTTATTCGGGTATAAAGGCATCAGCCGACGCCATTTTCCTCAGTGTTTCTTGCCCCAGATGCCAGGTGCTCTCTAGGAAGGCTAAATTTGGATAAATGCAAATGGTTCCAAATAGTAGAGAGCAAACAAAAAATAAGCATGTATGTACATATATACAAACAAATACACCATAATAGATTCCCCCAGCTAGCTACAAGATGGGCAAATACCCTAGGAGTACCACAGAGGGGAAGGAGGGTGGGTAATCCTGACTGCAGATGCATGCCTATTGGACATCTACATTTATGGTAGGTACAAAACTGTACTATGTCCTTCAAGGATGCATCTGCAGTCCTTACAAATGGGTAGAATACCATAGCCAAACTGGGGGAGGAGGAGAAATAAGATTATGGTGTAGTTAAGATCCCTTGCAAAACAGCAGTGGCAAAACCTGCTCGGGATCTGGAGTATAAAGGTAAATTATAATGCTTGGCAAATGTATGCACGGAGCTCCAAGTAGCAGCCTCTAAAATGTCTTTGGTAGCCACTCCTCGTAAAAAAGCTGTGGTAGTGGCTGTAGCCCTTGTAGAGTGAGGCCTGATGTTTTCTGGAGTTTTCTTCCCATGGTAGGAGTAACAAAATCTAATGCAATTTCCTATCCACTTAGAAATTGTCTGTTTTGAAATTGCTTTTCCTTCCATTCCTGTTGCATATGCTACCAGTAGCTGGTCAGTTTTTCT
The DNA here is from genome assembly GCF_019279795.1 of Protopterus annectens. NCBI lineage: Eukaryota > Metazoa > Chordata > Ceratodontiformes > Protopteridae > Protopterus > Protopterus annectens. The sequence goes on along the minus strand of NC_056751.1, from coordinate 701,396,374 downwards.
GTTGCTCTTGGTCCTGTCCAGGTAGTAACGTAATTGTCTATGTACATCCAAGGTATGCAACAGTCTTTCTCCCCTGTTCTGTGGGGTGGGGAGGAATGTAGGTAGGTGGATAGCTTGATTTAAAGATACCCTGGAGACCACCTTTGGCATAAAAGTAGGATTAGTTCTCATGGACACTCTATCTTGATGGAAGATCAGGAAGGGCTGTACTGCCATTAATGCCTGTAGCTCAGATACCCTTCTTGCTGAAGTGATTGCAAGCAAGAAAGCAGTTTTCCATGATAAGTATTGTAATTCTGCTGTTGCTGCTGGTTCGAAAGGAGGTAGTGTCAACTTTTCTAGCACAAAGTTCAAGTCCCATGCTGGCAATGGCGGCTTCCTAGGTGGTTTTACATTTTTAATTCCTCTCAGAAACTGCCTGAGCAGAGGATGTGAGAAGACTGGAGGATCCAAGTTGTATTCTGCTGAAATGGCTGATGCATGAATCTTTATGGAAGAATAGGACAGGCCGTTGTGGAAGAGCTCTGCCAAGTATTCCAGGATGTTAGCTATGTTTACCAGTGACACATTCTCTCCTTTTGCTGTACTCCAAATGAGATATCTTTTCCATTTTGCTGAATAATTTTTTCTTGTTGAAGGTCTGCGAGCCTCCAAGATAATGTCTCTAACCCTTTGAGATAAATCTGGGTTATTTGGTCTTATGCAATGTTCCAGGCAGCCAGCTGCAATGTTTTCAGGTTTGGATGCAGGGTTTTGAAGTTGTTCTGTGTTAACAAGGGAACTAGGGGCAGAGGCTATATTTGTTCCCGAGACATACTCCTCAGTAATGGGTACCAATGTTGCCTTGGCCAGTCTGGAGCTATCAGGATGATCCTTGGATGGTCTTCTTTGATCTTCAATAGCACCTTGTGCATCAAAGGAAGAGGTGGGAATGCATATGCTGTCAGGTTTTTCCAACTGAAAGATAGGGAGTCCACTTTCCAAGCAAGTGGGTGGTACGTCCTTGTGCAGAATTTTTTCAGTTGGTGATTGTGTGGGGATGCAAATAAGTCTATTTCTGGTAGTCCCCATTTCCTTATAATGGTTTTGAAGATGTCCGGATGCAGCATCCATTCGTGGGCATCCGTGGCAGTTCTGCTTAGGATGTCTGCTAGTATATTTTCTTTTCCTGGCACAAAAATTGCTTGTAACTGAATGTTGAAGCTCAGTGCCACATTCCAGAGGTCCATTGCCATCCGGCATAGAGGGTATGAATGTGTGCCTCCCTGTTTGTTGATGTACCACATAACTGTGGTGTTGTCCGTCCTTATCAGCAGTTGACCCTGTCGAAGAAATGGTCTGAATGCCTGAATTGCCAGTTTTACTGCCAGCATTTCCTTTTGATTTATGTGTAGGTGCAGCTGGTCTTGAGTCCATAAGCCTTGTATGCACTTGTCCAGCATGTGTGCCCCCCAACCGAGGTCTGATACGTCTGTTGTGATGGTCTGGCTTGGTTGACTGCTGTGGAAGGGCAGTCCCTTGTTTGTTTGACAGGCCTGAGCCCACCATTGGAATTCTTGCTTCAGGCATGGAATTATTGGAATTTGGGTTTCTAGGCTGTGCTTGTGCTGAGACCATAAATTCCTTAGGTACCACTGTAACTTTCTCATATGTAGTCTGGCATGTGGAATCAATATTATGCAGGATGCCATGTAACCGAGAGCTTGCAGGACTTTTCTTGCTGTTAGCTGGTTCTGTTTTGTTAATGCCATGAAGTAGAAAGGGAGTTACTCCTGTTTTTCTACTGTCAGGAATGCCATTTGTTTTGATGTGTCCAGATCTGCACCCAAGAAGGTTATCCTTTGGGATGGTATCAGCCTTGACTTTTTTATATTGACTGTGTATCCCAGGGCTTGTAGTAGATGAATGACCCTTTGCAAATCTTTTGTTAATTTGTTTTTGTTGTCCGCTTGTAACAGGCAGTCGTCCAGGTAAGGGTAAATTTGAATTCCCTGAAGCCTGCAATGTGCAATTACTGATGCCAGGCATTTCGTGAATACTCTGGGCGCAGTAGATAAGCCAAAGGGCAATGCTGAGAATTGATAATGCTCTGATCCTGCAAGAAATCTGAGGTATCTTCTGCAATTTGGTCGTATGGGGACGTGCAGGTATGCCTCCTTGAGATCTAGAGTTACCAGCCAAGACTCCTTGCCCAGCATGGGAAGAAGCTGCTGTAGGGTCAGCATTTTGAATTTTGGAACAATGAGGTATGTGTTTAAAGCGGACAGGTCGAGAATAGGCCTCCATTGGTTTTCTTTTCTTGGTACCAGGAAAAGTCTGGAGTAAAATCCTTGCCCTTGTTCCATAGATGGTATCCTTTTCTACAGCTCTCATCCTTAGCAAGTGAGTTATTTGTTCTAGAGCTTCTGTCTTCTGATTTGGAGGTAGGTTTGGCATTCCTCTCTTCCTTGGTAGAGTATGGAAGTGAAACCTGTAACCTTGGTCTATTGTCTGTAAAATCCATTTGTCTCCTGTGATGTAATGCCAGTTTACTGAAAATAAGGCTAGCTTCCCGCCTAAGGGTGCCTCTAGTTGTTCCCTGGTAGGCGGTGCCAGAGCCAAGTCACTGTGATTGTCCTGTGGAAGTGGTGGTGGTGGCTGGATCTGTGGCTGTACCTCGCTGGTTGTTAGCCTGCCACTGGCGTCCCCTGTAGGCACCTCTGGATTGACCCCTGCCTCTTGAGCGTCTATTCCTGCCTCTCGGAGCTCTGGAGGTGTCTGGAAAGGACCAATTCTTGGAAGGCCAGTTCCTGCTAAACCTTGGAGGCTGGACCTGCAAGAAATCCTTGACTGTCTGGACAGATTTTGCTTTCTCTTCCACCTTCTTCAGCACCTGCTGTGCAGGGGAGCCAAACAAATTGAGCTTATCCATGGGAGCATCTAGGAGCTTTGATTTAACATGGTCCGGTAAGGACTGTTCTTTTAACCATGCATGTCTTCTGATCACTGTGCCAGGCATGGCTGATCTAAAGGAAGCCTCCAGTGCATCATAGCCGCATTTTAAGGAATGATTACTGACCTGCTGAATGTTATGTACCATTTCCTGTACAGATTTTTTGTCTAATGGTTCATCCGAGGACAGTTTTTTAGTTAACTGGTCTAACATAAATTCCTGATACTGAATCATGTGGAATTGACAGTTCAAGGCCCTAACTGAAAGAGTAGCAGAAGTGTAAACTTTTTTACCCCATCTCTCTAAAGCCCTAGATTCCCTTTCAGAAGGGAGGGGGTTTTTGGTAGAGGTAGCTGCTACAGCCTTGGGTCCCTGGGAGATAGTTTCGGGATCTGCAAAGGGCCTTATACAAATGATAATGTGTGTCCGGAACCCTGTAGTACCTATCGGGCTTAGCAGGGGCCGGAGGAAGAGAATCAGGAGCAGTACAAGCATCATTAAAAGCATCATCCACAACAGTAAGTACTGGAGGAATGGCTAAGGCCTATGCTGTGGCAAATGCAAAAAGGTTCTAAGCCTTTTCCTAGAGTCTGAAAAATCCTGGCCCTGCCATTGAAATTGTTCCCTCACAGCATGCAAGGTTTCCCCAAAAGAAAATTCCTCAGGCGGAGAGGCAGAAGGAATGGACTCTTCTGCATCAGAGTCCTCATAAGGAGAAAAAGGAGCCTCTGGAGGGTCTGAATTATCTGATTCATCAGAGGAGCCATCTAAAGTAACTGGCTCAGGGGGCTTTACTCTAGTCCTCTTCTCTGGAGGTGGGTGAGAGGCCCTGTCTGGATGTGGCTGGGATCCCCGGATCAAAGAAATGAGATCCTCTGCTAGACTAAGCATTTGTGAACTAGAACTGGGCCTGTGAGAGGGGGGTCTTAGCAGGCATAGTTTTGGTAGTTTTTGCTGCTTTAGCCCTGGCAAAGGCCTTAATCGACATGGATGCAGGAGGCCTAGCAGCTCCACGTGCAGGGGTAGAAATATCCAAAGGGATAGTATCTGATAAATCCTGTGAACCTGCAGCAGCAGGTGGGATTTCAGTAGCAGATTCAGCTAAGCTGGATGAGGCCTCGGTAAGTGGCAAGCTTTCGGCCGAAGGAAGAACCGTGGACTCGGTTTCAGCCGAAACAGAGACACTCGCGGTTGGCTTAACCGCGGTTTCGGCCGAAACCGCGGACCGCGAGTGTCGGTCCTTTTCCTTGCGTTTTTTAGAAATTTGCGTAGTCGGAGTATCCGGCGGCATAATGTAAGCAAAAGCGGGCGAAAAACTCTTCAGCAAATTCAGACCGACGTCTAAGCGTTCGTCGGTTGAAAGAAGCACAGGCTCGACAAGCTGCTACGTCGTGGTCTGGGCCTAAGCAAGGTAAGCAGTAAGAGTGGAAATCTTTATGAGGTATTTGTTTCCCACAATTTAAACAGTTATTCACTTTTTCTGACATCGGCTGAGGCAAGAAAGTGTCCCCAACGGGGTACTTAGCTTTTTAGAAGTCTTCGGTACTTGTAGTAGTAATCTCTGGTTCTGACCGACCGGCACTTGCGAACAGCTTCTGCTTGGCCACGGCAAGAAAGACTGGGGAAAATGGCGTCGGCTGATGCCTTTATACCCGAATAACTGCAGCTATGACGTCGGGTGAAGTGCGACACCAGCCGAGGCCAGACCCAGACTTTGGAATCCGGCCGACCGAAGGGCTGCCTGACGACAGGACAACCCATTTGTAAGGACTGCAGATGCATCCTTGAAGGACATGGACCAATTCTTAGAGGACCAATGCCTACTAAATCTAGGAGGCTGAACTTGTAAGAAATCTTTAACAGTTTGCATGGATTTAGCTTTATCTTCCATCTTTTTAAGAACTTCCTCAGCCCTGTTGCCAAACAGGCGGTCATGATTTAAGGGAACATCCAACAATTTAGCTTTAACATGATCAGGCAAAGATTACTCCTTAAGTCAAGCATGCCTTCTGAGCACAGACCCAGTAACAGCAGTCCTGCAAGAGACCTCTAATGAATCAAATCCACATTGCAAAGTATGCTTTCCAACCTGTTCAGCAGAATGCACTAAATCCTGTATTTTTTTATTTTCCGCACAGTCAGGAATCAACATCATTTTCTGTTTAAGCAATCCAATAACACGTTGCTGATACTTTAACATATGAAACTGGCAGTTTAAAGCCCTAATGGCCAAGGTTGCAGAAGTGTAAACCTTCTTACCCCATCTATCCAGCGCTCTGGAGTCTCTATCAGAAGGGGTAGGATTTTTAGCAGTAGAAGTCTTAATGCCCTTGGGTCCCGGTGAAATAGTCTCTGGATCCGCAACAGGATTTTTAAAAAGGACCTTGTGAGAATCAGGAACCCTGAAATATCTGTCAGGTTTTCTGGGAGCAGGAGGCAAAGAATCAGGTGCCAAACTAGATTCCGAAAAAGCATCATCAACAATGTCTAGTACAGGAGGAATAGCTAAAGACCTATGCTGAGTCAGGAGTAAGAAATCCCTAAGCCTCTTTTTTGAATCAGAAAAATCCTGGCTTTCCCAATGGAAATGCTCCCTTAGAGTAAGCAAGGTTTCACCAAAAGAAAAATCCTCTGGAGGGGAAGCGGAGGGAATAGACCTCTGCATCAGAATCCTCATAAGTAGATAAGGGCAAATCCAGACCATCAGAAAAATCAGAATCTTGGTCAGAAGATTCATAAACAACTTCAGTCCTAGGTCTCTTAGAAGGGGGAGGTTGGCTTCCCCTGATTAGAGTTATAAGATATTCAACCATTCTTATTTGTTTTTTAGGAATAGAGACCTGAGCATGCGGCTTGGGCTTCTTTTTTTAGGCATGGTTTGAGATTTAGGCCTAAATGAAGGAGGCGTCGGCTTCACATGCAAGTCCGTAGGCCTGAATACACCTCCAGAAGCTGGTGCCTGCACAGTGGCTCCAGACCCATCCAAGGTAGAGACATCCATGGGTTCCATAGTTGAAGCTTCTCGTGGCATACCGGACTCCGAATGGGTCTCAGTAGAGGCCTGCAAATCAGAAGTAGTGGGTATCAGGGGCTGCAAAAGTACCTCACTGAGTACCGAACTGGCGACTGACTTAGGAGAAGTGTCGTCGGCAGTTTTGTACTTCGGCGGCCTGCCTCTATCTTTAACTTTGCATTTTTTCGAAATCCCGGTAGTCGGATGGCTAACCGACGACATTTCTGGATAATTAAACCGAGAACTGAACTATTTAGAGGCAAAAATATACAGACGACGGATAGTGCGCTGATTAAATAAAGCACAAAACCGACAGCAAGATACATCGTGGTCAGGGCCTATGCAAGGAATACAGTACGAATGAAAATCTTTATGAGGTATTTGCTTTCCACAAGTAATGCAATTATTAACTTTTATTAACATCGGTAAGGAGCAAGAAAAAGTTTCCCCAACAGGGTCCTTAGCTTTAGTTTAAGACTTCGGTTCTGAAACTCGAAAACGAAAATTTCGAGAGTCGGCCGACTGGCACTTGCGAACTGCTTCTGCTTTGGGCACCGAACAGCAAGAAAGACTGATGTAATGGCGCGGCATGTTTTATACCCCTGATGACCTGACGTCATGGAAGAAGGTACAGCAACCGATGCAGGACCCAAGACTTAATCAGGCCAACTGAGGGCTACTGCAAGCAGATAACCCAAATGTAATGACTGCAACAGTGAAACACGAAGAACATCTGATATCCTTCATCTTTCTATGAATCAAAAAGAAGCTAGAGTAAACGTCTAGTTCTTTCTGGTCTGGCAGGACCTTCTGGATGGCTCTTTTTTTAAAGAGGTTTACTGCCTCTTGTGCTGCCACAGTGCTTTGATGGGCACGATGTCCGAGCTAGAGAGAGAGGTTCAGGAAGGGATAAAACAAGGACTATGAAGCCCACTTAGACATCACAGTCCTCACCCACTTGTCTTGTGGGATGACCATCTACAAGGACAACAGAAGTGACAGACAATCCCTAATGCCTCAAGGCGGACCATCAGGCAAGCCCTGAGAGTAGACAAAGGTCCTTCTGAAAGAAAACTCCAGGCTATCCTCCTTTGGTCTGACCACTGTTTTGATTGCTACCACAGTAATTCTGTTAGGGATTGCAAATGCTATCATGGAAATGTTGCCAGTCACTCCAGAAAACAGATGACATTGGCTCTACTGCCTATTGGAAAAACTTATGCTGAGGCAGTGGGAACTTAACTGTAACAGTAATGATGGTCTTCCCTTCTGGTTCCTGGTTTGTAGATTCAGCTTTCTACTGCTGCACCAAAGATAAAGTTACCATTGAAATGGCATTTGAGATGTTAGTTATGGTGTCCTCTGCAAAATCTGTTATATGGAGCCAGGTATGACACGTTAAAAGTGTAATGCTGGTGCCAGCCTCTATGTCCCATTGGCCACACTTAAAGCAAGGCACAAGGAAATGTTAGAAAGGTAATACAGGACTAACCTTTGTGGCAATAACATCTTTTGACTTCTCTCTGACAACCCTTCAAAAGTCTTACAAGTTTCTTGTGCTAAATCTCTCTGAAACCTGAAAATCTGCAGCATACAATTGAGCTCCCTCATGGGATAAGTTGATGATGCACAAACACACACTACCATGCAGTCCATGGCCTGTGACTCTCCTGTGGTGGACTACTGGGTTTTGCAGCACGGAAGCCCTATTCAAGGCACCTTACACTACTATAGAGTTCAACTCTCAGGGGGGAAGCAAGACCGGGGGGGATGATCCAGTCAGTTCTTTTTGGAACCAGGATCACCACCACAAGTGGGATCTTCTAAGAATTTTACACAACCAACTTTCCTGTCTTCTCTGGTAAGAGGACCATTCAGGAAGAAGACTGAGGACTGTAAGGTCTCCTCCATGATATACTCTGATGGATGGGAAAATGCTAGTCCCCATCCTGCCTTAACCCAGATCATTAGAAGGAACTCTCCAAACTTGGCATCCTTGAGCAAGAGGGTGGGGGATTCCACTTCTCCATCCTCATCCACATCTGGGATGGGTGACTGCACTGGGGAATCCTTGTGCTTCCTCTTAGATCTGCACCTACCTGAACATCCTGGAGGGAAAGAATATGAAGGTAAGCAAGATGCAGGACCAGACATCATCAGGCATCCTGGCACAGGACCTACAATTCTAATATCCTGTGTTGGAGGGGGCTGACAACCCTCATGGCAGATGCCTGGTGTCCCTATAGACCCATGGTTGAAGTCCACGCTGGTGGTGGCAGGGCATGCAGAGAGACCTGATAAGTCACAGTTATTACTGTTAATGAGCTCAGGTCTCCTACCAGCAACACTAGCTTTGAGGAATTGAACACCACAATCTTGACCTGGATTGCTAAAGGTTTGATTGAAGGTGATGGCATCAATGTCTAATGGCTGACCTTAGGGAGAGATATATTGGTCTCAAGATACTGGGAGTCAATGCAGAAGAGTCCACTGACATCAAGGGTCTCAAGGTCGAGAATCCAAATTCAATGGAACACTCAACAATAGTATGGTCAAGGTTGTGGCTCAGAGACCGAAACTACTGAAGCCAATCCTGGCATCTAAGAACTGAATAGCAGGCAGATCAGTATCTGGACTTTCTAGGTCCTGGGAAGTAAAGCTTGGGCAACCAGGGTCAATGGACATAGACCTTCTACACAAGATGGTCATGAAGAATGGAGTCTAGAGTTCCTTAACTGTGGCTCAGAGGCCACTGAAGCTCTGCTATTGCCTGGGACAGTTGAATACCTCCATGAACCTTTCAGAAGTGGCAGAAGAAATCTGGAATTGGGTCCTAGGCAGCACAGCAGTGTAGGAAAAGGGATAACATGGTACTGTCTGCTGACCCACACGTGCAGAATTTGTGACATGGGAGGAGATCAATCATACCATGGCTAGGTGATCAACACTAGTGGTATTTGTGAAAGAGGACAATAGTCCTGGTACAGTAGAGTGGCCTACAGCCACAACGGTTGAGAAAGTGAGGGAAAAGCCAGCAGTCATGCAGTGGTTGTCTGGCTTACACCCTCGGTACTTCAGAAAACAGTGACAGTATAGTTGGGTGGCCACACTAACAGGACTTTGTCAGAAAAAGGTAATCAGTACAGCCAGGTAACGTATGATCATTGCATTTGTGAGACATGGCAGCTGTGACACAGCTGATGGCCCACGTCCTCATTACATACAAAACAGGGCTATGGTCACAATATGTCTAGGTGGCCTAAACTCACAGTAAGGGTGATGAAAGCAATCAGGTACTCTTCATATACTGCAGCTGCAAGACAAGATTACAATGGTATGGACTGGCAATGTCACAAATTATAGAAAGGAAACTTTGTGTCTAGAGTGTAGCTGTTGTTTAAGGTAAACATAGCACATATTTAGAAGTACTAGTAATAGAGAAGTGTCTAGAATTTAGTGCTTCCTGTGACTGTTCCTTTCCTTTCTCTCAGCCCCAAACTAAGACGACATGGAGAAACATTGTCACAGCAAGTGCTCTAGGTTCAAACAGGCTTCTGAAAGCCCTATCTCTGAACTTGGGAGTAGTCCTTAGCACACCACTGGAATTTCTTTTTGTGACCCCCAAAATGAGACTCATCTGATGGAGACGCAGAGGATAAGGTATTCCTGGTGTATGAATAATGTGCCGCAATGAGATCTGGCCAACTTAATGCAATTTATCTGTTCACAGTCCTAGGAATATAAATCCTCAACTTCAGGTTCTATACTTCTCTTTTTAGAAATGCTCACAAACATGTTAAGTGCTTCCACTGCTGACTGAATTTCAGAAAGGATAAGAAATCTTGATTTAGACCAGTTGCTTGGTGGAAGCCTGGAAAGAAAATGGAACCAAGGTACTGCCAACCCAGATTAAGGCAAGCTGGCTGACACCAGTTTTGTCATTGGCATCTTGTGCCTCACATCTTAGGATAAAACCACCCTGGAAGTCTAAAGTCACAGGCAAGAAACTAAGACATTCAGATGGTTTTCAGGAACCCCCTTGCAAACAAGTGTCACTGTGGATATAACCATTCTCTTTGGTAAAAAGGGCATAGGCCTCTGACACAGATGGGCACTCGGAATCAGCAGATGCAGCGGAGTCACCAGTCTGTGACGATATGACACACACTGAAGGTGTGGCGGCTTGCAAAGTGGTTGAGCCAGTGGCCTCGGCTAAAACAAGCTCCGAAGGTGTGAATAACACAAGTGCCTCTCTGCACCCAGTATTGCACAGTCATTCTTCAAGACATCCTCAATTCCCACTTCTCACCATGTCTCTTGTTTGAATGTCTCTTTCAGTGGAACACTTCTGGAGGCTTTCACTTTCTGGAGGAAGGTACATGCGCCTTTTTAGGTGTAAACTCTTGCAGAAACTTGTTTTTTAAGGACTGCACTCTACGTAAAACTGGCACAATAGGGACATGAATCTGAAGAAACTGCCATTTTTTATTGGACTGCACTCTAGGTAAAACTGGTACAACGGGGACATGAATCCATACTGTGCTCACAGTCAAGGCAAGTAAGCATAGAGAAATGAAAATCCCTGTGGGGAATTTCCCAAAAAGGATACAATTATTAACTCTGACAAAAGGTTTGTTAACCAAATATGACATTAGCTAATATCTACCTCTATTAAAGAAAATCACTATGGAGTCTTCTCTGCTTTCAGGAAGGAGGATAAACGATGGGCTGGCAATGCTACTAAACATGCAGTTCATGATATGCATAGCAAAAAAAGATCTGAAGACGTCAGTCAACACACCCATTATGCTAGCGACATCCTGATGTAATAGTGGGAGGGTGTTGACAAAGGACCAAGAGGAAAGAAAAAGTTCTGGAATTCAGACCGTTCAGCCAGACAAGCTGCAGGGCATGAATCTCAAAAGTGAGTACAGCGAGAGGGAGAAACTACAGTAGTGTACACTTACCATAAATGTAGATATTCAAATGTATTCACTGTTGCAGTCATTACATTTGGGTAATCTGCTGGCAGGTTGCCCTCAGTCGGCCTGAATTCCAAAGTCTTGGGTCCTGCGTCGGTTGCTGTCTCCTTTTCCATGACATCAGGTCGTCAGGGGTATAAAACATGCAGCCAACGCCATTTTCTTTAGTTTTTCTTGCCCCAGATGTCAGGTGCCCCCAAAAAGGTAGCAAAAAATATATATACATATACACACACACATACACACATACATACACACATGCATCAATATAAACTTTACCTTTATCTACAAGCAAATACACCACATAGGTTGTAGAAGACAGAGAATGAAAGATAAACTCCAGAATAAAAGGGGGGATGGCGGGAGGGTAACCTGGACTGCAACAGTGAATACACTCAAACATCTACATTTATAGTAAGTGTACACAACTGTACTATGTTCTTCGTGTTTCACCGTTGCAGTCATTACATTTGGGTAGAATCCCAAAGCTATGGTTGGGAGGCTGGAGCTAAACAGCATTAGGTGCGGCTATAAGGCCCTGCAGAACTGCAGTGGCAAAGCCTGCCCTGGATTTAGATTAGAGAGGCAAATGATAATGCTTTGTAAGGCTGTGAACAGAACTCCAAGTAGCAGCCTCTAGAATGTCTTTGGTTGGGACTCCTCTGAGAAAGGCTGCTGAAGTAGCTGCAGCTCTGGTGGAATGAGACCTAATGCCCTTGGGCACAGGTTTACCACGGTGTAAGTAGCAGAAGCGGATGCAGTGGCTTATCCACTTTGAAATTGTCTGCTTTGAAATAGCCTTTCCTTCTGATCCTGCAGCATATGTCACTAGTAATTGCTCAGTTTTTCTTAGAGCTTTAGTCCTGCTCATGTAGAATCTTAGCTGCCTGTGTACGTCCAAGAAATGCAGAATTCTCTCCCCCTTGTTCTGCGGATTTGGATAAAAGGTTGGCAGATGAATAGTTTGGTTAAGTGCCACACTGGAAACCACCTTAGGCATAAATGTAGGATTTGTCCTCAGAGACACCCTGTCTGGGTAAAATATGACAAAAGGCTCTACAGCCATGAGGGCCTGTAGCTCTGAACCTCTTCTTGCTGAAGTAATTGCTAGTAGCAGAGCTGTTTTCCATGACAAGAACTTTATATCAGCGGTAGCTGCTGGTTCAAATGGAGGCAGGGTGAGCTTTTCCAACACATAATTGAGGTCCCATGCAGGTATTGGTGATCTTCTAGGAGGCCTTAAATTGTTGGCTCCTCTAAGATACTGCTTTAGTAAAGGATGCGAAAAGATTGGTGGCTCTGTATTATAATGAGCCAAAATAGCAGAGGCATGGATTTTAATTGATGAGAAAAGATAGGCCTTTGTCAAGCATCTCAGTCAAGTATTGTAATATCTGAGAATTATTTGGTTCTGCTGTATCAGTTTCTTGTGCTTGATTCCAAGCACAGAATCTCTTCAATTTATCAGCATAAGATTTTCAAGTACTAGGCCTTCTTGCTTCCAAAATGACATCCATCACAGCTTTACTGAGATGTGTTGAACTACATGATCAGCCATGCTGCCAGGTTCAGTGTCTGGAGTTGATTGTGCAGGATCTGATTGTTTTTCTGGGACAGTAGTTGAGGTCTTTGAGGTAAGGTCCAAATTGGGTACTGAGTCAAGTTCCTTAGGACTGGGTACCAGTATTGGCGGGGCCAGTCTGGGGCAATTAGTATCATCTTTGGTTTCTCTTGTCTGACTTTTAGGAGGACCTTGAAAAGAAGAGGCAGAGGAGGAAAGGTGTAAACTGAAAGGTTTTTCAACTGAAGGATAGGGCGTCCAATTTCCATGCTTGTCTGTGATAAGTCCTTGTGCAGAATCTTTTCAATTGATAATTTTGAGGCGAGGCAAATAAATCTATGTTTGGGCTCCCCCATTTCTTTATCAGCATGCTGAAGACTTGTGGATCTAGTTTCCACTCGTGAGGATCCATAAGGTTTCTGCTTAAATCGTCTGCCAGAGTATTTTGCTTTCCTGGCAGTAACTGAGCTTGAAGATGTATTGGGCAAGTCAAAGCTGTTTCCCACAGTGCCATGGCTAATCTGCAAAGGGGGTATGAGTGTGTGCCCCCTTGTTTGTTTATATACCACATGACCGTGGTGTTGTCCGTCTTTATCAGTAGTTGTCCTGGATGAAGCAAGTCCTTGAAGGCTGTTAGGGCATTTTGAACAGCTAGCATTCTCTTTCTGGTTGATATGTAGATGTGTTTGTTTTTGGTGTCCATATGCCCTTAATGCATCTTCCTGCCATGTGGGCTCCCCAGGCGTAATCCGATGCGTCTGTTGTTAAGGTTTGGCTGGCAGGGGGTAGAGTGAAGGCTCATCCCATGTTTTGGTGACATGCCTTTGCCCACCATAGAAACTCCTGTTGTAGGCAGTGAATGAGATGAATCATTGTTTCCAGACTGTGACAATGTTGACTCCATAAACTTTTTAGGTACCATTGAGGTTTCCTCATATGCAGTCTTGCATATCGAATCAGTAGGATGCATGATTGCCATGAAGCCCAAAGCCTGCAGAATTTGTCTTGCAGATAACTGGGTTTTTGTTGCCATCAGTTTGAAGTAAGTAGTCAGTTGCCTTTGCTTGTCTGGCGTGAGGTAAGCCATCTGGGCAGCTGTATTCAAGCTTGCACCCAGGAATGTTATCTTTTGAGAGGGTACCAGCTGTGATTTATTTTCGTTTATTGTGTACCCTAGGCCTTGTGTAGCCTAGTCCTAGAAGCCTTTTCACAAACGCCAGGTGTTGAAGAATGTCCTTGTTCTCTGCTTGAATGAGACAGTCGTCCAAGTAAGGATATATTTGCATACTTCTTTGTCTGCAAAATGCAATTACTGGTGCCAGGCACTTTGTAAAGACCCTGGGCGCAGTAGATAAGCCAAAGGGCAGTGCAGAGAATTGGTAATGCATTAAGCCAGCCTTGAATCTGAGGTTTCTTCTGCACAATTGTCTTATTGGGACATGCAGGTATGCCTCTTTTAGGTCTAATGTCACCAGCCAAGCATTCTTGCCCAGCATGGGCAGAAGCTGCTGCAAAGTCAGCATTTTGAATTTTGGAATGTCCAGGTATGTGTTCAAAATCGATAAATCCAGTATTAGCCACCAGGCCTTGTTCCTTTCTGGGTACCAAGAACAGTCGAGTAGAAACCTTGTTCTTTTTCCTGTTCTGGTACTGGCTGAATGGCCCCCATATCCATGAGGGACGTAACTTGTTTCTATGCCTCTGCCCATTGATTTTTTGGCAGATCTGGCCAACCGTTTGCAATTGGCAGAGTATGGAAATGGAATCTGTATCCCTGTGATACTATGTTTAGCACCCACTTGTCCAGGGTTATTAACTGCCAATTTTGAGCAAAAAGTGCTAATTTCCCCCCTAAGGGTGCTGCTAAAAGATAAGTGCTTGCTGTTGGCAGACGGAAGTCATTGGGACTGTTTTCTGTTGGTTTGCGCTTTATCTCCTCCAGATTTGGAGGTAGAAGTGCCCCATTGCTTTGACCTGTAAGAATCTTGTGCCTGGTATCTGGAACCCTTACGGCATCTGGATTTACCCCTTTGAGCTCAGTCTGTCACAGGAAAGGACCAAATTTTGTAGGCCAATGTCTACTGAATCTTGGTGGCTGCACTTGTAAGAAGTCTTTTACAGTTTGCATAGACTTAGCTTTGTCTTCCATTTTCTTTAAAACCTCTTCTGCCTTAATACCAGAGTATCATGCTGTAAAGGTGCATAGCAATTTAGCTTTAACATGATCAGGCAAATTTTGTTCCTTTAGCCATGCATGTCTCCTAATCACAGATCCAGTAACTGCGGCCCTGCAGGAGGTCTCTAAGGAGTCAAAACCACATTGCAAAGTATGCTTTCCAACCTGTTCAGCTGCATGCAATAATTCCTGCATTTCTTTATTTTCTGCACATTCAGAAATCAACATCATTTTCTGTTTCAGCAATCCCATAACATGTTGTTGATACTTGAGCACATGAAATTGACAGTTTAAGGCCCTAATTGCCAAGGTTGCAAATGTATAAACCTTTTTTCCCCATCTGTCCAGTGCCCTTGAATCTCTGTCAGAGGGGGTAGGATTTTTTGCTGTTGAGGCCTTTACTCCCTTTGGACCCTGTGAAATAGTTTCAGGATCAGCAGCAGGGTTTCTAAATAAAAATTTATGTGAGTCAGGGGACCCTGTAATATATGTCAGGCTTGCTGGGAGCCAGAGGTAAGGAGTCAGGGGTCAAGTTTGACTCCGAAAACATATCATCCACAATGTCTAAAAAGGGGGAATGGCTAAAGGCCTGTGCTGAGGGAGAAGGAAATCCCTGAGCCTTTTTTTTTGATTCAGAGAAATCTTGACTCTCCCAGTAAAAATGCTCCCTCAAAGTATGCAAGGTTTCTCCAAATGAATAATCTTCAGGAGGTGATGCAGATGGTATAGGCTCCTCTGCATCAGAATCCTCATAGGGAGGTATAGACAATTCCTGATCAGAAGAGGAATCAGAAGAAAGAGGAACCTGATCTGAAGATTCATAATCAGTGTCTTGCCTAGGCCTATCTGGAGGGGGGTGGGAACCCCTAATCAAGGTAATAAGGTCTTCAGCCATTTTGATCATTTGTTTTTTAGGCATAGAGGCCTGTGCACGTGGTTCATGTGACATTTTTTTTTAATTTTAGAAGTTGCTTTTGTCTTTGGTTTTGCAGCTGTCGTCGGTTTGATATACAAATGTTGAGGCCTGAAAACCCCCTCAAAAGTCGGTGCCTGCTCAGCGGCTCCGAACCCATCCGAGGGAGATACATTCGTGGGTCCAATACTTTGAGTATCTCGCGGCATGCCAGACTCCACATGGGTGTCGGTTGAGGTCTGCGACTCGAAAGTAGCGGGTATCAGGAGCTGCAAAAGCGCCTCACTGAGTACCGGCGACTGGCTTAGGAGAAGCTTCGTCGTCGGTTTTGGACCTCAACTGTCTCTCTCTGTCCTTTTCTTTGCATTTTTTATGTACTCTGGTAGTCGGATTGCAATCAGACAACATTTCTGGGTAGTTAAATCTGTTTCCAAAATACTCTGAGGCAAAAATACACTGACACTTAATAGTGCGTTGGTTAAATCTAGCACAAAACCGACAGCCAGGCACGTTGCGATCAGGGCCTAGGCAAGGAATACAGTATAAATGGAAATCCTTATGAGGTATTTGCTTCCCACAAGTAATACAATTATTAACTTTTTCTGACATCGGTATGGAGCAAGAAAAAAAAGTTTCCCCAATGGGGTACTTAGCTTTAGTGAAGACTTCGGTTCTGAAACTCAAACTCGAATATTTCAGGAGTCGGCCGACCGGCACTTGCGAAATGCTTATGCTTCGGGCACCGCGAGGCAAGAAAGACTGGAGAAAATGGCATCGGCTGCATGTTTTATACCCCTGACGACCGGACGTCATGGAAGAGGAGACAGCAATCAACGCAGGACCCACGACTTTGGAATTCAGGCCGACTGAAGGCAACCTGCCAGATTACCCAACTGCAACAGTGAAACACGAACATCATCCAAGCACACACTACACAGAAACAGCACCACGGACAATATGGATGGTATTCCTACAACCCGCACTTTTAATGAAAAATGGTGAAATACCACAAAAAATTGCTAAGGGCTTTCATTCCACACAATAACTACAAACATCTTCAGAACCAATGACGATCATCTTGTTAACTACCTTCCTCTACAATTTCAGTAGCATTTTCTCTTACCCTACGTAAAACAGTAATTTTACCATTGTGCTTTTTAACATTTATCTGGCTTACTTATAAATTCACTAACTCAAGACTACTTTCTTCAGTATCTTGCTTTTTGGTAGTAGGTTTAGCCCCCTCCCCTAAAAACACTAGCAACGCAGCTTCTATGTTTTCCCCATAAAAAGGTAGTTCTAAATAGAAATCACATTCTGTTTAACTATTTTTTCTCTTGGTTCACGGATTCCTGCTGCTAACAGCCCACCTTCATTTGCATTCTCTTCTTTACACTAGCAGAAATAATCTCAAAACTTTAATGTTTCACTTACATTCTTTTCTGTACTCAATTCTGAGGATCCTCACTCAAGTGCCTTTCTTTTTTTAAAGATTGTCTCAGTTTCTGTGGTATCACTTCTTGGACATTTCTGTGCAGAGTTCTATCTGATACCAATTTTTGCTTCAGTTCCTATAGCGACATCCCTTGGTTAATTTCTTCAAATGCTTAGGTTTTACATACTTTGATGGGAATGGACCCTATTCCTAAGTCACAGCATAATTAAAGTTCATGAAATCAGTTTTTCTTCTCTTTGACATTAGATAAGAGTGTTCTTTTCAGTACCTGCAATGTACTCAATCACCTCTTTTTGCAGTTCATAAGAGGTTACTTTTATGGGTAGCATGTTTACATATGTTTGACCATTTTGGGCTGCCAATATTAACCTTTCATCTTTTGGTTAACATTCACCCTGTCTAAGCCAGTCACACAACTCTTGGTCAACATGTAGCTGTTCCAGCAGATCTCTGCTTCTTGCTATAGTTATGGTCTTTCCATTTGTCTTTTCTTTTTTGATGATCCTGTTTTTTGTATTCTTTCTTTTGCTTTTTTGCACTTGATTGGATGAATTTCCATGCCTGCTTTTTTTCTAAAGGCTTCTGCTAACCTAAACAAGGAGGTCATCCTGGACTTATTTTTGTTGATATTTTAAACTTTTGGTATGCTTGGATCTCATGATGTCAATACGTGTGCAATCCCACAATCACCGGTCTATACGTATGGTCGATTTCAAGAAGGCCCATGCCTCCTTCACACTGAGGGATAAATAATTTTGGCAAACACTGGTTCTTGTATATCATTTAATGGGCATGGAGCACCTCTTCTGGTTTTCCTGTCAAGCTTATTCCAGCCCTTTGCAGGGTTAATTAACCACCCCAAAGTTACCAATTAAAACAGAAAGTGCAAGTTGATTTATAGCTTGAACTTTATTCCTAGATGTCAAAGCTGTTTTCTGTATTTTTAGTCTTCTAAAATATTCCTTAATGAGCCTTGTTCTCATTTTTTTTCATTCAACATCGTTGCCCCTTCATCTATTCCAAGATATTGTACACTCTTTGTTCCAAATCTTTTATATCAAATTCCACTCTAAGTTTAATATTTTCTCAAATCTTCAATCTTCATATTTCAAATGTTACTTTTGCAAATTTGTCAAGACCAAACGACATTCCTATTTCATCTGAAAAGGCTTTAACAACCTGTAGTTGCTCTTTCAGGTGTTTATCTGATGACCTATACAGTTTTCAAGTCACCCACCAAAAGTAGATGAGATATCCTTTCACTTGATGACTTTCTTGGAGTCAGACTAAATCCATGACCTAAGTCTGTTGAGTAAACAGCTTAATGGATTAATAGAAAGACGAAACAATAATGGCAACAAGGAATCACCCTGAAATATTCCACACGGGATTTTTGCTGTCTGGACAACAACTTGATCTTTTTTGTGGTTCAAGTGCAGTTTACAACTTTTGTTGCTTTACCATTGGGGCATGCTTCTAACCACAACAGAATTCTGGCTACTTTTGCAGTTTCTATACAAACTCCCTTCTCCTGGTTTTGATTCAGAAGATGTATGTGAATGTCACTTCACTGCCCCCCCCCCAATTCTTTTTTAACACCTTTACTGAATTATAGCGGACCGGAGTTCCGCTGTGGCGACCCCTAGTTGGGAAAAGCCAAAAGACACAAACAAACTGAATTATCACTGTTGTGACATAGGCACAATTATAAACCATATTAACAAGTTCACATCACATATATGTTTATATATCCTACAATCTAAGCAATGTTGCATAAATTATTCAATTCCTCCTATGTCTTAAACCTCATTCCTCCTCCAAAACATTTTTGTGCATGTGTTCTTCGCACAGTTTCCATTTTTTCTATGTAATTTACTCCTGCCCTTTTCTAAAGCTCCCACTTCCTTTTCTTTTATTTCTGTTACAATATTTATTACTTAAAAGCTGGTTTGCCCCACCACCAGTTGTTGTTCTGAATGGGTTCATCAGCTTGTCATATAGTTTCTGTAGCTTCTCGCTTCTCTCTCCTGCAACATTTTCATCAGTGCTGTAAAATGAGGAAAATCTTTTCCTAAATCTGTCCCTACTGCATCACTACTTTCTCCCTTATCACTCTCCCTCCCTTTGCTCAAATTTCTCTGTAATTAGCCCCACCACGACATTTGCCGTTTCTTTCTTCTATTTTCTCTCCTATTCCCAGTTATCCTCGCTCTCTGTTTCTTTCCTCTATAATAAGGGATATTTTTCTAATTATGGATATGTTTTACAAACTTTTCATATCTACATTAACTTTTTCATATTAATTTTCTTGGACTGTGGTAATGTGGAACTTTTCTAGTGTACATTGCTTTATCAAGTTCATTTTCTGTATTGTAATGTGGAGCTTTTGTCCCTGGGCCTCCGCTGAAAAAGGGCATTTGTCGAATCGGACTATCTCGGTCAACAAATGTCAAATAAATAAATAATATTTTACCATGAGTTAAGTCAGGGGTTACAGCAACAAGATGTGACAATTTTCTTACATCTGTCTGAATTAAGCATGTGTGGGGATAATTTACTTTTTTTCTGTCACCATGAATTTAAGTCCAACTTCTGATTGTTAATTTTATTGTTACACATAAATGCAGCTTGGCAAGGGAAGTCATGTTTCCAGACTTTAACACAATTGCTTTTACCTCCCTTCCTTCTAAAAGCATAATGTATTTTACCAGCTTAATTATTAGACAGTAACAGAGATGACCAAGTTACCTTTGCTGTAGCCCTATCACATTGCATACGTACAACTTCATCTAAAGTGGTCATTTTAATTTTTACATTCCTTCTGGGAGTGTTTTTTTCAGTATTAGCACTACAAAACATAGAAATATGACTCCTACCCTCCATACATAAAACAAACTTACATGGTACTTGGTTTTAGTTTCACAGAAGGTACACTTACTACTGTGTAAAGGTAAGTTGAAAAATATCCACATACTTAGAAAATTCCGTGCTAAACACAGTGTCGTTAACTAATATAACAATAACAGACTCCTGGGTGTGGTATATTGAAGATTTAACCTATGGTTGCTGTGGTTTAATCACGAGGGTTTAGCCAGAGTGATTAAACAAAGGCAACTGTGGGTAAATCTTCAATATACCACATCCAAGAGTCAGTTAGTGCTATTATACAATGACATTATTTAAGAAAAAATTACTTACTTTCTTAAATAATGTGTTTGTATAACAGCGCCCTGGTGTTCTTCCACGTTGTTTCCACATCCTGCTGCTTTGTTAATGTACTGCACATGCGTACGGGACTTGCGGTCCCATCAGCGCTTGGGAAAACAAACAGAGAAAGAAAACTCTCTAGCGATTCGTTTTTTTTATAGGGGGGAGACACGGCAAAAATACAAGGCAAACCAGGTACATTTCATTAGTTTTGCGTAATATACCTGATTTTCCTTGTATTTGTTCTGCCCTCCATACGTACCTCTCAACCCCTTAGCTCAAGAAAACTGCAATGCCTTAGCATATATTAACAGAAGAAAGTCTGGGCAACCAGACTTTTTTCTATTGGTATAAGCTCTATTTACAACTGGCATGCTGGTTAAGCTGACCAAAGTATAGTTTTGTACCTACCATAAAAGTAGATGTCCGATAGATATGCAACTGCAGTCATAACATATGGGTTGTCCTGCCTCAGGCAGCCCTCGGTCGGCCGGATTCCAAAGTCTGGGTCCGGCGTCGGCCAGAGTGGCCTCCTCTCTGACGTCAGAACGGCTGGAGTATAACGGCATCGGCCAACGCCATCTTCTTCAGTGTTTCTTGCCCCAGATGCCAGGTGCCCTCCTAGGAAGGCTAAATTTGGTGAATGGATAAACAATTCCAGACATGCACAACAGTAATAAACAGATACACTATAGGAGATACCCCCAGCTAATAGGAATAGGGGTAGTGGACCCATAAAGAAAGTTGCAGAGGGGTAGGAGGGTGGGAAAAATCCGACTGCAGTTGCATATCTATCGGACATCTACATTTATGGTAGGTACAAAACTGTACTATGTCCTTCAAGAATGCAACTGCAGTCATAACATATGGGTTGAATACCATAGCCAAGCTGGGGGTGGATGGAACTAAGAAAGGGATGGTGTAGCGAAAATGCCCTGCAGGACTGCCGAAGCAAAGCCTGCTCGGGATCTGGAGTATAAGGGCAGGTTGTAGTGCTTGGTAAATGTATGCACGGAGCTCCATGTAGCAGCCTCTAGAATGTCCTTTGTAGCCACTCCTCTTAGGAAAGCTGCGGATGTGGCTATAGCTCTGGTGGAATGTGGCCTAATATTGGCTGGCACACCTTTTCCATGGAAAGAATAGCAGAATCTGATGCAGTGTCCAATCCATTTTGAAACTGTTTGTTTGGAGATTGTTTTTCCTTGTACTGCAGCAGCATAGGCTACAAGCAGTTGGTCAGACTTTCTGGTGGCCTTAGTTCTGTCCAAGTAGTAGCGTAGTTGACTGTGTATGTCCAAAGTATGCAGCAGTTTTTCCCCCCTGTTTTGCGGATTGGGGAAGAAAGTAGGCAGGTGAATAGCTTGATTTAGAGACACCCTGGAAATTACTTTTGGCATGAATGTAGGATTGGTTCTTAGAGAAACTCTGTCCTGATGAAAAATGAGGAAGGGAGGTACTGCCATGAGTGCCTGTATCTCCGAGACTCTTCTTGCAGATGTGACTGCCAATAGAAAAACGGTTTTCCATGATAGAAATTGCATTTCTGAAGTTGCTGCTGGCTCAAAAGGAGGAAGAGTTAATTTTTCCAAAACTAAATTGAGGTCCCATGCAGGTACTGGCTGTTTTCTGGGAGGTTTGATATTCTTTATCCCCCTTAGGAACTGTCTTAGCAAAGGATGTGAAAACAGTGGTGGATCACAATTGTATTTTGCTAAGGCGTGAATCTTTATAGAAGAATATGAGAGTCCAGTATGAAACATTTCTGCCAAGTATTCCAATATGTGAGGTATACTCAGTAATGTTGTATCCTGACCCCTGTTCGCATTCCAGATGCTGAATCTCTTCCACTTGGCTGAATAGGTTTTTCTGGTGGAAGGTCTGCGTGCTTCCAGTAAGATCTCTTGAACTTTTTTGGAAAGAGAGATAGTGGAAGGAGTCATGGTAACCTCCAGGCTGTCAGATGCAATGTTTTCAGGTTTTGATGGACAGTCCTGTAATTGTGTTGTGTTAGAAGCAGGGGCCATAGGGGCAGAGGCCACGGTTTGGTCAGAGTTATGCTCAACAGCAATGGGTACCAGTGTTGCCTTGGCCAGTCTGGAGCTATCAAAATGCCTGTTGGTTGTTCTGCTTTGATCTTCAGTATCACCTTGGTCAGCAGAGGTAGAGGAGGGAATGCATAAACTTTTAGGGAATTCCAGCTGAAGGAGAGGGCATCCATTTTCCAGGCTAGAGGATGGTGGGTCCTTGTGCAGAACTTTTCCAGGTGATGATTCATGTGAGAAGCAAAGAGATCTACGTCCGGTCTTCCCCATGTCTTTGTTATTTGTGAGAAAATGTGAGGATGCAGCATCCATTCGTGTGGATCCAAGAAATTTCTGCTCAGCTTGTCCGCCAGTACATTGTCCTTGCCTGGCACAAACTGGGATTGCAAATGTATCTTCAATCTCAGGGATTTTTCCCACAGAATCATTGTTAGTCTGCAGAGGGGATAAGAATGAGTGCCTCCCTGCTTGTTTATACACCACATGACAGTGGTGTTGTCTGTCCTTATTAGCAAATGTCCCTGTTGTAGTAGTTTTTCGAAAGTTTCGATTGCATGTATCACTGCCAACATCTCTTTTTGGTTTATGTGCAGATGTCTTTCCCTTGGTGTCCATAGACCTTGAATGCATCTGCCCTCCATGTGCGCCCCCCATCCATGATCTGAGGCGTCTGTTGTAATCATTTGACCTGCTTGAGGTCTGTTGAAAGACATGCCTTTATTTAACTGACTTGCTTGAGCCCACCACAAAAATTCTTTTTGCAGACATGGAATGAGTGGGATTACGTCCTCTAGGCTTTGGCTGTGTTGGGACCATAAGCTTTTTAAGTACCATTGCAGCTTTCTCATATGAAGTCTTGCCAAAGGTATCAGAAGAATGCAAGATGCCATGAACCCCAGGGCCTGCAGGATTTTCCTTGCAGTCAGCTGGGAGAGCTTTGCTAGGCCTTTGAAGTACTCTGGTAACTGCTGTTGTTTTTCCTCTGTGAGGTAGGCCATTTGAGTTTCTGTGTCCAGTTTGGCTCCTAGAAAATAATCTGTTGGGATGGCAGTAGTCTTGATTTCTGAATGTTGACTGTGTATCCCAAGGCCTGCAGTAGTTGAATGACATAGTCCAAGTTTGCTATTAAGGTTTGTTTGTTGTCTGCTTGTATGAGGCAGTCGTCCAGGTAGGGGTATATTTGAATCCCCTGGAGTCTGCAGTGTGCCACTACTGATGCCAGGCATTTCGTGAACACTCTGGGCGCAGTAGATAAGCCAAACGGCAATGCTGAGAATTGATAATGCTCTGTCCCTGCAAGAAATCTGAGGTATCTTCTGCAGCTTTGTCTGATTGGGACATGCAGGTATGCCTCCTTGAGGTCCACAGTGACCAGCCAAGACCCCTTGCCCAGCATGGGAAGGAGTTGCTGCAACGTCAGCATTTTGAACTTTGGCACAATGAGAAAAGTATTTAGAGTAGACAAGTCCAGTATAGGCCTCCATTTGTTTTCTTTTCTTGGAACAAGGAACAGTCTTGAATAAAATCCCTGGCCTTGTTCCTGAGGAGGAACCCTTTCTATTGCTTTTATACTTAACAGCTTTGAAACTTGAGTGAGTGCCTCTGCTCTTTGATGATGTGGCAGGTTTGGCATGCCTTGTCTTATTGGTAAAGTATGGAAGTGGAATCTGTAACCCTTGTCTATTAAATCCAGAATCCAGTTGTCCTTGGTTAAGATATGCCAGTTTTTTGAGAATAAGGATAATTTTCCGCCCAAAGGTGCTTCCCTTTGAGCCTTTGTAGGCGGTATGAAAGTCAAGTCATTGTGATTGTCCTTGTGGTGCAGCTGGGCTGCCTGCGCCACTTCTTTGATTTGGAGGTTGCCATTGGCGGCCCCTGTAGGATCCTCGGTATTACCCTCTACCTCGGGCATGCCTGCTTTTTCCCCTTTGAAACTTGTCAGAGTCTGGGAAGGACCAATTCTTTGAAGGCCAGTTTCTGCTGAATCTGGGTGGCTGAACCTGGAGGAAATCCTTGACTGTCTGTACTGACTTAGCTTTTTCCTCAATGGATTTCAATACATCTTGTGCATTAGCACCAAAAAGCTTCTGTTTTTCCAGAGGTGCATCAAGTAACTTTACTTTAACATGGTCTGGCAGTGGCTGATCTTTTAACCAAGCATGTCTACGTATCACAGCCCCAGTCATAGCTGCCCTATATGAAGCCTCCAATGCATCATAACCACACTGAAGAAAATGATTGTTAACCTGCTGAGTGTTATGTATATGATCCTGCAATGCTTTTCTATCAATAGGCTCAGGAGAGGCTAGCTTTTTCTGTAAATCATCCAGTAAAAAATCCTGGTACTGAAACATATGAAAAAGGCAGTTAAGTGACCTCATGGCTAGGGTGGTAGAGGTATAAACTTTTTTACCCCATCTCTCCAGGGAACTAGCTTCCCTATCCGCTGGCAGTGGAAGTAGCCACTCCCTTGGGGCCCTGTGAAATAGCTTCTAGATCCACAGAGTGGGCCTTAAAGAGGTGTTTGTGAGTGTCAGGGACCCTATAATATCTGTCTGGCTTGACAGGAGCAGGGGGGAGAGAATCAGGGTTAGCACTGGAGTCAGAGAAAACATAATCCAAAACATCCATAACTGGAGGAATAGCTAAAGGTCTGTGCTGGGGAAGCTTGAGGAAGGTACGTAGCCTTTTCCTGGAATCAGAGAATTCCTGACCCTGCCATTTAAAATGTTCCCTCATAGAGTGCAGGACTTCACCAAACGAGAAATCCTCTGGAGGGGAAGCAGAGGGAATTGATTCCTCAGCATCAGAGTCCTCATAGGCCTGGAAGGATTCTTCTTGGGTATCTGAATGCTCAGAATCCCCAGAGGCTTCATCTGAAGAGAGGTTGTCAGCCTGCTCAGTTCTGGGCCTTTTCTCTGCAGGTGGCTGAGAACCTCTGTCTGGGTGAGGCTGAGACCCCCTGATAAGAGAAATAAGATCTGCAGCAAGAGACATGATCTGTTTATCAGAAGAAGGGGCCTGAGCAGCAGGTTTAGGATGGGCCTTGGCCTGGCTGGCGGCCTTAGCACGTGCAAAGGCCTTGATGGACATGGATACAGGAGGCCTTGCAGCCCCACGTGCAGGAGTAACCTTGTCTACAGGAATGGTGTCGGGTAGATCCAGAACTTCGGTTTCCGGAGGAAAATCAACAACCGGCACCGAAGAGGTCTCCGAGACCGAAGGACATGTTAACGCTGTGTCGTCGGCATGGAGTGGTTGAATTACCACTTCCGAAGGGACCGAAGCACTAGCGGAGGATTTAGGAGTTGCATCGGTGGTGGACGCGGGCCGAGGATGTCGGTCCCGGTCCTTTCGTTTTTTGGTAGATTGAGTTGTCGGTAGATCCGACGGCATGATATACGCGAAAGATTCACCGAAAAAGTCTTCGGCAAATTCTTCCCGGCGCCTGAGAGTGTGCTTATTAAAGCAAGCACAGGCAGCACAGGCTGAGACGTCGTGGTCTGGGCCCAGGCAAGGAAGGCAGTAAGAATGGAAGTCCTTATGAGATATTTGTTTACCACAAGACAAACAATTATTAACTTTCTCAATTTGTTCTGACATCGGCTGAGGCAAGAAAAAATGTTCCCCAACGGGGTACTTAGCTTTTAGATGACTTCGGTACTGAAAACACAGGAGCTGACCGACCGGCACTTGCGAACTGCTTCTGCTTCGGGCACCGCGCGGCAAGAAAGACTGAAGAAGATGGCGTCGGCCAATGCCTTTATACTCCAGCCGTTCTGACGTCGGAGAAGAGGCGACTCTGGCCGACGCCGGACCCAGACTTTGGAATCCGGCCGACCGAGGGCTGCCTGAGGCAGGACAACCCATATGTTATGACTGCAGTTGCATTCTTGAAGGACATCCAGCATGCACATTTTTCAATGTTAATGAGCTACCACTGTATAATAAGCATTCTACAAAGGTTACTAGCTTTTTAGAGTCCTTGGGATCACATTGTAATACCACTTTTATTTTATCTAGGCAAAGCTCTTTAAACCACTCTGCTGCTGAACACTGCAACATTTTCACTTTAATGCTAGTGTGAGATTCGAGCCAAAATTTAAAACGTGCTCAAGTTATGAGCATGTGAATTCACAACTTCAAAGTCCAGTTATAAAATGCTATTACTTTTAGTTCAGAATCAATACCAACGGTGACTAAAAATTCCTTAAGATCACTGTAGTTCATACAGTCGCACTTATGTCCATGTTTGTTTACTGTTTCGCTTGTCAGCTGGGGGTGACATTTTTTCTTAGACTGCTCAGTCCTAAGTTTCCAGTGCACAGTGTTCAAATGTCACAAAAAAGAAGTTATGTACTCACCATAACGTTCCATTTGAGTAGTTTTACTTCATTTGTCTTCAACCTGTGGGATATGGATCCGAGCCGGCAAATATTACTAGCATCAGCTCCGAGCTCCAGACTCCTCCCCTTATCCAAAACACACCTCCACTGCCTTCCATCACCAGATCAAGTTTTGCTGAACTTATACTGAGAACCCGACCTGATAGTATACTTGTTACATATACTGCAGCCCGTAGGCTGATCATGCGCCAAGGTCCGGGGGAAGGAGGGAGGGATGGTTGAAGACAAATGAAGTACAACTACACAGATGGAACATTATGGTGAGTACATAACTTCTTTATCTGAAGCAGTTTACTTCATTTGGTATTCAACCTGTGGGACAGAGTCCCCAGACAGTAAACTCCTGGGAGGCCCTCATGGAAGGATATTCCGGAGCACTGCAGAGCCAAAGGATGCTCACCTTCTGGAAATCAAATTCAATTTGTAATGAGAAATAAATGTATGAGATGAGGACCAAATAGCTGCAGAGCAAATCATCCAAAGACACTCTAGACCAGAAAGCTGCAGACGTAGCCATGGACCTTGTTGAATGAGCTTTTACCTGACCTGGAGGAGACATACCTCTGTCTTTATAGACCTGCTGGATGCATGAAGAAAGCCTTTGACATGGTCAACCACCAAATACTCA
This sequence comes from Protopterus annectens, assembly GCF_019279795.1. NCBI lineage: Eukaryota > Metazoa > Chordata > Ceratodontiformes > Protopteridae > Protopterus > Protopterus annectens. The sequence continues at coordinate 701,369,058 of NC_056751.1, read as the reverse complement.
TTCACATTCTTCAATCCTTATCAATTGATTCCCAATCTATTAACTGGTTTAAGTCCTACTTAAACAACAGACATCAAGCAGTACTCTGGAACTCCACTCTATCCTCCCAACTACCTGTCAACATTGGTGTCCCACAAGGGTCTATACTAGGTCCTCTCCTATTTTCTTTATTTATCAATGACCTACACCAAGTAGCTCCCCAAGCCACATGTATACAGTACGCAGACGATTCAACACTTATCTGTTCAGCCACATCTGTATCACACCTTCACTCCCTCACACAACACATATTTAACTCTGTAGAAGAATGGTTTTCCCAGCATTGTCTACTACTCAACCCTAAAAAAACTAAACTGCTCCTCTTCACACCTTCAAGCAAATCTCCCCTCATTGATTTTACTATAACATCAACAAACGGCACACTTATATCACAAGAGTCTACCACCAAACTACTAGGCATTACCATTGATAACAACCTTAACTTCGATGCCCATATTAACAACACACTGAAAACCATTAATAAAAAAATAGGCTCTCTTTACAGAATCAAACCTTTCCTCACTCCAGAATCTAGAACAACTATAGCCCACTCCCACCTTATCTCACCCCTTCTCTATGCCTCCCCCATTTTTACCAACTTATCAAAAAAAATCTATCAAAACTAGAGAACTCCTACCACAACATAGCCAGATTTGCCACAGGAAACCCATACAGAACCCACCACTGTACTAATTTAAAACAACTAGGCTGGCTGGAATATCAACAGCAACTAAACATTAACCAGCTAAGCATAGCCCATCAAATTCTTTATCAACCTGACAAAACACCTATACTATCCAGTCTGATTCGCCCATACCACAACCTAAAGTCCCTGAGATCTGCACACAAACTTCTTATAGACTCTGTCAAGTCAAACAACAAGGCCGGAGACTCTCTTCTCAAACACTGTTGGAAAAGATTGGAACCTGCTTCCCTCTGAACTTTCTTCTATTCCCTCAAAGTCTCCCTTTAAAAAGAAACTCAAACTTTACCTCAAAACACAATGGCTGTGCCCCTGTACTTATCCTAACTAACTTTACTTCTTGACAGCTGACTTATTTCACCCCTGACTAACTTTACTTTCTTTCTCAGCTGATTTTTTCTTAATCCCTCTCTCAGTACATGTTTATTGTATACTTCATGAATGTCATATTCTACAATACTTTGTCATTCCATCACTTTTTGTACCACATCACCAGTATCAATGTCAAAAATGTTTTTATCTTATTATTATGTTATTATGTTTACATGTAGTGCTTAATGGTTTTAACTTAGTATCATTAAATTTATAAAAGCGGAGCTTATCTCCCCGGGCCTCTACTGAAAATGGACATATATCCAGCTAGACTAGCCCGGTCAACAAATGTAAAATAAAAAATAAAAAAAAAAATCTAGCTATAGTGACCTTGGAAATAGGTTTCGCCAAAAATTATCTATAGAAGGAAACAAACAACTGATCAGATTTACGAAAATTTTTTGTCCTGTGTAAACAGAATCGCAACTGTCTATGAACATCCAACATGTGTAGCTTGTATTCCATCTTGTTTGTAAAATTGGGAAAGAACACAGGCAAATTTACAGTCTAATTGATACTGACTGGTGATGCCACCTTAGGGAGAAAAGATGGATTGGTGCGAAGGGAAACTCCATCTTTATGAAAAATCATGTATGGAAGTTTGATGGACAAGGCCTGCAATTCTGAGACCCTTCTAGCAGAGGTAATAGCTACCAGAAAAGCTGTTTTCCACGATAGACATTTTAGATCTGCAGTTGCGTCAGGCTCAAAAGGTGGAGCGACCACAACTTGGAGAACCAAAGTAAGGTCTCATGGGGGAACAGGATCTTTGACTGGGGGGAGTGGCAAAAAGGTGCCTTTGATAAAAGCTTTACACAGTTTGGAAGATGCTGGAAAATATCAGCTAGAAAAATCAGGAGTAGCAGAAATAGGATCCATGAAAGGGTCTAAACTCCTCTGAGAGGCCCAGAAAGAAAAACTTTTCCACTTGCTGCGATAAACCTTTCTGGTTGAAGACTTATGAGCAGCTACCAAAATAGATCTAACGGAGGAGGATAATCCGGGAGTCTTAGCAATTACAGGAACTGGAGCAGCCAAGCCGTGAGCTTCAGGCTGTCAAGACTCAGATGAGGCACCCCCGAGGGGTGTGAAATCAAATCCTGAATGGGCTCTAGGATCCAAGGTGGTGCCAGAAGGTGAGACCAAAGGAAGGGAAACCATACCTGGCGATGCCAGAATGGGGCAATGAGGATTAGCTTGCTCCTCGGTCTACAAGCTTTCTGCAGAAACCTTGGAATGAGAGGTACTGGTGGGTAAGCATACAGAAGACCGGGAGGCCAAGCATGAACTACAGCGTCTCTGGGGAACTCCCCTAGCAGGGGGTTCAGAGCGAAAAACCTGCTGCACTTTGCATTGGAAGGAAGGAGATGTGAAGAGATCGCAGCAAGGTTGACCCCACTCGCTGAAGATCTGTTCTGCTACTGACAGATTCGAGACCACTCGTAAGCCATCAGAATACTCTGCAAGTAACTAAAAAGTCTCTCCAGTCTCGCTACAGGTTAGCGCTGGGGTGAGTAGCAATAGAAAATAATCAAACCAAACAGTGACAAACCCCAGCGTGAGCAGGTACAAATCTTCATATAGCAAAATCCAATGGAATAGACGTCAAACAGCTAGGCAGCATGTACCAATAAACTGTTTATTGTAGTATAAAAAGATAAGCGCTTTCGCAACACTTGCTTCATCAGATCTATAAGAATTCTGCTCAAAAGACACAGCTGTATATATATCAAGCTGATAAATAGCAATTAAACAATTAACATAAAAACTCATTTAAAGAGATATCCACTTTAAGACAAAAATAGTCTCAAACATTAAAAAATTAAAAACACTGCTCAAACTGACAAGTATGAAACAATACATATAAAAAATAATAAATGATAAATAAAAAAATATATATAGGTATGTAAATGTGCAAATAATAAAATACAACTCTAATATCTACTAATGATCATAAATATATTGTAGTTAAAATCTATCACTTCAAAATAAACTAGATTACAATTATGAATGTACATGAAGAACAGTTATAGACTTAATATCTAAATCTAAAAAACTAAGGAGGGTAAAAATATATAAGCAGCTTAGCCTAAAAAATCAACATGAGTACAAGATAAAACTGCAATTCTCATAAATTTCAGTAAGGACAACTGTCAAGGAGTAAACAAATGATGTATATGTATGAGTGTGTACAAGTGAGTATATGAATATAGTGATATGTAAATCTGTGAATATGAATCAATTAGAGGGCTGAGGGACAAATAAAACCTCTTCAGGGGAGCCCTTATTCCAGGATAGCCTGTCAATGGGGGGGCTTAAAATTTTATCAGGTCGCTTGGGGATAGGCTCCATGGTGTCCAGTTCTTTCACGCCTGCGAGGTGACCAAAAGTACAGTTTTGTACCTACCATACATGTAGATGCCCGATAGGTATGCATCTGCAGTCATAACATATGGGTTGTCCTGCCTCAGGCAGCCCTTCGGTCGGCCGGATTCCAAATTCTGGGTCTGGCCTCGGCTGATGTCGCACTTTCCCCGACGTCAGAGCGTCTGGGGTATAAAAGCATCAGCTGATGCCATTTTCCTCATTTCTTCTTGCCCCAGATGCCAGGTGCCCTCTAGGAAGGCTAAATTTGGAGAAATGCAATAGAATTCCAAACATTTGCAAAATTATATATATATATATATATATATATATATATATATATATATATATATACACACACAAGTATATACAAACAAATACACCGTAATAGATTCCCCCAGCTAGCTAAAAGAGGGGTAAACACCCTAGGAATACCACAGAGGGGTAGGAGGGAGGGTAAACCTGACTGCAGATGCATACCTATCGGACATCTACATTTATGGTAGGTACAAAACTGTACTATGTCCTTCAAGGATGCATCTGCAGTCATAACATATGGGTAGAATACCATAGCTAATCTGGGGGAGGAGGCACTAAGAATAGGATGGTGTAGTTAAGATCCCCTGCAGGACTGCAGTAGCAAAGCCTGCTCTGGATCTGGAGTATAAAGGTAGATTGTAATGTTTGGTAAATGTATGCACGGAGCTCCAAGTAGTAGCTTCTAAAATGTCCTTGGTAGCCACCCTTCGTAGGAAGGCTGTAGTGGTGGCCGTGGTCCTTGTGGAATGAGGCCTGATGTTTGCAGGAACTGACTTTCCATGAAAGGAGTAACAAAATCGAATGCAATTTCCTATCCATTTTGAAATTGTCTGTTTGGAAATTGCTTTTCCTTGCACCCCAGCAGCATATGCTACCAATAGTCAGTCAGTTTTTCTGCTACTTTTAGTTCTGTCCAAGTAGTAGCGTAGTTGTCTGTGTATATCCAGGGTGTGCAGAAGTTTTTCCCCTCTATTCTGTGGATTTGGGAAGAACATAGGCAAGTGAATAGCTTAGTTCAAGGATACCCTAGATACCACCTTTGGCATAAAAGTAGGATTAGTTCTTAGTGTAACTCTGTCCTGATGGAAGATAAGAAATGGCTGTACTGCCATTAATGCTTGTAACTCAGATACTCTTCTTGCTGAAGTTATTGCCAGAAGGAATGCAGTTTTCCAAGACAGAAACTGGAGATCCGCTGATGCTGCTGGTTCAAAGGGAGGAAGTGTTAGTTTCTCCAAGACAAGGTTGAGATCCCAAGCAGGTAAAGGGGGTTTTCTTGGAGGTTTGATATTTTTGATCCCTCTCAGAAATTGCTCGAGTAGAGGGTGTGAGAAGATAGGTGGATCCAAATTGTATTCTGCTGAAATTGCTGAGACATGAATCTTAATTGAAGAATAGGAAAGGCCATTGTGGAACAGTTCTGCTAAGTATTCCAGAATATGTGTCATGTTTGCCACTGTCACATCTAAACCTTTTGATGTGTTCCAGATGAAAAATCTTTTCCATTTAGCTGAGTATGTCTTCCTTGTGGAAGGCCAGCGAGCTTCCATGATAATGTCCTTCACTGTCTGTGATAAAACATTTTGTTTTGGTTTTAAGGGATTTTCCAGGCAGTTAGCTGCAATGTTTTTAAGTTGGGATGCATGACCTTGAAATTGTTCTGCGTCAGAAGAAGAGGCCATAGGGGGAGAGGCCATGGTTTTGCCTGTGACATGCTCCTCAATAGTGGATACCAGTGTTGCCTTGGCCAGTCTGGAGCTATCAGAATCACTCTTGGCTGTTCCTCCCTGATCTTCAGTAGAACCTTGTACATTAAAGGGAGAGGTGGGAAGGCATATACTTTTAGAGCTTTCCAGCTGAAAGAGAGAGAGTCCACCCTCCATGCTTGTGGGTGGTATGTCCTTGAGCAGAATGTCTTCAGTTGATGGTTGAGGGGGGATGCGAATAGATCTATCTCCGGCGTTCCCCATGCCTTTGTTATGAGTTGGAAGATGTCTGGGTGAAGCATCCATTCGTGTGCATCCCTGGTAGTTCTGCTTAAGCTGTCTGCCAGTGTATTTTCCTTTCCTGGCACGAACTGGGACTGCAGTTGGATATTGAGTTTCAGGCATAACTCCCATAGATTCATAGCCAGCCGGCATACAGGGTAGGAGTGTGTGCCTCCCTGCTTGTTTATGTACCACATGACCGTGGTGTTGTCTGTCCTTATTAACAGGTGGCCTTGATGGAGGAAGGGTTTGAAACCCTCGATTGCATGCATCACTGCCAGCATTTCATTTTGGTTTATGTGCATGTGTATCTGTCTTTGAGACCATAGGCCTTGGATACATTTGTCCTCCATGTGTGCTCCCCATCATCGGTCTGAAGCATCCGTGGTGATGGTTTGTTTTGTTTTTGGTTTGTTGAAAGGCAACCCTCTGTTGGACTGGCAGGCCTGAGCCCACCACAGGAATTCCTTTTGAAGGCAAGGAATGATTGGTATCAAAGTTTCCAAACTGTGACTGTGTTGAGACCATACACTCCTTAGATACCATTGTAATTTTCTCATATGCAGCCTGGCCTGTGGTATCAGAATTATGCAGGATGCCATGTAACCCAGGGCCTGCAGGATTTTCCTTGCAGTAAGCTGAGCTTGTCTTGTCAGATTCATGAAGTAATCTGGAAGTTGTTTTTTTTTCTTCTGTGAGAAAGGCCATTTGGGTGGTTGTGTCTAGATCCGCACCCAGAAAGGTTATCCTTTGGGATGGAACCAGTCTTGACTTTTGGATGTTGACTGTGTATCCCAATGTCTGTAGTAGGCGGATGGCATAGGCCAAGTCTTTTATCAAATTTACCTTGTTGTCCGCTTGTATAAGGCAGTCATCCAGATAGGGGTAGATTTGAATCCCCTGAAGTCTGCAGTGTGCAATCACTGATGCCAGGCATTTCGTGAATACTCTGGACGCAGTAGATAAGCCAAAGGGCAATGCTGAGAATTGATAATGCTCTGATCCTGCAAGAAATCTGAGGTGTCTTCTGCAGTTTGGTCGAATAGGGACGTGCAGGTATGCCTCCTTGAGATCTAGAGTCACCAGCCAAGACTCCTTGCCCAACATGGGAAGAAGTTGCTGTAGGGTCAGCATCTTGAATTTTGGCACAATGAGGAAAGTATTCAGTGCGGACAGGTCGAGAATAGGCCTCTATTGATTTTCTTTTCTTGGTACAAGGAATAGTCTGGAGTAAAATCCTTGGCCTTGTTCTGAAAGTGGTACTTTTTCTATGGCTTTCATTTGAAGCAAGTTGTTGATCTGCTTTAAAGCCTCTGTCCTCAGATTTGGTGGTAGGTTTGGCATTCCGTTTCTTTTTGGCAAAGTGTGGAAGTGGAACCTGTATCCTTTATTTATCTATTATTTGCAGTGTCCATGTGTCCCCTGTAATATAATGCCAATTTTTTGAGAATAAAGCAAGCTTTCCGCCCAAGGGTGCTTCCAGTTGAGCCCTGGTGGGCGGAATCAGAGTAAAGTCATTGAGCCTGTCCTGGTGTAGTAGTTGTCGTTGTTGCTGCTGTTGCACTACCTCTCTGGTTGGCAGGTTGCCACTGATGGCCTCTGTAAGAGCCCCTAGATTGGCCTCTGCCTCTGGGGCATCTGTTCCTGCCTCTCTGAGCTCTGTCCGAGTCTGGAAAGGACCAATTCTTAGTAGGCCAGTTTCTGCTAAATCTCGGTGGTTGTACTTGTAGGAAATCCTTAACTGTTTGCACAGATTTTGCCTTTTCTTCATACTTTTTTAAAACCTCCTGAGCAGAGGAGCCAAATAAATTTTGTTTCTCCATTGGAGCATCCAGGAGTTTAGCTTTAACATGGTCTGGCAAAGATTGTTCCTTCAGCCAGGCATGCCTACGAATAACTGCCCCAGTCATAGCTGACCTAAATGAAGCCTCCAATGCATCATAAAGTACAGTTTTGTACCTACCATAAATGTAGATGTCCGAACTGGATAGCATCTGCAGTCATAACAAGTGGGTTGTCCTGTCGTCAGGCAGCCCTGCAGTAGGCCGGATTCCAAAGTCCGGGTCCGGCTTCGGCTGATGTCGCACTCCACCCGACGTCATCTCTGTTGGTCTTCGGGTATAAAAGCATCAGCCGACGCCATTTTCCTCAGTGTTTCTTGCCCCAGATGCCAGTAGCCCTCTTGCAGGCTAAAATTTGGATAGATGCCAATGTTTCCAAATAGATAGAGGTAAACACAACAATAAGCATGTATGTACATATTTACAAGCAAATACACCATAAAAGACTCCCCCCCCCAACAGCTAGCTATTAGGAGGGTAAACACCCTAGGAGTACCACAGAGGGGAAGGAGGGAGGGTAATCCTGACTGCAGATGCTATCCAGTTCGGACATCTACATTTATGGTAGGTACAAAACTGTACTATGTCCTTCATGGATGCATCTGCAGTCATAACAAGTGGGTAGAATACCATAGCCAACTAGGGGAGGAGGATAAAAGTAGATTATGGTGTGTTTAGGATCCCTTGCAGTACAGCAGTGGCAAACCCTGCTCGGGATCTGGAATATAGAGGCAAATTATAATGCTTGGCAAATGTATGCACGGAGGTCCAAGTAGCCGCCTCAATAATGTCTTTGGTTGCCACTCCTCGTAAGAAGGCTGTGGTAGTGGCTGTTGCCCTTGTAGAATGAGGTCTTATGTTCTGTGGAATTGGTTTTCCATGGAAGGAGTAACAGTATCGTATGCAATTTCCTATCCATTTGGAGATTGTCTGTTTGGAAATAGCTTTTCCTTCCCTTCCTGTTGCATAGGCTACAAAATGTTGGTCAGTCTTTCTGCTATTTTTGTTCTGTCCAAGTAGTAGCGTAGCTGTCTATGTACATCCAAGGTATGCAGTATTCTTTCCCTCTGTTTTGTGGGTTGGGAAAGAAGGTAGGTAGGTGGATTGCCTGGTTTAAAGACACTCTGGATACCACCTTGGGCATAAATGTAGGATTAGTCCTCATGGACACTCTATCTTGGTGGAAGATTAGGAAGGGTTGCACTGCCATTAAGGCCTGTAGTTCTGAAACCCTCCTTGCTGAAGTAATTGCCAGTAGGAAAGCAGTTTTCCATGACAGGTGTTGTAGGTCTGCTGTTGCTGCTGGTTCAAAGGGTGATAGTGTCAACTTTTCTAGCACAAAGTTTAAATCCCAAGCTGGTAATGGTGGTTTCCTTGGAGGTTTTACATTCTTGATTCCTCTGAGGAACTGCCTGAGCAAAGGGTGCTAAAAACAGGTGGATCAAAGCTGTATTCTGCTGAAATAGCTGATGCATGTATCTTGATGGAGGAGTAGGACAGGCCTGAATGAAGAAGTTCGCCAGATACTCCAGAATGTTAGGCATATCTATGTTTGACACATCTTTTCCTCTTTCCGTACTCCAAATGACAAACCTTTTCCATTTTCCAGCATAGTTCCTTCTTGTTGAAGGTCTGCGTGCTTCAAGAATAATGTCTTTAACTCTTTGGGAAAGTTCTGGATTAGCTGCTGCTATGTGATGTTCCATGCAGTCAGTTGCAGCGTTTTTAGGTTTGGATGTATGATGCTGTAGTTGTTCTGAGTTAACATCAAAGGCATCAGGGGTATTGGCCACATATTGTTCCGAGACATGCTCTTCAGTAGTGGGTACCAGTGTTGTCTTGGCCAGTTTGGAGCTATCAGGATTAAACTTGGACGTTCTTCCTTGATTTTTAGTAGTACCTTGTGTATCAAAGGAAGAGGTGGGAATGCATATGCTGTTAGGCCTTTCCAGTTGAAGGAGAGTGAGTCCACTTTCCATGCTAGTGGGTGGAATGTCCTTGTGCAGAATATTTTGAGCTGGTGATTGAGAGGTGATGCGAATAGGTCTATCTGTGGCATTCCCCATTTCTTTGAGATGGTCTTGAAGATGTCCGGGTGCAGCTTCCATTCGTGGGCATCCGAAGTGGTTCTGCTTAATATGTCTGCTAGAGTATTGTCTTTCCCCGGTACAAATATTGCCTGTAACTGAATGTTGTAGCTGAGTGCCAGGGTCCACAGCTCCAAGGTCATTCTGCATAGGGGGTATGAATGAGTGCCTCCCTGTTTGTTGATGTACCACATGACTGTGGTGTTCTGTCCTTATCATCAACTGGCCCTCTTTGAGAAATGGTTTGAACTTTTGGATTGTCAGTTTTACTGCCAGCATTTCTTTTAGATTGATGTGCAGGTGAAGTTGATCCTGTGTCCACAATCCTTGCACGCATTGGTCCAGCATGTGGGCCCCCCATCCTAGGTCTGAAGCGTCTGTTGTGATGGTCTGGCTTGGTTGACATCTGCGAAAGGGTAGGCCTGGGTTTGACTGGCATGCCTGAGCCCACCATAGGAACTCCTGTTTTAAGCATGGAATTAGTGGGATTTCTGTTTCTAGACTGTGTCTGTGTTGGGACCATAAATTCTTTAGGTACCACTGTAGTTTCCTCATATGTAGTCTGGCAAATGGGACCAAGATTATGCATGATGCCATGAAGCCCAAGGCCTGCAGAACTTTTCTTGCTGTTAACTTGTTCAGTTTTGTTAGTGCCAAGAAGTAAAGAGGAAGTTCTTTTGTTTTTCTGTAGTCAGGAATGCCATTTGTTGTACTGTGTCCAATTCCGCGCCCAAGAATGTCCTTGTTTGGGATGGTATCAGCCTTGACTTTTGTAAATTGACTGTGTATCCCAGTCCTTGTAGCAAGTAAATGACCCTTTGTAAATCTGTTGTCAGCTTGCTTTTGTTGTCCCCTTGTAGCAGGCAGTCGTCCAGGTATGGGTAAATTTGAATTCCTGTAGTCTGCAATGGGCGATTACTGATGCCAGGCATTTTGTGAATACTCTGGGCAGTAGATAAGCCAAAGGGCAATGCTGAGAATTGATAGTGCTCTGATCCTGCAAGAAATCTGAGGTATCTTCTGCAGATTGGTCGAATGGGGACGTGCAGGTATGCCTCCTTGAGATCTAGAGTTACCAGCCAAGACTCCTTGCCCAGCATGGGAAGAAGTTGCTGTAGGGTCAGCATTTTGAATTTTGGGACAATGATGTATGTATTTAAGGTGGACAGGTCGAGAATTGGTCTCCAACTTTTTCCTTTCTTGGAACTAGGAATAGTCTGGAATAGAACCCTTTCCTTGTTCTGCTGTTGGCACTCTTTCCACAGCTCTCATGTTTGCTAACTCCATTATCTGGCGTAGAGCCTCTGTTTTTGATTTGGAGGTAGATTTGGCATTCCTCTTTTGATTGGTAAAGTGTGGAAGTGAAACCGTAACCTTGATCTATGGTTTGTAAAATCCACTTGTCTTTTGTTATGTAGTGCCAGTTCTTTGAAAATAAGGTTAACTTTCCGCCTAGAGGAGCTGCTATTTGTTCCCTGGTAGGCGGATTTAGGATTAAGTCACTGTGGTTGTGCTGATGTAGTGGCAGTGGCTGTGTCTGTGCCTCTGTTGTTACCTTGCCACTGTCGTCCTCTGTAGGCACCTCCTCTGGATTGGTTTCTGCCTCTGGAACGTCTATTCCTGCCCTTTGAAATTTTGTGGAGTCAGGAAAGGACCAATTTTTGGCAGGCCAGTTCCTGCTAAACCTTGGGGTTGAACCTGCAAGAAATCTTTAACAGTTTGAACAGATTTTGCCTTTTCTTCCATTTTCTTCATAACCTGCTGGGCAGGTGTACCAAACAAACTTGTCTTGTCCATAGGAGCATCTAGCAACTTAGCTTTAACATGATCCGGTAAAGCTTGTTCCTTTAGCCATGCATGCCTTCTTATCACTGTGCCTGTCATGGCTGATCTAAATGAAGCCTCCAGTGCATCATAGCCACATTTTAAGGAATGGTTGCTAACCTGTTGTATGTTATTTACCATCTCTAATACATATTTCTTATCAAGAGATTCATCAGTGGTTAGTTTTTAGTTAACTGATCAAGCATAAACTCTTGGTATTGTATCATGTGAAACTGACAGTTTAAAGCTCTAGCTGAGAGAGTAGCTGAAGTGTAGACCTTTTTACCCCATCTGTCTAATGACCTTGCTTCCCTTTCAGAAGGAATAGGGTTTTTAGCTGTGGTCGCGGCTACTGCCTTGGGACCCTGGGATATAGTTTCTGGGTCTGCAAGTGGGGCCTTGTAAAGGTGGTGATGAGTATCTGGCACCCTGTAAAATCTGTCTGGTTTGGCAGGGGCTGGGGGTAAAGAATCTGGAGCGGAGCAAACATCATTGAAAGCATCATCCACCACAGAGAGAACAGGAGGTATAGCTAAGGGCCTGTGCTGTGGGAGGTGCAGAAAGGTCCTAAGTCTTTTCTGGAGTCTGAAAAATCCTGTTGCTGCCATTGGAACTGTTCTCGCATGGCATGCAAGGTTTCCCCAAAGGAGAATTCTTCTGGTGGGGAAGCAGCTGGAATGGATTCTTCAGCATCAGAATCTTCAAAATTGGAGAAGGGAGCCTCTGGCTGGTCAGTTATGTCTGATTCATCAGCAGAATCATCAGAAGACACTGGCTCAGGGGGCTCTGCCCTAGGTCTCTTCTCTGGGGGCTGAGAGGCCCTGTCTGGGTGAGATTGAGATCCTCTAATTAAAGAAATTAAATCTTCTGCCAAAGAAAGCATTTGAGAACTAGAAGAGGGCCTGGATGTGGGGGTTTAACAGGCACTGTTTTAGTAGTCTTGGCTGCTTTAGCCCTGGCGAAGGCCTTAATGGACATGGCTGCTGGAGGCCTAGCAGCACCACGTGCTGGGGTAGAGACATCCAAGGGATGGTGTCTGATAAGTCAACCACCGTAGTGGGTAAAATTTCTGAGGTCGATTCAAGAGTTGTAGCAGGGGCCTCAGTTGTAAGAATAGGTTCAGCTGTACTTTGATCAGTTTTCTCGGTTTCGGCCGAAACCGAGACACTCATGATTTGCTTTACCGTGGTTTCGCCAAAACCGCGGACCGCGAGTGTCGGTCTTTATCTTTGCGTTTTGGTAGATTGGGTAGTCGGAGGATCCGGCGGCATAATGTACGCAAAATCAGAACCGAAAAACTGTTCTGCAAACTCCGACCGCGCCTAAGCGTTTCGGTTGAAAGAGGCACAGGCCGAACAGGCTGCTACGTCGTGGGCTGGGCCTAAACAAGGCAGACAGTAAGAGTGGAAATCTTTATGAGGTATTTGTTTCCCACAGGTTAAACAATTGTTAACTTTTTCTGACATCGGCCGAGGCAAGAAAGAGTCCCCAACGGGGTACTTAGCTTTAGAAGTCTTGAGTAGTATTCGGTAGAAGTAATCTCTGGATCCGACCGACCGGCACTTGCGAACAGCTTCTGCTTCGGGCGGCACGCGGCAAGAAACACTGAGGAAAATGGCGTCGGCTGATGCTTTTATACCGAACCAACAGAGATGACGTCGGGTGGAGTGCGACATCAGCGGCCGGACCCGGACTTTGGAATCCGGCCGACTGCAGGGCTGCCTGACGACAGGACAACCCACTTGTTATGACTGCAGATGCATCCATGAAGGACATCCACACTAAGAAATGATTACTAACCTGCTGTGAGTTGTGTACCAAATCCTGAAGGGATTTACGGTCAAGGGGGCTCAGGAGAAGAAAGCTTCTTGTTCAGTTCATCTAACAAATACTCTTGGTACTGTATCATATGAAATTGACAATTTACAGCCCTGACGGAAAGAGTTGCAGAGGTATATACCTTCTTTCCCCATCTCTCTAAAGCTCTAGACTCTCTTTCAGAAGGTAGAGGATTTTTGGCAGTGGCAGCCGCAACCCCTTTAGGGCCCAGGGTAATAGTTTCTGGGTCGGCAGAATGGGCTTTATACAGATGGAAATGAGAATCCAGGACCCTGTAGTATCTATCAGGTTTGGCAGGGGCCGGGGGGAGAGTATCAGGGGCTGTACTGACATCATTGTACACATCATCAATTACATTCAAAACAGGAGGTATAGCTAAGGGCCTATGCTGAGGCAAATGTAAAAAGGTCCTTAATCTTTTTCTAGAATCAGAGAATTCCTGACCTTGCCATTGAAAATGCTCTCTCATGGAGTGTAGAGTCTCACCAAAGGAAAACTCTTCAGGAAGGGAGGCCGAAGGGATAGATTCTTCAGCATCAGAATCCTCATAGGGCGAATAAGCCTCCTCCTGGTGGTCTGACAACTCAGAACCATCCGTGGACTCATCTGAAGAGTGTGGGTCAGAAGGCTCAGTCCTGGGCCTTTTGTCTGGTGGAGGGTGAGAGGCCCTGTCCGGGTGAGGTTGTGAACCTCTAATTAAAGAAATAAGGTCCTCTGCAAGGCTGAGGATCCGAGTACTAGAGGAAGGCCTCTGGGAGGTAGTCTTGGGAGGCAAAGCCTTAGAAAGTTTAGCAGCCTTAGCCCTGGAGAAGGCCTTAATGGACATGGAAGTAGGGGGCCTAGCTGCCACACGTGCAGGAGTAGATATGTCCAAAGGAATGGTGTCGGACATATCCTGGGTACTGGTTTCGGTAGGTAGCTCGGTAGCCGACTCAGCCGGGGCCTCCCGGGCCGCGGTGGTCGGTTGAGTGGATTCGGATGAAGGAATCTCCGAGGACTCGGTTTCGGACGAAATCGAGACACTCGCTGTACGCTTTACCGTGGTTTCAGCCGAAACCGCGGGCCGCGAGTGTCGGTCCTTGTCCTTCCATTTTTTCACTAAATGTGATGTCGGAGTCTCCGACGGCATTTTATATGCAAAACTAGCCCCAAAAAAATCTTCTGCAAACTCCGACCGACGTCTAAGAGTTCGTCGGTTGAAGGAAGCACAGGCTGAACAGGACGATACGTCGTGGTCTGGGCCTAAGCAAGGAAGGCAGTAGGAATGGAAATCCTTATGAGGTATTTGTTTCCCACAAGTTAAACAATTATTTACTTTATCTGACATCGGCTGAGGCAAGAAAGAGTCCCCAACGGGGTACTTAGCTTTTTCGAAGTCTTCGGTAGCTGAAATCACTGGATCTGACCGACCAGCACTTGCGAACAGCTTCTGCTTCGGGCACCGCGCGGCAAGGAAGACTGAGGAAAATGGCGTCGGCTGATGCTTTTATACCCCAGATGCTCTGACGTCGGGGAAAGTGCGACATCAGCCAAGGCCAGACCCAGACTTTGGAATCCGGCCGACCGAAGGGCTGCCTGAGGCAGGAGAACCCATATGTTATGACTGCAGATGCATCCTTGAAGGACATCCACTAACGGATCCACGGGAGGGGACACCCAGGAAGTAGACTGTCCCGTGCCAAAAGCCTCCAGGAACACAGACTCATCAGAAGAGGACTTGGGGGTAGACCAATCTCCCCATTGGTGCAGGATCTCCATGATGTCTCCAAAGGAGACATCTTCGGGAGGTGATCTTGGGGAACCCTCTCCATCATCTAAATCTGTCTCCTCAATGAGGGATTCGGGGGAGTCCACGTGCCTCCTCTTGCACGTATGCTTGTGAGGCACATCTCCAGTTGGGCTCTCCGGGTGGGCGCTCGCAAGCCATCTGTTCCTTGGGGGGAATCGTCTGGGACTCTTCGAACACAAGCTGTCCCTGTGGTAAGACAATGGGGACCGTAAAGCCGAGGGGGATCTGGGGGGAGTCCAAGGGGGCAGTCAGGGGTCTCGATACAACAGAGAGGACTCTTTCTACCACATCGAATGCCGAAGGAGAATGGACTCCCTGGGAAGCTAATAAGGAGGCCGGTCTCCCCGGGTCCGATGCGAGAATCGGAGCTGGACCCAAGGTGGACGGAGCTCAGAGGGAGGTTACCTGGCCCGACAAAGTCGGAGCCGATGGAAAAGGTTCCACTCCCTCAGATCCGACACCCAAGCTCCAGCTCCGAGAGCGTCTCTGATCCGAACTGGCCAGATCCAAAACGCTCCTGGCAGCTGTTGGCATCGAGGAAACAAGTACCGTTGGTGCCGACCCCCTGACCAGGGCCAGCCTTGGATCAGAGTACTCTGAAGGCAAAGGTTGGATCGGAGAAGGAAAAAGGAAGCGAGCTTCCCCCTCTGGGGGGGGGGGCAGGCAAGACCCCCATCTGGATCTATGTACAGATAAAGCGCCTCATCATCTTATCCAGATCCATATCTGATAAGGAGCGGGTTGACTGTGACGAGGCCACAGACTCCGACCTGGTGGGTCGGGGAACCGAGGCCCGAGAGACTGGACATGCCTCCTCCGACTTCGGGGAGAACCTTGGAGATCGCAGCCGAGGGGAGTCACGGATCCATGCTTACTTGCTTGGAGAAGTGATGTCTGGGGACTTTTTCCTCTTTTACCTTGTCTTCGACTCTCTCGCCCTTTCTCTACCTTTCTTCTACCACAGGCTTAGATGCAGGAGTTTGAGTCCCAGCCTGGAATGGAGGAGAGGCCGGAGGTAGTGGCAGTCACAGCAGCCGCTGTGACTGAAGCCGAAGACGAGGAAAGAGAGTCGGTAGGAGGAAGAAGACCTCTGAGGGCCAACTTGGCCTTCCTATCCTTTATAGCTCGGGGGTTGAACCCCAGACAAATGGAGCAATCCACACTAAGGTGGGCCATACCCAAGCGCAACACACACAGAGTGTGGCCATCTGCTGGGGAGGGCTTATAGCCACACTCTGTGCAGTGCTTAAACACAAGCTTTTCAGCCATCCTAAGTGAAGAAAGAAAGCCTTAGAAAAAAAGACAGGCAAATACTTTCTTGAAATTAAACACACACACACACACACGTCTATAGACAACCCTGAGGGGGGGGGGGCACCACAGAACAAACTACTCTAACTACCTAACTAGACTAACACTAGATGCCAAAGTGATGGGAGGGGAGAAGGGGTACCTAAACTAATCTAGACTGACGGAAAAAAAGTGAAAGTTTTCTACTTACAATAGTTAAATAACCCACTGTTAGCTGGAGCTCAGAAGAAACGATATATACGCAAATCGCGGCAAACGAGATCTGGGAATGGAAGGCAGTGGAGATGTATTATGGGTAAAGGGAGGAGTCTAGAGCTCAGAGCTGATGCTAGTAATATTTGTTGGCTCGGATCTGATATGTATCCGTATCCCACAGGTTGAAGACCAAATGAAGTAAACTACTTCAGATTAAGATTTCAAATCATCCTCTTAGGCTATTTTCTTCATGATTGGCATGACTGTGTGGCTGGCGGCTATGCAGGCCAATGTAATCATGTGTTGTAGCTGCATCAGTTTCTGGTCAGTCCCCACTGATGATTTCACAGTTTTCCCTAAGAAGTCCTCCATGGTTGAAAGCACCAGTTAATCATGCCAAGAGCACAACAGGCACAGTTATATGGGAATTTATATCCCAAATAGAGTTTGACCTTATAAGCAGTAAAATTGTGAAGACATGTAGTTCAGCAAGTTTCTGGCCGAACTGTCCATTTACGTTGCCACTAAGTTGTACAGGACACTGGAGGCAAGACAGGTTTATTCAAGATCTACAAACCAAAATATTAGCCCACTGGGTTTATGGTTTAACGAATAAACTATACCTTCATAACGGTGTCTAGCCCTCACAGACCTTCCAGGGTAGACACTGTTTTACTCTGGAAAGTCCTGGGCTATAGGCCTCTTCCAGGCCCCAAGAAATGACTTTGGCATCAGGCTTCTGTTAGGTGCTATATTCAGCTCTGAAAACAAGTATTTCCATAAGGTATAATTCACAGATTAGTCCCAACTGGAATCATGACCACTCTATGCATCTTTCATTAAGGAACTACCTTCTGAATTTAGCCCTCCAGGCTACTTTCTTTTATACTCTGGTAACTGGCAATTAAGACTTTGTGATCTGGCTAACTGCTGTGAGAATGTTCCCAAAACCTAGACATGTGAAGATCACATTTCAAGATGGTACACATTTTCTATAACCAACATATTGAAAACAACCTCTCACATATTGAAAACATCCTAGAACGGGCCTCTTCAATTTTTCTCAAGAAACTATTACACTTGATGACTTTAACCTTGACTGGCTTACTTGTTTCTCTAACTCCTCTGTTAACTTTATTAACCTATATGCCTTCACCCAAAATATTTCTAAACCTACACGCACTGACAAAGTTACCAACAAGCATTCTTTACTTGGCTGGATCTTAAACAAATCCAATAATAGTTATGACACGGGTTGTCTCCCTGATTCTCCAAGTGACCTCTACCCAATCTATCTTATTAGAAAACAAACACCTAGTACCAACAATGTTACATTTCGCTATGTAGGCAATAAAAAAACAGTTTTCCCCCTCTTTACTCAACACAGTTTTACAAGAATATGACTGGTCACCTCTAAAAACCCTACAACTGGATCTCGCAGTACAGTACTTCAATAATGCTTTTCTGCAAGTACTTAAGAACCTTGCTCCAATCAGGAAAATTCGTACTAAGTCCAAACAACTTCCCTATTTATCTAAAGAGACTATTCTTCTGCTTAAACAAATTAACAAAGCCTGGACACTTTCACAAAAACAGAAATAAAATCAAGTATGCCTCCTACCAACAACTCAGAAATCAATCCAAAAAGAAGCAAATAAAACAAGACAAAAAAAACGTACTTTCAAACATGCCAAAGGAAACAACAAAATAATTGCCAAAGATTCTGGCAAACAATCAACTTCCATCTTAACCCTGGAAAACCTTCCACTCCAGCCCAAACAACTAACTGTCCTAATGACTGTATAGCTACTCAATTCAATACCCACTTTATCACCTCTATTACCTCATTACTTAACAATACACCCAATTCCACACTTTCCATACCCCCCTCCCCTACTAACCTCAACACTCCTCCTTTCTCTCTTAAACCAATCCAAACTAATTATATACAAAATCTGCTTACTAAATGAAAACCTTGTACTCTTGCTGCAGATCAGTTCATAGGTTCATACTAGGCTATCTGCCCTGGGGCAATTATAAGCCTAGCACGATTCTGTACGGCTTACGCCACCCCTTGATTTGAGTATACTGTGCCCTTTTTAAGGTTTAGTTTACTGTGCCTCTGTCTAATAGTGACACAAGAGTAATCCCTGGGACAAACCTAAGATCTCCCATCCACCTATCGAGTTTCTTCTTGAAGAGATTCAGTGAGGTGCTCTGCCTCACATGAACTGGAATTCTATTCCAGAGCGAAGGGAGCCTCTGGGTTATGAACCTGTCCCTCCAGCAAGTTCTATTTATTTCTGTGCTGAGGTACAAGTCCCTCGAGTGTGTGGCTCTAAGGGATTTAGATTTACTGAGGTGGAGCATGTCCATTAATTCTGGATTTGACATAGCTTTGTATGTCAGGCATAGATCGCCTCGAAGTAGGCGGTACGCAACTGAGTAGAGCTGGAGTTTTTTTAACCGAGCAGCATATGGCATCTGTTTTGAGACCCTTGATCCTCTTGGTGAGATACTTTTGGGGTTTTTCTAATTGCTGCAGGTGTCGGGTAAGGTACATCCCAAAAGGGGCATTGTATTCTATGATGGGCCTCATGAGGGATGAATAAAGGGGCACGATTACCTCTCTTGATCTAGATGTGAAACCTTTCGTGATGAGGTGGGCTATGTAGAAGGTCTTTCTAACCACTTTGGCAATGTGGTTTTCAAAGGAGAGATTGCTATCAACTTGGGTCCCCAGGTCCCTAATAACTTTCTCTGTACTTAACTTAATGGGTTTCCGCCTATGTGGTAATTTGTGGGCACATTGTTTTTGCCAAAGGGTATGACTATACATTTTTTGGCATTTAGCTTTAAACCATGGTGCTGGCACCAGTTATCTGTCTCTGTGAGACCTTTTTGAAGGATGTTTGTGTCAGCTGGAGAGTTGATTATGGCGCCCAGTTTGCAGTCGTCTGCGAACTTGGTGAGCCATAGTCCTCCCACGTTTGCCTGTACCTCAGAAAAGTATATACCAAACAAGAGTGGTCCCAGGACAGAACCCTGTGGTGAATTCCTAAAACTTGCTGCTACACCCATCTCTTACCCTACATCTATTCAAATTAACTGCTCTATCTCTGAACCCTATATGCTCCTCTTCTTTGGAAAATATTCCATGTCATACCCCTTCACAAAGGAGCTCCCTCGACTGACCTTTCCAACTATAGACAGTACAGTTGTCTACACTTACCATAAATGTATATGTTCGGGTGTATTCACTGTTGCTGTCATTACATTTGGGTTATCTGCTTGCAGGTAGCCTTCACTCGGCCTGTTTAACAAAGTCTTGGGTCCTGCGTCGGTTGCTGTCCCTTCTTCCATGACATCAGGTCGTCAGGGGTATAAAACATGCAGCCGATGCCATTACATCACTTTTTCTTGCCGCAGATGTCAGATGCACCCCTAATGGGAAGCAATTAAATATAAACGTACAAAGATATACCTCCAACAAAAAAAGCAAATACACCAAAAAGGCTTTTAAGCATAGTAAAGGAAAGTAGAGGTATAGCCAAAATAAGTTAGGGGGCTGGAGGGAGGGTAACCAGGACTGCAACAGTGAATACACTAGAACATCTACATTTATGGTAAGTGAACACAACTGTACTATGCTCTTCATGTTTCACTGTTGCAGTCATTACATTTGGGTAGATTCCCAAAGCTATGGTTGGGAGGAGAAGTTTTAAATAGCATTAGGGCCAGCTATAACACCATGCAAGACTGCAGTGGCAAAGCCAGCTCTGGATTTAGAGAAAATTAGCAAATGATAATGCTTGGTGAAAGTATGTACAGAACTCCAGGTAGCATCTTCTAGGATGTCCCTGGTAGATGTGCCTCTGAGAAAGGCTGTAGAGGTAGATGCAGCCCTGGTGGAGTGAGGTCTGATCCCCTGGTGGATAGGTTTTCCATAGTGCTTATAGCAGAAATTAATGCAATGGCTTATCCATTTAGAAATGGCTTGCTTTGAAATAGCCTTCCCCTCTGCCCCTGCAGCAAATGCCACCAGCAGTTGTTCAGATTTCCTTTCAGATTTAGTCCTGTCCAAGTAGAATCTAGGTTTGTCTGTGCACATCTAAGGAATGCAATATCCGTTCCCCTTTACTCTGTGGACTGAGAAAGAAGGTTGGCAAATGAATGGATTAATTAAGAGCCACACTGGATACCACCTTGGGCATGAAGGATGGATTGGTTCTGAGGGACACCCTGTCTGCATGAAAGATGATGAAAGGCTCCACTGCCATAAGGGCCTGTAATTCAGATACCCTTCTAGCTGAAGTGATTGCTAAAAGGAAAGCTGTTTTCCAAGAATGAAATTTTAAGTCTGCAGTAGCAGCTGGCTCGAAAGGAGGTAGAGTGAGTTTCTCCAAGACAAAGTTAAGGTCCCAGGCTGGGGTTGCAGCTCTCCTGGGTGGTCTCAAATTTTTTACTCCTCTGAGGAACTGCTTGAGCAGTGGATGAGAGTAGAGGGGAGGTTTTGTGTTATAATGAGCTGAAATGGCTGAGGCATGTATTTTAATGGAGGAAAAAGACAGGCCCTTGTGAAGCATCTCAGTTAAGTATTGTAAAATCTGAGGTAAATTGGGTACTGCTGTGCTCATTTCTTGAGACTGGTTCCAGGCACAAAATCTTTTCCATTTTTCAGCATGTACTAGGCCTCCTTGCCTCTAAAATGATATCCATCACAGGTTTGCTGAGGGATGGTAAAGGAGAGATTAAGTAATTAGCCAGGCTGCAAGGTTAAGTGTTAGAAGCTGAGGGTGCAGAATCTGGTTCTCCTGCTGAGACAGCAGGGAAGGAGTCTGAGGCAGGTGCCATGGAGATAACTTACACACACTGCGCAGGAGGGGGCATCAGTGTTGGCACGGCCAGTCTGGAGCAATCAAGATCATCCTTGGTTTGTCCTGTTTGATTTTTGGTAGTACTTTGGAGAGCAGAGGGGGGAAGGCATAGACACATAGGTTGTTCCAGCTGAAGGACAGAGCATCCACTTTCCAGGCTTGTTTGTGGGGAGTCTTTGTGCAAACTTTGTCCAATTGGTAGTTCTGGGGTGAGGCAAACAGGTTTATATTTGGGCTCCCCCATTTGCTTGTCAACATGTTGAAAATCCTTGGCTCCAGTTTCTACTTGTGTGGGTCCAAGAGGTTTCTGCTTAATCTGTCTGCCAGTGTATTTAATTTTTCTGGCAGGAATTGAGCTTGTAGATGCACTTGGTAGCTCAAGGCTGTGTTCCCCAATGCCATGGCTAGTCTGCAGAGGGGGTAAGAATGTGTACCCCCCCCTGCTTGTTTATGTACCACATAACACTGGTGTTGTCCGTCTTTACCATTAGTTGTCCTGGAAGAATGTGGTCCTTGAAGGCTGTCAGAGCACTCTGTACAGCTAACATTTCTTTTTGATTGATATGCAGGTGCATTTGAGTTGGGTTCCATTTGCCCTGAATGCACTTCCCTGCCAGGTGAGCCCCCCATGCATAGTCTGACTTCAGTAAGGAGCAAGAAAAAGTTTCCCCAATGGGGTGCTTAGCTTTAGTTGAGGACTTTGGTTCTGAAACTCGAAAATGAAAATTTCAGGAGTCGGCCGACGGACACTTGCGAACTGCTTCTGCTTCGGGCACCGCACAGCAAGAAAGACTGATGTAATGGCGTCGGATGCATGTTTTATACCCCTGACGACCTGACGTCATGGATGAAGGGACAGCAAACGACGCAGGACCCAAGACTTTGTTAATCAGGCCAACTGAGGGCTACCTGCAAGCAGATAACCCAAATGTAATGACTGCAAAAGTAAAACACGAAGAAAGTACAGTTTTGTACCTACCATAAATGTAGATGTCCGAACTGGATAGCATCTGCAGTCATAACAAATGGGTTGTCCTGTCGTCAGGCAGCCCTTCGGTCGGCCGGATTCCAAAGTCTGGGTCCGGCTTCGGCTGATGTCGCACTTCACCCGACGTCATCTCTGCTGGTCTTCGGGTATAAAGGCATCAGCCAACGCCATTTTCCTCAGTGTTTCTTGCCCCAGATGCCAGTTGCCCTCTTGGAAGGCTAAATTTTGGATAAATGCCAATGTTTCCAAAAAGGTAGAAGGCAAACACAAAAATAAGCATGTATGTACATATATACAAACAAATACACCATAAGAGACTCCCCAGCTAGCTATTAGGAGGGTAAATACCCTAGGAGTACCACAGAGGGAAGGAGGGTGGGTAATCCTGACTGCAGATGCTATCCAGTTCGGACATCTACATTTATGGTAGGTACAAAACTGTACTATGTCCGTCATGGATGCATCTGCAGTCATAACAAATGGGTAGAATACCATAGCCAAACTAGGGGTGGAGGAAGAAAAATTATGGTGTAGTTAGGATCCCTTGCAGTACAGCAGTGGCAAACCCTGCTCGGGATCTAGAGTATAGAGGTAAATTATAATGCTTGGCAAATGTATGCACGGAGGTCCAAGTAGCCGCCTCAATAATGTCCTTGGTTGCCACTCCTCGTAAGAAAGCTGTGGTAGTGGCTGTAGCCCTTGTAGAATGAGGTCTTATGTTCTGTAGAATTGGTTTTCCATGGTAGGAGTAACAGAATCTTATGCAATTTCCTATCCATTTGGAGATTGTCTGTTTGGAAATTGCTTTTCCTTCCCTTCCTGTTGCATAGGCTACTAAAAGCTGGTCAGTTTTTCTGTTACTTTTGGTTCTGTCCAGGTAGTAGCGTAACTGCCTATGTACATCCAAGGTATGCAGCAGTCTTTCCCCCCTGTTCTGTGGATTGGGAAAGAAGGTAGGTAGGTGGATTGCCTGGTTTAAAGACACTCTGGATACCACCTTAGGCATAAATGTAGGATTAGTTCTCATGGACACCCTATCTTGATGGAAGATTAGGAAGGGTTGCACTGCCATTAAGGCCTGTAGTTCCGAAACCCTCCTTGCTGAAGTAACTGCCAGTAGGAAAGCAGTTTTCCATGATAGGTGTTGCAGATCTGCTGTTGCTGCTGGTTCAAACAGAGGGAGTGTCAACTTTTCTAGCACAAAGTTCAAGTCCCATGCTGGTAATGGTGGTTTCCTAGGAGGTTTTACATTCTTGATCCCTCTGAGGAACTGCCTGAGTAGAGGATGCGAAAAGACAGGTGGATCGAAGCTGTATTCTGCTGAAATAGCTGATGCATGTATCTTGATGGAGGAATAGGACAGGCCTGTATGTAGAAGCTCTGCCAAGTACTCCAGGATGTTAGCAATATCTATGTTCGACACATCTTTTCCTCTTTCAGTACTCCAAATGACAAACCTTTTCCATTTTCCTGCATAGTTCCTTCTTGTTGAAGGTCTGCGGGCTTCAAGGATAATGTCTTTAACCCTTTGGGATAGGTCTGGGTTAGTTGCTGCTATGTGATGTTCCAGGCAGTCAGTTGCAAGGTTTTTAGGTTTGGATGCATGATGTTGTAGTTGTTCTGAGTTAACATCAAAGGCATCAGGGGTATTGACCACATTCTCCCCCGAGACATGCTCCTCAGCAATGGGTACCAGTGTTGTCTTGGCCAATTCGGAGCTATCAGGATTATCCTTGGGCGTTCCTCTTTGATTTTCAGTAGTACCTTGTGCATCAAGGGAAGAGGTGGGAATGCATATGCTGTCAGGCCTTTCCAGCTGAAGGATAGAGAGTCCACCTTCCATGCAAGTGGGTGGTATGTCCTTGTGCAGAATTATTTGAGCTGGTGATTGAGTGGGGATGCGAATAGGTCTATTTGTGGCATTCCCCATTTCTTTGTGATGGCCTTGAAGATGTCCGGGTGTAGCATCCATTCGTGAGCATCCGAGGTGGTTCTGCTTAACATGTCTGCTAGGGTGTTCTCTTTTCCCGGCACAAATATGGCCTGTAACTGGATGTTGTAGCTCAGAGCCAGATTCCAAAGGTCCAGAGTCATTCTGCATAGGGGGTATGAATGAGTGCCTCCCTGTTTGTTGATGTACCACATGACTGTGGTGTTGTCTGTCCTTATCATTAGATGGCCTTCTTTGAGGAATGGTCTGAATTTTTGGATTGCTAGTTTTACTGCCAGCATTTCTTTTTGGTTTATGTGCAGGTGCAGCTGGTCTTGAGTCCACAATCCTTGTATGCATTTGTCCAGCATGTGCGCCCCCCATCCTAGGTCTGAGGCGTCCGTTGGGATGGTTTGGCTTGCTTGAAAGTTGTGGAAGGGTAAGCCTGGGTTTGACTGGCATGCTTGAGCCCACCATAGGAACTCCTGTTTTAGGCATGGGATTAGTGGGATTTCGGTTTCTAAGCTGTGCCTGTGTTGAGACCATAAATTCTTTAGGTACCACTGTAGCTTTCTCATATGCAGTCTGGCATGTGGGACCAAGATTATGCATGATGCCATGAATCCCAAGGCCTGCAGAACTTTTCTTGCTGTTAGTTTGTTCTGCTTTGTTAATGCCAAGAAGTGAAGAGGGAGTTCTTTTTGTTTTTCTGCAGTTAGGAATGCCATTTGTTTTACTGTGTCCAATTCCGCACCCAAGAATGTTCTTGTTTGGGATGGTATCAGCCTTGACTTTTGTAAATTGACTGTGTATCCCAGGGCTTGTAGCAAGCAAATGACCCTTTGTAAATCTGTTGTCAGCTTGCTTTTGTTGTCCGCTTGTAACAGGCAGTCGTCCAGGTATGGATAAATTTGGATTCCCTGTAGTCTGCAGTGAGCGATTACTGATGCCAGGCATTTTGTGAATACTCTGGGTGCAGTAGATAAGCCAAAGGGCAATGCTGAGAATTGATAATGCTCTGATCCTGCAAGAAATCTGAGGTATCTTCTGCAATTTGGTCGAATGGGGACGTGCAGGTATGCCTCCTTGAGATCTAGAGTTACCAGCCAGCACTCCTTGCCCAGCATGGGAAGAAGTTGCTGTAGGGTCAGCATTTTGAATTTTGGGACAATGATGTATGTGTTTAAGACGGACAGGTCGAGAATAGGTCTCCAACTTTTCTCTTTTCTTGGTACTAGGAAGAGTCTGGAGTAGAATCCTTTGCCCTGTTCTGTTATTGGTACTCTTTCCACAGCTCTCATCTTTGCTAATTTCGCTATCTGCTGTAGAGCTTCTGTTTTTTGATTTGGAGGTAGGTTTGGCATTCCTCTTTTTACTGGCAAGGTGTGGAAGTGGAATCGGTAGCCTTGGTCTATGGTTTGCAAAATCCACTTGTCTTTTGTGATATAGTGCTAACTTTCCGCCTAAAGGTGCTGCTATTTGCTCCCTGGTAGGCGGTGTCAGAGCCAAGTCACTGTGATTGTCCTGTTGCAGTGGCAGTGGTTGTGTCTGTGCCTCGGTTATTGCCTTGCCACTGTCGTCCTCTGTAGGCACCTCCTCTGGATTGATTTCTGCCTCTAGAGCGTCTATTCCTGCCTCTTTGGGATTTTGTGGAGTCTGGAAAGGACCAATTTTTGGCAGGCCAGTTCCTGCTAAACCTTGGGGGCTGAACCTGTAAGAAATCTTTAACTGTTTGTACAGATTTTGCCTTCTCTTCCATTTTCTTCATTACTTGCTGAGCAGGTGTACCAAATAGACTGGCCTTATCCATAGGGGCATCTAACAGCTTTGCTTTAACATGAGACCTGTTCTTTCAACCATGCATGCCTTCTTATCACTGTGCCAGTCATGGCTGATCTAAATGAAGCCTCCAGTGCATCATAGCCACATTTTAAAGAATGGTTACTAACCTGTTGGATGTTATTCACCATTTCTAAAACATATTTCTTATCTAAGGAATCATCAGAGGACAGCTTTTTAGTTAACTGATCAAGCATAAACTCTTGGTATTGGATCATATGAAACTGACAGTTTAAAGCTCTAGCTGAGAGAGTAGCAGAGGTGTAAACTTTTTTCCCCATCTCTCTAAGGACCTGGATTCCCTTTCAGAAGGGATAGGGTTTTGCTGAGGTCGAGGCTACTGCCTTAGGCCCCTGGGATATAGTTTCAGGATCTGCAAGTGGGGCCTTGTATAGGTGGTGATGAGTGTCTGGCACCCTGTAAAATCTATCTGGTTTGGCAGGGGCTGGAGGTAAAGAATCAGGAGCAGTGCAAACATCATTAAATGCATCATCCACAACAGGCAGTACAGGAGGTATAGCTAAGGGCCTATGTTGTGGTAAGTGCAGAAAAGTCCTAAGCCTTTTTCTTGAATCTGAGAAATCTTGTCCCTGCCATTGGAATTGTTCTCTCATGGCATGTAAGGTTTCCCCAAAGGAAAATTCCTCTGGTGGAGAGGCAGCTGGAATGGATTCTTCAGCATCGGAATCTTCATAAGTATAAAAGCGAGCCCCTGGCTGGGCTGTAATGTCTGAGTCATCCGCAGAATCATCAGAGGACACTGGCTCGGGGCTCTGCTCTAGGTCTCTTTTCTGGGGCTGAGAGGCCCTGTCTGGGTGAGATTGGGATCCCCTAATTAAGGATATTAAATCCTCTGCCAGAGTAAGCATTTGTGAACTTGAAGTGGGCCTGTGTGAGGGGGCTTAACAGGCACTGATTTAACAGATTTGGCTGCTTTAGCCCTGGCAAAGGCCTTAATAGACATGGCTGCAGGAGGCCTAGCAGCACCACGTGCTGGGGTAGAGACATCCAAAGGGATGGTGTCTGATAAATCACTAGGAACCACAATTGTAGGCAAAATTTCTGAGGCCGATTCAACTAAGGTAGCAGGAGCCTCAGTAGTAGTCATGGATTCGGCTGAAGATTGACCGGTTTTCCCGGTTTCGCCCGAAACCGAGACACTCGCGGCTTGCTTAACCGTGGTTTCGGCCGAAACCGCGGACCGCGAGTGTCGGTCTTTTTCTTTGCGTTTTTTAACAATTTGGGTAGTCGGAGGATCCGACGGCATAATGTACGCAAAATCTGAGCCGAAAAACTGTTCAGCAAACTCCGACCGACGCCTAAGCGTTCGCCGGTTGAAGGAAGCACAGGCCGAACAGGCTGCTACGTCGTGGTCTGGGCCTAAGCAAGGCAGGCAGTAAGAGTGGAAATCTTTATGAGGTATTTGTTTCCCACAAGTTAAACAGTTATTGACTTTTTCTGACATCGGCTGAGGCAAGAAAGAGTCCCCAACGGGTACTTAGCTTTTTAGAAGTCTTCGAAGTAGTATTCGGTAGTAGTAATCTCTGGATCTGACCGACCGGCACTTGCGAACAGCTTCTGCTTCGGGCGCCACACGGCAAGAAAGACTGAGGAAAATGGCGTCGGCTGATGCCTTTATACCCGAAGACCAGCAGAGATGACGTCGGGTGAAGTGCGACATCAGCCGAAGCCGGACCCAGACTTTGGAATCCGGCCGACCGAAGGGCTGCCTGACGACAGGACAACCCATTTGTTATGACTGCAGATGCATCCATGAAGGACATCATCTATAGCTGTTCTTTCACCACTAGCCAAAATCTTAGAAAAATGTTTACATAAACAGACATTTGACTCTCTCCTTAAGAATAACCTACTATCTAATACTCAACATGGCTTTCACCCCAAACATAGTACTAACACCGCTCTTATAAGTTTCACCAATACTGTAAATCACCTCAAAAAGAAAAAACACCTTGTCTCTGCCACCTTCCTTGATATGTCAAAAGTCTTTGACACTATATCTCATCAAATACTCTGACAAACTTCTCTCTTTCAATTTCAGCACTAAAACCTTATGCTGGTTTTACAGTTATCTCTCTAACCATAAACAAGCCACCTTATGGGATAATAAACTCTCGCCCCTTCTACCCATTACTGTTGGTGTCTCATAAGGCTCTATTTTAGGCCCATTACTTTTTATTATTTTTACTGTGGAGTTGAGTTTTTCTGTTTTTCCCGGTTACGGGTCGCCACAGCGGAACTCCGGTCTGTTACTGATTGGTAGTTGATTTTTACGTGCCGAGTTGCCAGCCCTGACGCACAACCTTCAACGAAGGTACGCCCATTCATGCATGTCTCCACGCAGAAGACACTCTAGCTGAGAATCGAACCGGATAGAGTCTTACTGTGAGGCGACAATGCTACCGTAGCACCACCACCGCAGGTTCTTTTTATTATTTTTTACTAATGATCTTTATTCCGCAGCCAAACCTGCCTCCATTATTCAATATGCTGATGATGCTTCCGTTATCTGCTCCCACCTTAAATGAATTCAAAGATAAAACTCAGATTGCCCTTTGTAGCACTGAAAAATACCTATCAGACCACTGACTCATTTTAAATCCTAACAAAACCAAACTTCTGGTCTTTTCCAATTGCTCCAGAAAAAGCAAACAAGCAACTCTCTCTATGTTTTCCTCCAATGGCACAGTAATTGAACCTATAAAACAAACAAAACTTCTCGGCATTACCCATGACAGCATCCTAAAGTTTGATAAAAATACTGCATTAAAAAAGTCCACATAAACATGGTGCTCTGTACAGGGCTAAATCATATTTAACTAATTATGCCAGACTTATTGCAGCTAGGACTCACCTCTTACCTACCCTTCTTTACTGTTCACAAATATTCACCAACCTTTGTAAATCAGACCTGAGTAACCTCAAAGCTAAATTTGCCGCTAATCTTCCCCACAGATCTCACCACTGTACTGCCCTACAACAACTAAACTGAATAGAACTCCCTAACTTACTCTCAATCAGCTAATATTTGCACACTCTGTTATCCATAAACCAGATTTCTGCCCAACCCTATCTGACCGTGTTCAACCCTACACTAATCTCACCTCACTCAGGTCAGCAGATAAAATACTGCTCAAAGTTATCAAAACCTGCAACTTTCATGGTGATTCATTATACAGCTACTCAACAGCCAAATCCTGGAATTCTCTTCCACTGCACCTTCTACCCATTCCTGATACTCAGAACTTCAAACAGCTCCTATTAAAATACTTCACAAATCAATGGTTATGTTCCTGCACTTCCTCTGGCTAAGCTAATCCTACCCTGCTCTTTTGTCTCCTCTTATTTTCCACACGTTTAGCTCTTAGCCTATGGAACTACTCTATTTTCAGACGTATATCTTTCATTATCAAAAAAAAAAAAAAAAAAAAAGTATGACTTGATATGTATGCAAGTTTTTCTCTGTCACAATTATGTGTATATTCTGACTTTTGTTATCATGCCTATATTGTACTATGTATTTTTGTTTAACATTTGTAACCTTACTTATTGTACCACGTTTTTTCATTATTCTTTAAGAATTGTAACTTCACTTGGGAGCTTTTCTCCCTGGGTCTCCGCCGAAAATGGGCTATTTGCCCAGTCGGGCACTACCCGGTTATAAAATGTAAATAAATAAAATAAACAAACATTGCATGATGTATACACACTACATATACAGTACACACACACACACATACAAGGTGTGAATATCTACATATATTTCTAACATGTACACAGATGTGTGCGTGAGAGCTGCTGAGACGCACGACAGCCTTAAAGTTTTATCTCCACAAAATGACTTCAATATAGACTTTGCTGCTCCTTTAGCCAGAACATCTGAATGACACAGAAGCATTATAGTTTTACCAATAAGGTCTAATCCTAGCTAATTAGCAAAAAACAGTAGATGTTGAAACTCCTCAGTGCTGTAGTAGCCTTTAGGCTATATGGGTTCTCCCTGCCTAAGAAACAACTTGCCAGTTTCAAAAAAAAAAAAAAAAAAAAAAACTCTGGCACCCTCCACAACATCAGTATGACTATCGGTTAATCCCAAGGAGACAAATCAGCAGTCACAGTGAATATTTCTTCAAGACTTTCTTGCCCATACAAGGTGAGAAAGAGTCTAACAATCAATCAACCGATAAAGAACTATATAAAGCAGAAACTCACAAAAAACCCTACTTTATATCCCAACTACAACTATATACAGCTGAAGGTGGATGGAGGGTAGATGTGGCTACTGCAACAGTGAGGAATTTGAACATCTACTGTCATGGTTAAATGCAACTTACACAACTGTACTATGTTTATCAGTCTGACGGATACAGTAGTCTTCAGGCTCTATGGGTTGATAACTAAAGCCTATCCAACCAGAGAAGTGGAAAGATATGGATCCAGGAGCCCCTGGGGAATGGTCCTAGCAAAACTAGCTCTGTTACTAGAAAATGAAACCAGTTTGTAATGCTTTGTAAAATTATGTACACAGGGCCATGTAGCTGCTTCTAAAGTCCACTCATTTGCAGTATGCCATCAATGGCGAGGCTCTAACAGAATGGATCTGCCATGGTGGGAATAATAAAGCCATAGCCGAGGACAACTACCTGAAAATTATCTGTTTAGACACTGGGGGTGGGTCCTTTTTTGTCTGTTGATCAGAAATAAATAGCTGATCAGTTTCTCTAAAGGTCTTGGTTCTTTTACGATAGTGCCTGAGCTACCTATGCACATCCAAAGTATGCCAAATCTGTTCTCCCTGGGTTTTAGATTCTGGAGAAAAAAAACTGGGAAATTGATGACTTGATTCAAGATAAACTCTGAAGCCAGTCTGAAAATGAATGAGAAGTTTATTCTTAAGGACACCCTATCCCTGTGGAAAATCAGACAGGCCTCACCCACCATTAAAACCTGCAACTCAGATACTCTTCTTGCAGATGTCAGAATAATGATGAGTTTAGTTTCAGCTTGATGGGCTGGTTAAAAAGGTGACAGCCAACTTCTCCAGCACAAAGTTGAGATCCCACAGAGAAGCAACCTGTTTATGAGGAGGTCTCAGGTATAGGACTCCGTTCACAAAACAGTTGTACCACAAAGAAAAAAGGGCAGACATACTGAAATGGCTGTAAGATGAACCTTTATACAGAAATAATAGAGGCCAGAGGAAAGTAATTCTCAGATATTTGAGCTCCAGTGGTATAAAATCCCTGATGTTATTGGTTAGGCACCAACTAGAAAATCACTTCCACTTACCAATGTAGGGTTTTCTAATAGCAGGAAGGTTTTATAATAGTAGGCTTTCTTGCTTCCTTTAGTACCTACTGCATGTTCTCGTTAAATAAATGCCTAAAATGTATTACAATTGAATCATTCAGGCAGTTAGCTGAAGTGGATTGAGATCAGCTTGTATCAACCTCCTCAGTCTTGTGCGAGCAGATGCACTTTGTAAGGAAGCTTTTGGAAATTATTCTTGGCCAATTCCATAAGAAAGGAGAGTCAGTGTTGCCTAGATGAAAAAGGTGTCACCACAATGATTTGGGGTTATATTTTTGAATCTTCAGAATTATTCTGAATATCAGTGGAAAGGGTGGATACGCATAAAGGAAAGTACAGTTTTGTACCTACCATAAATGTAGATGTCCGATAGGTATGCATCTGCAGTCATAACATATGGGTTGTCCTGCCTCAGGCAGCCCTTCGGTAGGCCGGATTCTAAAGTCTGGGTCTGGCCTCGGCTGATGTCACACCTTCCCCGACGTCAGAGCGTCTGGGGTATAAAAGCATCAGCCGACGCCATTTTCCTCAGTTTTTCTTGCCCCAGATGCCAGGTGCCCTCTAGGAAGGCTAAATTTGGATAAATGCAATAGAATTCCAAACATTTGCAAAATTATATATATATATATATATATATATATATATATATATATATATATATATATATATACACATGTATATACAAACAAATACACCATAATAGATTCCCCCAGCTAGCTAAAGAGGGGCAAACACCCTAGGAATACCACAGAGGGGTAGGAGGGAGGGTAAACCTGACTGCAGATGCATACCTATCGGACATCTACATTTCTGGTAGGTACAAAACTGTACTATGTCCTTCAAGGATGCATCTGCAGTCATAACATATGGGTAGAATACCATAGCCAATCTGGGGGAGGAGGTACTAAGAAAAAGATGGTGTAGTTAAGATCCCCTGCAGGACTGCAGTAGCAAAGCCTGCTCCGGATCTGGAGTATAAAGGTAGATTGTAATGTTTGGTAAATGTATGCACGGAGCTCCAAGTAGCAGCTTCTAAAATGTCCTTGGTAGCCACCCTCGTAGGAAGGCTGTAGTGGTGGCCGTGGCCCTTGTGGAATGAGGCCTGATGTTTGCAGGAACTGACTTTCCATGAAAGGAGTAACAAAATCGAATGCAATTTCCTATCCATGTTGAAATTGTCTGTTTGGAAATTGCTTTTCCTTGCACCCCAGCAGCATATGCTACAAATAGTTGGTCAGTTTTTCTGCTACTTTTAGTTCTGTCCAAGTAGTAGCGTAGTTGTCTGTGTATATCCAGGGTGTGCAGAAGTTTTTCCCCTCTATTCTGTGGATTTGGGAAGAATGTAGGCAAGTGAATAGCTTGGTTCAAGGATACCCTAGATACCACCTTTGGCATAAAAGTAGGATTAGTTCTTAGTGTAACTCTGTCCTGATGGAAGATAAGAAATGGCTGTACTGCCATTAATGCTTGTAACTCAGATACTCTTCTTGCTGAAGTTATTGCCAGAAGGAATGCAGTTTTCCAAGACAGAAACTGAAGATCCTCTGTTGCTGCTGGTTCAAAGGGAGGAAGTATTAGTTTCTCCAAGACAAAGTTGAGATCCCAAGCAGGTAAAGGGGGTTTTCTTGGAGGTTTGATATTTTTGATCCCTCTCAGAAATTGCTTGAGGAGAGGGTGTGAGAAGATAGGTGGATCCACATTGTATTCTGCTGAAATTGCTGAGGCATGAATCTTAATGGAAGAATAGGAAAGGCCATTGTGGAACAGTTCTGCTAAGTATTCCAGAATATGTGTCATGCTTGCCACTGTCACATCTAAGCCTTTTGATGTGTTCCAAATGAAAAAATCTTTTCCATTTAGCTGAGTATGTCTTCCTTGTGGAAGGCCTGCGAGCTTCCATGATAATGTCCTTCACTCTCTGTGATAAAACATTTTGTTTTGGATTTAAGGGATTTTCCAGGCAGTTAGCTGCAATGTTTTTAAGTTGGGATGCATGACCTTGAAATTGTTCTGCATCAGAAGAAGAGGCCATAGGGGGAGAGGCCATGGTTTTGCCTGTGACATGCTCCTCAATAGTGGATACCAGTGTTGCCTTGGCCAGTCTGGAGCTATCAGAATCACTCTTGGCTGTTCCTCCCTGATCTTCAGTAGAACCTTGTACATTAAAGGGAGAGGTGGGAAGGCATATACTTTTAGAGCTTTCCAGCTGAAAGAGAGAAGTCCACCCTCCATGCTTGTGGGTGGGATGTCCTTGAGCAGAATGTCCTCAGTTGATGGTTGAGGGGGGAGGCGAACAGATCTATCTCCGGCATTCCCCATGCCTTTGTTATGAGTTGGAAGATGTCTGGGTGCAGCATCCATTCATGTGCATCCATGGTAGTTCTGCTTAAGCTGTCTGCCAGTGTATTTTCCTTTCCTGGCACGAACTGGGACTGCAGTTGGATATTGAGTTTCAGGCATAGCTCCCATAGATTCATAGCCAGCTGGCATACAGGGTAGGAGTGTGTGCCTCCCTGCTTGTTTATGTACCACATGACCGTGGTGTTGTCTGTCCTTAACAGGTGGCCTTGATGGAGGAAGGGTTTGAAACCCTCGATTGCATGCATCACTGCCAGCATTTCCTTTTGATTTATGTGCATGTGTAGCTGTCCTTGAGACCATAGGCCTTGGATACATTTGCCCTCCATGTGTGCTCCCCATCCTCGGTCTGAAGCGTCCGTGGTGATGGTTTGTTTTGTTTTTGGTTTGTTGAAAGGCAACCCTCTGTTGGACTGGCAGGCCTGAGCCCACCACAGGAATTCCTTTTGAAGGCAAGGAATGATTGGTATCAAAGTTTCCAAACTGTGACTGTGTTGAGACCATACACTCCTTAGATACCACTGTAATTTTCTCATATGCAGCCTGGCCTGTGGTATCAGAATTATGCAGGATGCCATGTAACCCAGGGCCTGCAGGATTTTCCTTGCAGTAAGCTGAGCTTGTCTTGTCAGATTCATGAAGTAATCCGGAAGTTGTTTTTGTTTTTCTTCTGTGAGAAAGGCCATTTGGGTGGTTGTGTCTAGATCCGCACCCAGAAAGGTTATCCCTAGGGATGGAACCAATCTTGATTTTTGGATGTTGACTGTGTATCCCAATGCCTGTAGTAGGTGGATGGCATAGGCCAAGTCTTTTATCAAATTTACCTTGTTGTCCGCTTGTATAAGGCAGTCGTCCAGATAGGGGTAGATTTGAATCCCCTGAAGTCTGCAGTGTGCAATTACTGATGCCAGGCATTTCGTGAATACTCTGGGCGCAGTAGATAAGCCAAAGGGCAATGCTGAGAATTGATAATGCTCTGATCCTGCAAGAAATCTGAGGTGTCTTCTGCAGTTTGGTCGAATAGGGACGTGCAGGTATGCCTCCTTGAGATCTAGAGTCACCAGCCAAGACTCCTTGCCCAACATGGAAAGAA
This sequence comes from Protopterus annectens, assembly GCF_019279795.1. NCBI lineage: Eukaryota > Metazoa > Chordata > Ceratodontiformes > Protopteridae > Protopterus > Protopterus annectens. The sequence goes on along the minus strand of NC_056751.1, from coordinate 701,334,251 downwards.
GTTGCTGTAGGGTCAGCATCTTGAATTTTGGCACAATGAGGAAAGTATTCAGTGCGGACAGGTCGAGAATAGGCCTCCATTGATTTTCTTTTCTTGGTACAAGGAATAGTCTGGAGTAAAATCCTTGGCCTTGCTCTGAAAGTGGTACCTTTTCTATAGCTTTCATTTGAAGCAAGTTGTTGATCTGCTTTAAAGCCTCTGCCCTCTGATTTGGTGGTAGGTTTGGCATTCCGCTTTTTGGCAAAGTGTGGAAGTGGAACCTGTATCCTTTGTCTATTATTTGCAGTGTCCATGTGTCCCTTGTAATATAATGCCAATTTTTTGAGAATAAAGCAAGCTTTCCGCCCAAGGGTGCTGCCAGTTGAGCCCTGGTGGGCGGAATCAGAGTAAAGTCATTGAGCCTGTCCTGGTGTAGTAGTTGCTGTTGCTGCTGTTGCACTACCTCTCTGGTTGGCAGGCTGCCACTGACGGCCTCTTTAAGAGCCCCTAGATTGGCCTCTGCCTCTGGGGCGTCTGTTCCTGCCTCTCTGAGCTCTGTCCGAGTCTGGAAAGGACCAATTCTTAGTAGGCCAGTTTCTGCTGAATCTCGGTGGTTGTACTTGTAGGAAATCCTTAACTGTTTGCACAGATTTTGCCTTTTCTTCATACTTTTTTAAGACCTCCTGAGCAGAGGAGCCAAATAAATTTTGTTTCTCCATTGGAGCATCCAGGAGTTTAGCTTTAACATGGTCTGGCAAAGATTGTTCCTTCAGCCAGGCATGCCTACGAATAACTGCCCCAGTCATAGCTGACCTAAATGAAGCCTCCAATGCATCATAACCACACTTTAAGAAATGATTACTAACCTGCTGTGAGTTGTGTACCAAATCCTGAAGGGATTTACGGTCAAGGGGCTCAGGAGAAGAAAGCTTCTTGTTCAGTTCATGTAACAAATACTCTTGGTACTGTATCATATGAAATTGACAATTTAGTGCCCTGACGGAAAGAGTTGCAGATGTATATACCTTCTTTCCCCATCTCTCTAAAGCTCTAGACTCTCTTTCAGAAGGTAGAGGATTTTTGGCAGTGGCAGCCGCAACCCCTTTAGGGCCCAGAGTAATAGTTTCTGGGTCTGCAGAATGGGCTTTATACAGATGAAAATGAGAATCCGGGACCCTGTAGTATCTATCAGGTTTGGCAGGGGCTGGGGGGAGAGTATCAGGGGCTGTACTGACATCATTGTACACATCATCAATTACATTCAAAACAGGAGGTATAGCTAAGGGCCTATGCTGAGGCAAATGTAAAAAGGTCCTTAATCTTTTTCTAGAATCAGAGAAATCCTGACCTTGCCATTGAAAATGCTCTCTCATGGAGTGTAGAGTCTCACCAAAGGAAAACTCTTCAGGAGGGGAGGTGGAAGGGATAGATTCTTCTGCATCAGAATCCTCATAGGGCGAATAAGCCTCCTCCTGGTGGTCTGACAACTCAGAACCATCCGAGGACTCATCTGAAGAGTGTGGGTCAGAAGACTCAGTCCTGGGCCTTTTGTCTGGTGGAGGGTGAGAGGCCCTGTCCGGGTGAGGTTGTGAACCTCTAATTAAAGAAATAAGGTCCTTTGCAAGGCTGAGGATCTGAGAACTAGAGGAAGGCCTCTGGGATGTAGTCTTGGGAGGCAAAGCTTTAGAAAGTTTAGCAGCTTTAGCCCTAGAAAAGGCCTTAATGGATATGGAAGCAGGGGGCCTAGCTGCCCCACGTGCAGGAGTAGATATGTCCAAAGGTATGGTGTCGGACATATCCTGGGCACTGGTTTCGGTAGGTAGCTCGGTAGCCGACTCAGCCAGGGCCTCCCGGGCCGCGGTGGTCGGTTGAGTGGATTCGGATGAAGGAATCTCCGAGGACTCGGTTTCGGCCGAAACCGAGACACTCGCGGTAGGCCTTACCGAGGTTTCAGCCAAAACCGCGGGTCGCGAGTGTCGGTCCTTCTCCTTCCGTTTTTTTCACCAAATGTGATGTCGGAGTCTCCGACGGCATTTTATATGCAAAACTAGCCCCAAAAAATTCCTCTGCAAACTCCGACCGACGTCTAAGAGTTCGTCGGTTGAAGGAAGCACAGGCTGAACAGGACAATACGTCGTGGTCTGGGCCTAAGCAAGGAAGGCAGTAGGAATGGAAATCCTTATGAGGTATTTGTTTCCCACAAGTTAAACAATTATTTACTTTATTTGACATTGGCTGAGGCAAGAAAGAGTCCCCAATGGGGTACTTAGCTTTTTCGAAGTTTTCGGTAGCTGAAATCACTGGATCTGACCGACCAGCACTTGCGAACTGCTTCGGGCACCGCGCGGCAAGAAAGACTGGGGAAAATGGCGTCAGCTGATGCTTTTATATCCCAGACGCTCTGATGTCGGGGAAGGTGCGACATCAGCCGAGGATAGACCCAGACTTTGGAATCCGGCCGACCGAAGGGCTGCCTGAGGCAGGACAACCCATATGTTATGACTGCAGATGCATCCTTGAAGGACATCATTCCCTTCAAAGGGAATAACAAAGCATCAGTTTTCCAGGCTTGCACACAAGGAGTCCTGGGGCAAAATCTGTTTGTCCATTTTGAAAGGAGACAAACAGATCTGTTTTGAGGTTTTCCCACAAATGGGTTAGTCCTTCTGGACCTCTCATTCAGTTCCCATTCATGAAGTCTGTCTTGGTCCTGCTCAGCTTGTCTGCTGCTATGGTTTTGCTCTCACAAAATGATAAGTGCTTGGAGGGTTAAGGAATGTTGAAGTTCTAAATCCCAAACCATCATAGCCAGCCTTCATAGGGACTACAAGCTTGTACCTCCCCTGCTTATTCATGTACCATTACTGTAGTATTGTTTATAATCACTTGAAGGGGTCCTGGGCACCACAGTTGATAGTGAGACAAAGGCACAGATCACAGCCAACATCTCTTTTCTGTTGGTGTCCTTTGGTCTCTCTGAAAGACTCCACAGGCCCTGCACCTTTATCCAATGGAAACTACTCCACAAGCAAAATTTGTGTGAGAGATTAGTTAAAGGAAAACTCCACCTTACACCTAAAAACATTTTTTTCATTGTATCTTTGTTTTTGAGCTAGTTTAATGCCTCTAAATCACTCAAAGTGCTTCTTTTACAAAATGGTGGATGATGAGGCCTGCATTGGTAACATACTCTTGTTTTCTTGCTTTCATTCCTTCTTCCCAGGATACATTTACGTCCTCTTTATATGGGTCATGCTAGACATACGGAAGTGGTGCTGCTTACTCATGCCATTAAGATAGAATGGCAAGACTGTGATGCACTGTCATCTAAACACACCCTCTGTAACAGAGGTACTTCTATTTTTCCCTGACTAAGCCTCATTTATGTGTCTGTCAAAGCTTCTTCTACACTATAAATAGCTGTTAGCTACTTCCAGCAAAAGAAAGTAAGTAAATAACAGGTTTTTGTAAAGGGAGTCTTTTGTAGTCCTAAAAGAATTGACAGACCTTCCCCCACACTCTCATGCTGAGGTGTGAAAACTCTCACTGCAGTAAAGGATCCTTGCTGTATCATAATAGGTAGTAGGACTCCAAACTAAGTCTATCTGCTACTTCCCAATGCCTTCGGTGGGAGGTTTTTTCTCTCTCACAAATGATGCAGAATTAAAATGTGCTTTACTAGTTCCTTATTTCTGTCATTTTCACCCCCCCTTTTTTCTGCTTCATATTTATACATACTTTGCTAACCAAGAAAGTGAACTGATCCCAGGACCATTTTTAGCCATGACTTGGGCTACATTGGCTAAGATAATAACAAGTATTAAATGCACTTAGCAATACAAAGAAAAAAATACTGACAAAGACAATGACGAACACTGCATGTGCAACACATAGCCAATGTGCGACAGTGACCAAGTAAATTTACTACAATGTATACATTAATAATACTTAACTCTACTATGTTGTTATAAGTAATGAACTGTATGCACCCAAATTGCCCCCCCCTTACACACACACACATATATATCTATCCATATATATATATATATATATATATATATATATTAGTATGTGTGTGTATGTGTTTGTGTACGTATGTATATAGTACGTGTACAAAAACGTATATATATACATATATATATATATATATATATATATATATATAGATATATATATATATAAAACTGAGAACAAGATTATATGTATATGTCTGTGTGTACTTCATGTCCTTTCATGGAAATTTTATTTAACTGTATATGTGTGTCTACACACAAAGGCACACACTAATCTCTCTCTCTCTATATCTATATCTATATATATATATATATATATATATATATATATATATATATATATATTTATTTATTATCAAGGTTCTCTATTCGCCCCCACCAGCCAATCAGAAAAACAGCTTACTCTACCTATTCAGGCATGTCCAAAGGGCAGTTTCCGGTGTACTCTCCAGTCCAACTGGTGAATCTGGACATTTTGAGGCAATGTTACAACTGCCTCATGTATACAGACAACTCTCTCCTCCTACCACCAAATACTAATATATGTGAGAGATGCAGTTATATAGCCAAACTGGAGCCAAAGCTCTCTCAACCAAAGACTGGAATTGACAAGAGGAGAAGGTAATACTTGAAAAGTACAGTTTTGTACCTACCATAAATGTAGATGTCCGAACAGGATAGCATCTGCAGTCCTTACAAATGGGTTGTCCTGTCGTCAGGCAGCCCTTCGGTCGGCCGGATTCCAAAGTCTGGGTCTGGCCTCGGCTGGTGTCGCACTTCACCCGATGTCATAGCTGCAGTTCTTCGGGTATAAAGGCATCAGCCGACGCCATTTTCCTCAGTGTTTCTTGCCCCAGATGCCAGTTGCCCTCTTGGATAGCTAAATTTTTGGATAAATGCCAATGTTTCCAAAAAGTAGAAGGCAAATATGAAAAATAAGCATGTATATACATATATACAAACAAATACAAACAAATACACCATAAGAGATCCCCCCCCAGCTAGCTATTAGGTGGGCAAATACCCTAGGAATACCACAGAGGGGAAGGAGGGTGGGTAATCCTGACTGCAGATGCTATCCTGTTCGGACATCTACATTTATGGTAGGTACAAAACTGTACTATGTCCTTCAAGGATGCATCTACAGTCCTTACAAATGGGTGGAATACCATAGCCAAACTAGGGGAGGAGGAAGAAGAAATTATGGTGTAGTTAGGATCCCTTGCAAAACAGCAGTGGCAAACCCTGCTCGGGATCTAGAGTATAAAGGTAAGTTATAATGCTTGGCAAATGTATGCACGGAGGTCCAAGTAGTAGCCTCTATAATGTCCTTGGTAGCCACTCCTCGTAAGAAAGCTGTGGTAGTGGCTGTAGCCCTTGTAGAGTGAGGCCTTATGTTCTGTGGAATTTGTTTTCCATGGTGGGAGTAACAGAATCTAATGCAATTTCCTATCCACTTGGAGATTGTCTGTTTGGAAATTGCTTTTCCTTCCCTTCCTGTTGCATATGCTACCAGAAGCTGGTCAGTTTTTCTATTGCTCTTGGTTCTGTCCAGGTAGTAGCGTAACTGTCTATGTACATCCAAGGTATGTAACAGTCTTTCCCCCTTGTTCTGTGGATTGGGAAAGAAGGTAGGTAGGTGGATTGCCTGGTTTAAAGACACTCTGGATACCACCTTAGGCATAAATGAAGGATTAGTTCTCATGGACACTCTATCTTGATGGAAGATTAGGAAGGGTTGTACTGCCATTAAAGCCTGTAGTTCCGAAACCCTTCTTGCTGAAGTGATTGCCAGCAGGAAAGCAGTTTTCCAGGATAGGTGTTGAAGATCTGCTGTTGCTGCTGGTTCGAAAGGGGGGAGTGTCAATTTTTCTAGCACAAAATTCAAGTCCCATGCTTTTAATGGTGGTTTCCTGGGAGGTTTTACATTCTTAATTCCTCTTAGAAACTGCCTGAGTAGAGGATGCGAAAAGACAGGGGGATCGAAGCTGTATTCTGCAGAAATAGCTGATGCATGTATCTTGATGGAGGAATAGGACAGGCCTGTATGGAAAAGCTCTGCCAAATACTCCAGGATGTTGGCAATGTCTACCTTTGACACATCTTTCCCCCCTTTCAGTACTCCAAATGAAAAACCTTTTCCATTTTCCTGCATAGTTCCTTCTTGTTGAAGGTCTGCGGGCCTCAAGGATAATGTCTTTAACCCTTTGGGATAAATCTGGGTTGGTTGCTCTTATGTAATGTTCCAGGCAGTCAGTTGCAGAGTTTTCAGGTTTGGATGCAGGATGTTGTAGTCGCTCTGAGTTAGCATCAAAGGAATCAGGGGTAGTGTCCACATTTTCCCCCCGAGACATGCTCCTCAGTAATGGGTACCAATGTTGTCTTGGCCAATCTGGAGCTATCAGAATTATCCTTGGACGTTCCTCTTTGATTTTCAATAGTACCTTGTGCATCAAAGGAAGAGGTGGAAATGTATATGCTGTCAGGCCTTTCCAACTGAAGGATAGAGAGTCCACCTTTCAAGCAAGTGGGTGGTATGTCCTTGTGCAGAATTTCTTGAGCTGGTGATTGAGTGGGGATGCGAATAGGTCTATTTGTGGCAGTCCCCATGTCTTTGTGATGGCCTTGAAGATGTCCGGGTGTAGCATCCATTCGTGAGCATCCGAGGTAGTTCTGCTTAACATGTCTGCTAGGATGTTTTCTTTTCCCGGTACAAAAATTGCTTGTAACTGAATGTTGTAACTCAGAGCCATATTCCATAGGTCCAGAGCCATTCAGCATAGAGGGTATGAATGAGTGCCTCCCTGTTTGTTGATGCACCACATGACTGTGGTGTTGTCTGTCCTTATCATCAACTGGCCTTCTTGGAGGAATGGTCTGAAATTCTGGATTGCTAGTTTTACTGCCAGCATTTCTTTTTGATTTATGTGCAGGTGCAGCTGATCTGGGGTCCATAAGCCTTGTATGCACTTGTCCAGCATGTGGGCCCCCCAACCGAGGTCTGAGGCGTCCGTTGTGATGGTCTGGCTTGGTTGAATCCTGTGGAAGGGCAAACCTGGGTTTGACTGGCATGCCTGAGCCCACCATAGGAACTCTTGTTTCAGGCATGGGATTAGAGGTATTTCGGTTTCTAAGCTGTGCCTGTGTTGAGACCATAAATTCTTTAGGTACCACTGTAGCTTTCTCATATGCAGTCTGGCATGGGGGACCAGGATTATGCAGGATGCCATGAAGCCCAAGGCCTGCAGTACTTTCCTTGCTGTTAATTTGTTCTGCTTTGTTAATGCCAAGAAGTAGAGAGGAAGTTGTTCTTGTTTTTCTGCAGTTAGGAATGCAATCTGTTGTACTGTGTCCAATTCTGCACCCAAAAAGGTTATTGTCTGGGATGGTATCAGTCTTGACTTTTTTATATTGACTGTGTATCCCAGGGCTTGTAATAAGCAAATGACTCTTTGTAAGTCTTGTGTCAGCTTGTTTTTGTTGTCCGCTTGTATCAGGCAGTCGTCCAGGTATGGATAAATTTGGATTCCCTGAAGCCTGCAGTGAGCGATTACTGATGCCAGGCATTTCGTGAACACTCTGGGCGCAGTAGATAAGCCAAAGGGCAATGCTGAGAATTGATAATGCTCTGATCCTGCAAGAAATCTGAGGTATCTTCTGCAATTTGGTCGTATGGGGACGTGCAGGTATGCCTCCATGAGATCTAGAGTTACCAGCCAGTACTCCTTGCCCAGCATGGGAAGAAGTTGCTGTAGGGTCAGCATTTTGAATTTTGGGACAATGATGAATGTGTTTAAAGCGGACAGGTCGAGAATAGGCCTCCAATTTTTCTCTTTTCTTGGTACCAGGAAGAGTCTGGAGTAAAATCCCTTGCCTTGTTCTATAGGTGGTACCCTTTCCACAGCTCTCATCTTTGCTAATTGAGCTATTTGTTTTAGAGCTTCTGTCTTTTGATTTGGTGGTAGGTTTGGCATTCCTCTTTTTCCTGGTAAAGTGTGGAAATGAAACCTGTAACCTTGGTCTATAGTTTGCAAAATCCACTTGTCTCTTGTGATATAGTGCCAGTTTTTTGAAAATAAGGCTAACTTTCCGCCTAAGGGTGCTGCTATTTGTTCCCTGGTAGGCAGTGTCAGAACCAAGTCACTGTGATTGTCCTGTTGCAGTGGTAGTCGTTGTGTCTGTGCCTCATTGGTTGTTGCCTTGCCACTGGCGTCCCCTGTAGGCACCTCCTCTGGATTGATTTCTGCCTCTTGAACGCCTATTCCTGCCTCTCTGGGACTTAGAAGAGTCTGGAAAGGACCAATTTTTGGAAGGCCAGTTCCTGCTAAACCTTGGAGGCTGAACCTGTAAGAATTATTTCACTGTTTGCACAGATTTTGCCTTCTCTTCCATCTTCTTCAGTACCTGTTGGGCAGGAGGACCAAATAAACTGACCTTATCCATAGGAGCATCTAATAGCTTTGCTTTAACATGATCCGGCAAGACCTGTTCTTTCAACCATGCATGCCTTCGTATAACTGTGCCAGTCATGGCTGATCTAAATGAAGCCTCCAGTGCATCATAGCCACATTTTAAGGAATGGTTACTAACCTGCTGAATGTTATTTACCATTTCTAAGACATATTTCTTATCTAAAGAATCATCAGAGGACAGTTTCTTAGTTAACTGATCAAGCATAAACTCTTGGTATTGGATCATATGAAACTGACAGTTCAATGCTCTAGCTGAGAGAGTAGCAGAGGTGTATACTTTTTTCCCCCATCTCTCTAAGGACCTGGATTCCCTTTCAGAAGGGAGAGGGTTTTTCGCTGAGGTCAAAGCTACTGCCTTAGGCCCTTGGGAGATAGTCTCAGGATCTGCAAAAGGAGCCTTGTATAAATGGTGATGGGTGTCTCAGGATCTGCAAAAGGAGCCTTGTATAAATGGTGATGGGTGTCCGGGACCCTGTAGAACCCATCGGGCTTAGCAGGGGCTGGAGGTAGAGTATCAGGAGCAGTGCAAGCATCATTAAATGCATCATCCACAACAGGAAGAACTGGAGGTATAGCTAAAGGCCTATGTTGCGGTAAGTGTAAAAAGGTCCTAAGCCTTTTTCTTGAATCTGAGAAATCTTGTCCCTGCCATTGGAATTGCTCTCTCATGGCATGTAAAGTTTCCCCAAATGAAAATTCCTCTGGTGGAGAGGCAGAAGGTATCGATTCTTCAGCATCGGAATCTTCAAAAGTAGAGAAAGGAGCCTCTGGATGGTCTGTATTGTCTGTATCATCAGAAGAGTCATCTGAGGACACTGGCTCAGGGGGCTCTGCTCTAGGTCTCTTTTCTGGAGGTTGAGATGCCCTGTCTGGGTGAGATTGGGATCCCCTTATTAAAGAGATGAGATCCTCTGCCAGAGTAAGCATTTGGGAACTGGAACTGGGCCTGTGAGAGGGGGGCTTAACAGGCACAGACTTAGGAGTTTTGGCTGCTTTAGCCCTGGCAAAGGCCTTTATAGACATGGCTGTAGGAGGCCTAGCAGCACCACGTGCTGGGGTAGAAACATCCAAAGGGATGGTGTCCGATAATTCTTGTGAAACCACAGTATTTGGTAAAACTTCAGAGGCCGATTCAACAAGGGTAGAAGGGGCCTCGGTAGTAGTCAAGGATTCGGCTGAAGATTGAACCGTTTGCTCGGTTTCGGACGAAACCGAGACACTCGCGGTTTGCTTAGCCGTGGTTTCGGCCGAAACCGCGGACCGCGAGTGTCGGTCCTTTTCTTTGCGTTTCTTAACAATTTGAGTAGTCGGCGGATCCGACGGCATTATGTATGCAAAATCTGAGCCGAAAAACTGTTCAGCAAACTCCGAACGATGCCTAAGCGTTCGTCGGTTGAAAGAAGCACAGGCTAAACAAGCTGCTACGTCGTGGCCTGGGCCTAAACAAGGTAAGCAATAAGAGTGGAAATCTTTATGAGGTATTTGTTTCCCACAAGTTAAACAGTTATTCACTTTTTCTGACATCGGCTGAGGCAAGAAAGAGTCCCCAACGGGGTACTTAGCTTTTTAGAAGTCTTGGTAGTATTCGGTAGTAGTAATCTCTGGATCTGACCGACCGGCACTTGCGAACAGCTTCTGCTTGGGCCACGCGGCAAGAAAGACTGAGGAAAATGGCGTCGGCTGATGCCTTTATACCCGAAGAACTGCAGCTATGACGTCGGGTGAAGTGCGACACCAGCCGAGGCCAGACCCAGACTTTGGAATCCGGCCGACCGAAGGGCTGCCTGACGACAGGACAACCCATTTGTAAGGACTGCAGATGCATCCTTGAAGGACATCACACCACCAGTCTCACATAGACCTAATAAACCAACACCAGCAAATAACACACAGGAATACATGAAAACATACTCGGAGGCTCTAAATAAAAATCTGCAAAAGCAACAAAGACCTCCAAAACAGACATTCAAGCAACCTGAACACCCCATCACCAACCATGAAACACAATCAGTGTGCCACGCAATCACAGCCCTTAAGGCAAAATAACATACCCAACGCACTCGTAATAGGTGACTCTCTAGTCAGGCACACTGATGTCCCACTAACTAGGCAGGACAAAGAGAAGGTTACAGTTAGCTGCCTGTCGGGAGCCAGGATCCGCCACATAACACAAGCACTCAGGTCATTCCAGAACAAGTACAAATATGACTCTGTCATTGTCCATGTTGGTGTGAATGACCTGAGACGTACCTCCATGGACTACATGAAAAGAGACATGGAAGAGCTCTCTGATCATGTAGCCCAGGCTGGCATGTCCCTTACCCTGAGTAGCATCCTGCCCTCACCAAGAATGATGCCACAGTACAAAGAAAAAATTATCAATTTCGACAATCGGCTAAGTTTCTGGTGTCATTCAAAGGGGATCCAGTATCTGTCCACCTGGGATGACATGCTCGACAAGCCACGTTGCTTCACAAGAGACAGCTTGCACCTGTCACCCTTAGGCTTTCGAATACTGGCCAAGGCTCTTGCCGCCCCCATAGTGCCTTTTTTAGTCAAGGCTCAAAAGACAAACCCACCACCATAAATAGCACAAGAAACCAAAAACTGAGGGTAATGCTACTCAACGCCAGAAGTCTAAACCTCAAAATGCACACACTTGAGGCACTCCGCAGTATGGTGAGCATAGACATCTGTGCAGTAACAGAAACCTGGTTTAAGGCTCCTGAGAGCACCCCAGCACTACTAGGCTATAACTCATACCATACCTTTCGGTCACAGAACCAGGACCAAAACACAAAAGGCAGGGGTGTATCCTTTTTCATCAAGGATACCCACACCTCCAGGTTAGTGGTGCAGCAGAATGCATCAGAGATCATCCATGTGCAACTAACAATGGGCAAAACTGCAATCTAAACTGTAGCTTGCTACAGCTCACCCACCATGACCCAGGACCCCCATTCCGCATTTCTGGAGACACTGGGAAATATGAAGGTCCTACCAAACACCATAATACTGGGTAATTTCAATTACCCAAACTGGGAGAACTACTCAAGTACTAACTCCCTTGCCCAACGCTTCCTAGAATTTATAACTCCAATGCCCTAGATCAACTAGTCAACACCCCCACCAGAGGGAAAGTACAGTTGTGTACTTACCATAAATGTAGATGTTCGAGTGTATTCACTGTTGCAGTCATTACAATTGGGTTATCCTGCTGGCAGGCTACCCGCAGTTGGCCTGAATTCCAAAGTCTAGGTCCGGCATCGGTTGCGGTTGCTTCCTCCCTGACGTCAGTGCGCCAGGGGTATAAAAGTTGCAGCCAATGCCATTTTCTTCAGTTTTTCTTGCCCCAGATGTCAGATGCCCCCAAAAGGGTAGGCTAAAAATATGTCAATAAAGCATGCATGCACCAAGGTACCTTTTTCCTTCATCTACAAGCAAATATACCACATAGGTTGTATAGAATACAGAAGTACAGATAAGTTCCAGCAAAGATAAGGGGGATGGTGGGAGGGTAACCTGGACTGCAACAGTGAATACACTAACATCTACATTCATGGTAGGTACACAACTGTACTATGTTCGTGTTTCACTGTTGCAGTCATTACAATTGGGTTGAATCCCAAAGCTAAGGTTGGGAGGCTGGAGCTAAACAGCCCTGGATTTAGAGTAGAGTGGTAAGTGATAGTGCTTTGTAAAAGTGTGCACTGGACTCCAGGTTGCAGACTCTAAAATGTCTTTGGTTGGTACTCCTCTGTGGAAGGCTGCTGAAGTGGCTTCTGCTCTGGCTGAATGTGGCCTAATGCCCTTAGGCACTGATTTGCCATGTTGTGAATAGCAGAAACGAATGCAGTGACCTATCCACTTTGAAATAGTCTGCTTTGAGATAGCCTTTCCTTGTGATCCTGCAGCATATGCCACTAGTAATTGCTCAGTCTTTCTGAAAGCTTTGGTTCTGTCCAGGTAGAAGAGCAGCTGTCTGTGTATGTCCAAAGAATACAGAAGTCTCTCACCCTTATTCTTTGGGTTTGGGTAAAAGGTAGGCAAATGAATAGTTTGGTTAAGGGCCACACTGGACACTACCTTAGGCATAAATGTCGGGTTTGTCCTCAGAGAAACCCTATCTGGATGGAAAATGATAAAAGGTTCCACAGCCATGAGTGCCTGTAGCTCTGAGACTCGTCTTGCAGAGGTTATTGCTAGGAGCAGAGCTGTTTTCCATGATAAAAATTTTATATCAGCTGTAGCGGCTGGCTCAAAAGGAGGCAGGGTGAGTTTTTCCAAGACATAATTGAGGTCCCATGCAGGTATTGGTGATCTCCTTGGAGGCCTTAAGTTTTTGGCTCCTCTGAGGTACTGCCTTAATAAAGGATGAGAAAAAATAGGTGGCTCTGTATTGTAATGAGCTGAAATGGCAGAGGCATGAATCCTAATTGATGAAAAGGATAGGCCTTTGTCCAGTATCTCAGTTAAATATTGCAAAATCTGAGGAATAGTTTGTACAGCCGTGTCAATCCCTTGTGCCTGGTTCCAAGCATAGAATCTCTTCCATTTTTCAGCATAAGATTTTCTGGTACTAGGCCTCCTGGCCTCCAAAATAACATCCATCACCGCTTTAGAGAGAGGAGTGTTTTGAATGACTACATGATCTGCCATGCTGCCAGATTTAAGGTCTTGAGCTGGCTGTGCAGGATCTGATTGTTGTGTTGGGACAGTAAGTGAGTAATTTGAGGTAATGTCCAGGCTAGGTATTGAGAAAAGTTCCTTAGGATTGAGTACCAGTGCTGGCGGGGCCAGTCTGGAGCAATCAGTATCATTTTTGGCTTCTCTTGTCTGACTTTTAGGAGTACCTTGGGGAGGAGTGGCAGTGGAGGAAAGGCATATACCGTTAAGTTTTTCCAGCTGAAAGATAGAGCATCCACTTTCCATGCTTGCTTGTGATAAGTCCTTGTGCAGAATCTCTGCAGTTGGCAGTTGTGAGGGGAGGCAAACAGATCTATGTCCTGGCATCCCCAATTCCTTGTTATCATGCTGAAGACTTGCGGATCCAATTTCCACTCGTGGGGATCCATGAAGTTTCTGCTTAGTTCGTCTGCCAGAGTATTTATCTTTCCTGAATACCCAAATGATGTCAATATACTTACTTCTACTTATATACTTACTATATTATACTTCAAGGGGGACTTGCACAAAACAGTGATTGGTGCCAAGACCATGGACTCAAATTCAAGACAAAAAATGCATCATCATCCCCTTCGGTAAAACAATATCCCTGCACACTATCGTATAAATAGCAATACCCTAAGTAACAACTCTGTAGTGAGAGACTTGGGAATGCAAGTTGACTGTAGCCTAAACGTTGACCACCATGTGTCTACTGTGGTAAGGAAGGCATTCTACATTGCACACCTCATTAGCAAAGGCATTGCCTCAACAGCAAAAGAGGTCATAACATTCCTGTACTCGACCCTCATCAGGCCAGTAATTGAGTGAAATGCTCCCTTTGGTATGTACCTTACCAGGCACCTGCAGAAACTTGAGACACCTCAGAGATTTCTAACCAAGAAAATTCAGGGTCTCCAAGACCTGTCATACACTGACGGACTGATATCACTGTCACTGTACTCAGTAGTGGTACAGACTTGTGCCTGGCCTGCAGAGAAGTCTCTGATGCAAACCTAACAGAAATGCTGCACATCCGCAAGTCAAATGGGACAAGTTCACCCACTACAGGGACCTTAACCTGACTTGCAACATAACTAGTACCTGCTGGAGAGAGAGACAGAGATATGTCTCTCAGAGGTTGCCACTCCTCTGGAACAGGCTACCAGTTCACATCAAATAAAGCCCCTCTATGACCCTGTTTAAGCGTAGCCTGGATGACTGGATGGGGAAACAGTAAATTCCTTCTGGGGGCTTCACCTATGACCCTTCTGGATATGGGCAGACATTGCTAACCAAGATCTCGAGTTTAGGCAAGAACCTTTATATTGGGTTTCCCTAGTATTAGATTGGGCACACATGGCTAGGTTTATAAAGACCTGCAGGTCAACAGCCCAGTAATCATGTATGAACCAATTTATATACGGAAAAATGTAAATGCCATTTAGTCTATAATACGCTACGACTGTAGCAAGGTGTTATGAGAACACCCTCGGCACTGATGATAAATCAAAGGGTAATGCCGATGAAGAATAGTTGTGTAGTAACTTACCATAACCATAGATGTCCTCCTCTTCCATGTTGCAATATTCATAACCTTAGGGAGTTGCTGCCTGCAGCACCGGACATCCAGCCAATATAAAGTACAGTTTTGTACCTACCATAAATGTAGATGTCCGAACTGGATAGCATCTGCAGTCATAACAACTGGGTTTGTCCTGTCGTCAGGCAGCCCTTCAGTCGGCCGGATTCCAAAGTCCGGGTCCGGCTTCGGCTGATGTCGCACTTCACCCGACGTCATCTCTGTTGGTCTTCGGGTATATAAGCATCAGCCGACACCATTTTCCTCAGTGTTTCTTGCCCCAGATGCCAGTAGCCCTCTTGAAGGCTAAAATTTGGATAGATGCCAATGTTTCCAAAAAGACAGAGGTAAACACAAAAATAAGCATGTATGTACATATATACAAACAAATACACCATAAAAGACTCCCCCCCACCAGCTAGCTATTAGGAGGGTAAACACCCTAGGAGTACCACAGAGGGGAAGGAGGGAGGGTAATCCTGACTGCAGATGCTATCCAGTTCGGACATCTACATTTATGGTAGGTACAAAACTGTACTATGTCCTTCATGGATGCATCTGCAGTCATAACAACTGGGTAGAATACCATAGCCAACTAGGGGAGGAGGATAAAAGTAGATTATGGTGTGTTTAGGATCCCTTGCAGTACAGCAGTGGCAAACCCTGCTCGGGATCTGGAATATAGAGGCAAATTATAATGCTTGGCAAATGTATGCACGGAGGTCCAAGTAGCCGCCTCAATAATGTCTTTGGTTGCCACTCCTCGTAAGAAGGCTGTGGTAGTGGCTGTTGCCCTTGTAGAATGAGGTCTTATGTTCTGTGGAATTGATTTTCCATGGAAGGAGTAACAGAATCTTATGCAATTTCCTATCCATTTGGAGATTGTCTGTTTGGAAATAGCTTTTCCTTCCCTTCCTGTTGCATAGGCTACAAAAAGTTGGTCAGTCTTTCTGCTATTTTTTGTTCTGTCCAAGTAGTAGCGTAGCTGTCTATGTACATCCCAGGTATGCAGTATTCTTTCCCCTCTGTTTTGTGGGTTGGGAAAGAAGGTAGGTAGGTGGATTGCCTGGTTTAAAGACACTCTGGATACCACCTTAGGCATAAATGTAGGATTAGTCCTCATGGACACTCTATCTTGGTGGAAGATTAGGAAGGGCTGCACTGCCATTAAGGCCTGTAGTTCTGAAACCCTCCTTGCTGAAGTAATTGCCAGTAGGAAAGCAGTTTTCCATGACAGGTGTTGTAGGTCTGCTGTTGCTGCTGGTTCAAAGGGTGAGAGTGTCAACTTTTCTAGCACAAAGTTTAAGTCCCAAGCTGGTAATGGTGGTTTCCTTGGAGGTTTTACATTCTTGATTCCTCTGAGGAACTGCCTGAGCAACGGGTGCTTGAAAAACAGGTGGATCAAAGCTGTATTCTGCTGAAATAGCTGATGCATGTATCTTGATGGAGGAGTAGGACAGGCCTGAATGAAGAAGTTCGCCAGATACTCCAGAATGTTAGGCATATCTATGTTTGACACATCTTTTCCTCTTTCAGCACTCCAGATGACAAACCTTTTCCATTTTCCAGCATAGTTCCTTCTTGTTGAAGGTCTGCGTGCTTCAAGAATAATGTCTTTAACTCTTTGGGAAAGTTCTGGATTAGCTGCTGCTATGTGATGTTCCATGCAGTCAGTTGTAACGTTATTAGGTTTGGATGTATGATGTTGTAGTTGTTCTGAGTTAACATCAAAGGCATCAGGGGTATTGGCCACATATTGTTCCGAGACAAGCTCCTCAGCAGTGGGTACCAGTGTTGTCTTGGCCAGTTTGGAGCTATCAGGATTATCCTTGGATGCTCTTCCTTGATTTTTAGTAGTACTTTGTGTATCAAGGGAAGAGGTGGGAATGCATATGCTGTTAGGCCTTTCCAGCTGAAGGAGAGCGAATCCACTTTCCATGCTAGTGGGTGGAATGTCCTTGTGCAGAATTTTTTGAGCTGGTGATTGAGAGGTGATGCGAATAGATCTATCTGAGGCATTCCCCATTTCTTTGAGATGGTCTTGAAGATGTCCGGGTGCAGCTTCCATTCGTGGGCATCCGATGTGGTTCTGCTTAATATGTCTGCTAGAGTATTTTCTTTTCCGGTACAAATATTGCCTGTAACTGGATGTTGTAGCTGAGTGCCAGGGTCCACAGCTCCAAAGTCATTCTGCATAGGGGGTATGAATGAGTGCCTCCCTGTTTGTTGATGTACCACATGACTGTGGTGTTGTCTGTCCTTATCATCAACTGGCCCTCTTGGAGAAATGGTTTGAACTTTTGGATTGCCAGTTTTACTGCCAGCATTTCTTTTAGGTTGATGTGCAGGTGAAGTTGATCCTGTGTCCACAATCCTTGCACGCATTTGTCCAGCATGTGGGCCCCCCATCCTAGGTCTGAAGCATCTGTTGTGATGGTCTGGCTTGCTTGACATCTGTGAAAGGGTAGGCCTGGGTTTGACTGGCATGCCTGAGCCCACCATAGAAACTCCTGTTTTAAGCATGGAATTAGTGGGATTTCTGTTTCTAGGCTGTGTCTGTGTTGGGACCATAAATTCTTTAGGTACCACTGTAGTTTTCTCATATGTAGTCTGGCAAATGGGACCAAGATTATGCATGATGCCATGAAGCCCAAGGCCTGCAGTACTTTTCTTGCTGTTAACTTGTTCAGTTTTGTTAGTGCCAAGAAGTAAAGAGGGAGTTTTTTGTTTTTCTGTAGTCAGGAATGCCATTTGTTTTACTGTGTCCAATTCCGCGCCCAAGAATGTCCTTGTTTGGGATGGTATCAGCCTTGACTTTTGTAAATTGACTGTGTATCCCAGTGCTTGTAGCAAGTAAATGACCCTTTGTAAATCCGTTGTCAGCTTGCTTTTGTTGTCCCCTTGTAGCAGGCAGTCGTCCAGGTATGGGTAAATTTGAATTCCCTGTAGTCTGCAATGGGCGATTACTGATGCCAGGCATTTTGTGAATACTCTGGGCAGTAGATAAGCCAAAGGGCAATGCTGAGAATTGATAGTGCTCTGATCCTGCAAGAAATCTGAGGTATCTTCTGCAGATTGGTCGAATGGGGACGTGCAGGTATGCCTCCTTGAGATCTAGAGTTACCAGCCAAGACTCCTTGCCCAGCATGGGAAGAAGTTGCTGTAGGGTCAGCATTTTGAATTTTGGGACAATGATGTATGTATTTAAGGTGGACAGGTCGAGAATTGGTCTCCAACTTTTTTCCTTTCTTGGAACTAGGAATAGTCTGGAGTAGAACCCCTTTCCTTGCTCTGCTGTTGGCACTTTTTCCACAGCTCTCATGTTTGCTAACTCCATTATCTGTTGTAGTGCCTCTGTTTTTTGATTTGGAGGTAGATTTGGCATTCCTCTTTTGACTGGTAAAGTGTGGAAGTGAAACCGGTAACCTTGATCTATGTTTGTAAAATCCACTTGTCTTTTGTTATGTAGTGCCAGTTCTTTGAAAATAAGGTTAACTTTCCGCCTAGAGGAGCTGCTATTTGTTCCCTGGTAGGCGGATTTAGGGTTAAGTCACTGTGGTTGTGCTGATGTAGTGGCAGTGGTTGTGTCTGTACCTCTGTTGTTACCTTGCCACTGTCGTCCTCTGTAGGCACCTCCTCTGGATTGGTTTCTGCCTCTGGAACGTCTATTCCTGCCCCTTTGAAATTTTGTGGAGTCAGGAAAGGACCAATTTTGGCAGGCCAGTTCCTGCTAAACCTTGGGGTTGAACCTGCAAGAAATCTTTAACCGTTTGAACAGATTTTGCCTTTTCTTCCATTTTCTTCATAACCTGCTGGGCAGGTGTACCAAACAAACTTGTCTTATCCATAGGAGCATCTAGCAACTTAGCTTTAACATGATCCGGTAAAGCTTGCTCCTTTAGCCATGCATGCCTTCTTATCACTGTGCCAGTCATGGCTGATCTAAATGAAGCCTCCAGTGCATCATAGCCACATTTTAAGGAATGGTTGCTAACCTGTTGTATGTTATTTACCATTTCTAATACATATTTCTTATCAAGAGATTCATCAGTGGTTAGTTTTTAGTTAACTGATCAAGCATAAACTCTTGGTATTGTATCATGTGAAACTGACAGTTTAAAGCTCTAGCTGAGAGAGTAGCTGAAGTGTAGACCTTTTTACCCCATCTGTCTAATGACCTTGCTTCCCTTTCAGAAGGAATAGGGTTTTTAGCTATGGTCGCGGCCACTGCCTTGGGACCCTGGGATATAGTTTCGGGGTCTGCAAGTGGGGCCTTGTAAAGGTGGTGATGAGTATCTGGCACCCTGTAAAATCTGTCTGGTTTGGCAGGGGCTGGGGGTAAAGAATCTGGAGCGGAGCAGACATCATTGAAAGCATCATCCACCACAGAGAGAACAGGAGGTATAGCTAAGGGTCTGTGCTGTGGGAGGTGCAGAAAGGTCCTAAGTCTTTTTCTGGAGTCTGAAAAATCCTGTTGCTGCCATTGGAACTGCTCTCATGGCATGTAAGGTTTCCCCAAAGGAGAATTCTTCTGGTGGGGAAGCAGCTGGAATGGATTCTTCAGCATCAGAATCTTCAAAATTGGAGAAAGGAGCCTCTGGCTGGTCAGTTATGTCTGATTCATCAGCAGAATCATCAGAGGACACTGGCTCAGGGGCTCTGCCCTAGGTCTCTTCTCTGGGGGCTGAGAGGCCCTGTCTGGGTGAGATTGAGATCCTCTAATTAATGAAATTAAATCTTCTGCCAAAGTAAGCATTTGAGAACTAGAAGAGGGCCTGGTTGTGGGGGGTTTAATAGGCACTGTTTTAGTAGTCTTGGCTGCTTTAGCCCTGGCGAAGGCCTTAATGGACATGGCTGCTGGAGGCCTAGCAGCACCACGTGCTGGGGTAGAGACATCCAAGGGAATGGTGTCTGATAAGTCAGTGGCAACCACCGTAGTGGATAAAATTTCTGAGGCCGATTCAAGAGTGGTAGCAGGGGCCTCAGTTGTAGAGATAGGTTCAGCTGTACTTTGATCAGTTTTCTCGGTTTCGCCGAAACCGAGACACTCGCGTTCTGCTTAACCATGGTTTCGGCCGAAACCGCGGACCGCGAGTGTCGGTCTTTATCTTTGCGGTTTTTGGCAGACTGGGAAGTCGGAGGATCCGACGGCATAATATACGCAAAATCAGAACCGAAAAACTGTTCTCCAAACTCCGTCCGTCGCCTAAGTGTCCAACGGTTGAAAGAAGCACAGGCCGAACAGGCTGCTACGTCGTGGCCTGGGCCTAAACAAGGCAGACAATAAGAGTGGAAATCTTTATGAGGTATTTGTTTCCCACAGGTTAAACAATTATTAACTTTTTCTGACATCGGCTGAGGCAAGAAAGAGTCCCCAACGGGGTACTTAGCTTTAGAAGTCTTCGGTGTAGTATTCGGTAGAAGTAATCTCTGGATCCGACCGACCGGCACTTGCGAACAGCTTCTGCTTCGGGCGCCACGCGGCCAGAAAGACTGGGGAAAATGGCGTCGGCTGATGCTTATATACCCGAAGACCAACAGAGATGACGTCGGGTGAAGTGCGACATCAGCCGAAGCCGGACCCGGACTTTGGAATCCGGCCGACTGAAGGGCTGCCTGACGACAGGACAACCCAGTTGTTATGACTGCAGATGCATCCATGAAGGACATCAAAGTTTTATTATCTGGGGTACATGCGACATTGCATGCAGGTACTATAAACTGATGTTGGCTACATCTGTGACGTCTGCACGTACCCAATTCAGAAATTGGCTGCCGTAGAGAGAGAGAGAGCGAGAGAGAGAGAGAGAGAGAGAGACAGAGAGGGACCCTAGGAGCAGGATGAAAGATCCCAAGCCAAATTTCCCCATACATACCAATACAGTGTTATAAGCATGTCCAAGAAACAAGGGGGTAGGTGGGTGTGACTGAATACTGAAACGTGGAAGAGAAGGACGTCTATGGTTATGTTAAGTTCTTACACAACTACTCTAATGTCCTACTATTCTCATGTTGCAGTATTCATAACCTTAGGGACAGTCCCACAGCTCTCTAGGAAGTTGCATGGGAGGTAGGTAGGGTAGCAGAGTCAATGAGACCCTGCAGGATGGACCTAGCAAACCCTGCTTTAGCCCTGGAGATCAGATCCAATTTGTAATGCTTGGTAAAGGTATGTACAGAAGACCAGTTGCAGCCTCTAGGATAGCGGCATAATAGATGTCCTTGAAGAAGGCTGCTGAAGAGGAAGCTGCTCTGCTGGAATGGGCCTTGACAGGTGAACTCAACTGCCTTCCATGAAAGGAATAGCAAAAAGCTATCACCTTAGAAATCCAAGAGGCAACTGTGGGTTTAGACACTACCCTGCCAAGTGCTCTACGACAGGAGGAGATAAAAAGCTGGTCAGACTGACAGGTTTTGTCTTGTCTAAGTAGAATTCTCAGTTGCCCATGAACATCCAAGCAATGCAAAGCCCTTTCTGAGGAGCGCTGAGGCTGAGGGTAAAAGACAGGGAGATTAATGGTCTGGTTTAAGGAAATTTCATTAACTACCTTTGGCATGAAAAAAGGGTTAGAGCTGAAACAAACCCTATCTTTATGAAAAATAAGATAGGGAGGAGAAGCCATAAGGGCTTGGATCTCAGAGACCCTTCTGGCAGAAGTGAGGGCAATAGCAAAACTGTTTTCCATGTACAGAATTTAAGGGAGGCAGAGTGGGCTGGCTCAAAGGGGGCAATGTAAGCTTTTCCAACACAAAGTTAAGGTCCCAAGGAGGAGGAATAGGCTTATGAGGGGGTCTTATGTAAAGGATCCCTTTCAAAAATAGCTCAATTTCCAACCTGGAAGCTACAGGTGGAGTCAAGGGAAAGCAATCAGAAATAGCAGAGAGGTGTACTTTTACTGATGAGTAGATCAATCCCGAATGTAGTAATTCACACAGGTAGGAAAGGACCAGTGGAACTGAAATTAGAAACAGGTCTGTTTTTCTCTTGAGGCACTAATGGGAGAATCTTTTCCACTTTAATAAGTAATTTCCCCTGATACTAGGTTTCCTGGCCTCCTGCAAGACATTGAATATGTCCTCAGAGTATAGCTGCCTAAAAGGGATCGGAACCCTATCACCCATGGTGTCAGATTGAGTACGTTGGGGTGAATAAGGGATCCCTTTATATATATATATATATATATATATATATATATATATATATATATATATATATATATTTCACTTTATATCCCGATAAGCCATTTTCACACTGAGCTTTTCGAAGGAAGGACACTGAGGAAACTCAGAGCTATAATATATAACATTAAGTATTCTGTTTTTTGTTTATTTTGTTCTTTATTTCTTTGTTATTTATAGCACTTTGTGTACTGTGTATTTTTCTAGCTAGTTTCACTGTGTGTGAGGTATTAACTGGAAATTGTCCACTTTTATTAAGCATCTGTTGGGTTGCTTGTTTCTGATAACTTGTTGCAGTTACACTCTTTTTTTCTAGAGGCTCCTTTAGCTGTTTAAAACTTTCATTTAAAGGTTCACTGCTGCTTTTCAGCTGTGAGAAACATTTCTGCAGTCTTGTTTCCCACCCTCCCTCCTTGTTGGTATAGCGTTTTTATAGTTGGTGGCTTTGCAGTTGCCCGCCCCTAGTGTAAATTTGATCTGGGACCCTTCTCCCAGTCTTGTGTCATTACCTCATTCTACCCAGTACAGGGAGAACATTTGAGAAGGCCAATCAGCTTAGTTTCTGCTACTCCTTTCTCTCTTTCCTTTATCTCTTTCCATTTAACAAAAAAAATGTATCTGCTTTTACTGTATTTGTGTTTCTTCCTACTTTATTTTGCTTTTGCGTCATCTTAAAAGTACTCAATTGTATTTATTACTGCTTGGTGTAACTCATTCTAAGCCTTTTAGTTTAAACACTTGGGCTTCAGATCACTTGTTTTACATTAAGAAGGTTTGTGGTCTGCACTGTAGTGGCAGAACATGTAGCTTACATCCTTCTAAGTTGGGAACTGCTGATTGAGGGCTCAGTGTCTGTTATTCTAAAAGTGTATTAATTCTGGTTTAAGCACTTGGGCTTCAGGCCAGTTATTTTACATTAAGAGGGTTTGTGGTCTACACTCTTATGGGAGAAGAGGCTGGACTCTGCCCTTCTGAGCTGGGAATTTCTGGTTAAAGGCTTATAGTGCCTGCATATCTGAACTGCTTCTTACTGAAATTGGTACACCTTGTTTGCTGTAGCATAGACTAGATCCAGGCCTGCTGAATCTAGCTTTCTTTGTATAACTTGAGCACTAATCCAGGCATTCTTTAAATTATTCAATTGTATTTATTACTGCTTGGTAGTAACTTGATTAAAGTGCAGCTATCATTGGATTAAGCACTTGGGCTTCAGACCAGTTGTTTTACATTAGGAAGGTTTGTGGCCTGCACTGTGGTGGCAGGACAGGTAGCTTACATCCTTCTAAGTTGGGAACTGCTGATTGAGGGCTCAGTGTCTGTTATTCTAAAAGTGTATTAGTTCTGGTTTAAGCACTTGGGCTTCAGGCCAGTTATTTTACATTAAGAAGGTTCGTGGTCGGCACTCTTGTGGGAGGAGAGGCTGGACTCTGCCCTTCCGAGCTGGGAATTTCTGGTTAAAGGCTTATAGTGCCTGCATATCTGAACTGCTTCTTACTGAAATTGGTACACCTTGTTTGCTGTAGCATAGACTAGATCCAGGCCTGCTGAATCTAGCTTTCTTTGTATAACTTGAGCACTAATCCAGGCATTCTTTAAATTATTCAATTGTATTTATTACTGCTTGGTAGTAACTTGATTAAAGTGCAGCTATCATTGGATTAAGCACTTGGGCTTCAGACCAGTTGTTTTACATTAGGAAGGTTTGTGGCCTGCACTGTGGTGGCAGGACAGGTAGCTTACATCCTTCTAAGTTGGGAACTGCTGATTGAGGGCTCAGTGTCTGTTATTCTAAAAGTGTATTAGTTCTGGTTTAAGCACTTGGGCTTCAGGCCAGTTATTTTACATTAAGAAGGTTCGTGGTCGGCACTCTTGTGGGAGGAGAGGCTGGACTCTGCCCTTCCGAGCTGGGAATTTCTGGTTAAAGGCTTATAGTGCCTGCATATTTGAACTGTTTCTTACTGAAATTGGTACACCTTGTTTGCTGTAGCATAGACTAGATCCAGGCCTGCTGAATCTAGCTTTGTCTGTATGCTTGTTGTTTGTTTGCTTGTTATTTCCCTGAAACGCCAATTCCACCTAAAACGTGGCTTTTCACTGCTTCTGTGGATCCCTAGTGATATCTACATTGCTTATTGCACTTATTTCCTAGTTTCACTTGAAAGAAAGTTACTGTTTGTCGTTTTTGCATTTAAGTTACCTGTAACACATTGCATTTAATTTACCTGGCACTTGCTCACTAAGTCAGCACTAAAAAATTAAAGGCACTACACCCTCACAAACTCCGCTTGAATACCTTGTTCCCCATTGGCCCTTTTTTTCAATTATAAAGGAATTCCCAATACTATTCTAGCATGTCCAAAGATCAGTTGTCAATCTCCTCTCCGGTCCAGCTGGTGAATCTGGGAATCTTGAGGCAATGTTACAACTCCCTCATGTACACAGACAACCCTCTCCTCCCCCCAACAAATTCCAACACATGTGAGAGATGCAACCATATAGCCAAACTGGCGGCTAAGCTCTCTCAACTCAGTACTGGCGTAACCAGTCAGGAGGAGAAGGAAACCACACTCACTACAATTCCAGTCTCACATAGACCTACCATGACAGCAAACCAAACACATACACACACAAAAGCATACTCGGAGGCTCTAAATAAAAATCTGCCTACGCAGCAGAGACCTCCAAAGCAGACACCCAAGCAACCGCTACCCCAAAACAAAACACATGCAACACATAGCTCACAAAGCCAGTGTGCCGAACAGTCAGAGCCCTTAAGGCTAAACAACACACCTGATACACTTGTAATAGGTGACTCTATCGTCAGGCACACTGATGTCCCGCTCACCAGGCTGAACAAGGAGAAGGTCATGGTGAGCTGCCTGTCGGGCGCTAGGAGCCGCCACATAACACACGCACTCAGGTCACTCCAAGGCAAGTACAAATATGACTCGGTCATTGTCCATGTGGGTGTGAATGACCTGAGACGTACCTCCCTGGACTACAGGAAAAGAGACAGAGGAGCTCTCTGAGCATGTAGCCCAAGCCGGTATGACCCTGACCTTGAGTAGCATCTTACCCTCACCAAGAATGATGCCACAATATGAAGACAAGATGATCAATTTCAACAATTGGCTTAAGTATTGGTGTCATTCAAAGGGGATCCAATGCCTGTCAGCCTGAGGTGACATGCTCGACAAGCCACGATGCTTCGCTATGGATGGCTTGCACCTGTCACCCCTGGGCTTTTGGATATTGGCAAAGGCTCTTGCTACCCCCATAGTGCCTTTTTTAGGCAAGGCTCAAAAGACAAACCCACCTCCATAGGTATCACAAGGGATAAGAAAAGTACAGTTTTGTACCTACCATAAATGTAGATGTTCGAGTGTTCACCCTGGTGCAGTCATCACACTTGGGTTACCTGTCGTCAGGCGGTCCCGCAGTCGGCCGGAATTCCAAAGTCTTGGTCCAGCGTCGGTTGCTGTCGCCTCTTCCCTGACGTCAGTGCGCCAGGGGTATATATAATGCAACCAACGCCATTTTCTTCAGTTTTTCTTGCCCCAGATGTCAGGTGCCCCCAAAAAGGTGGTCAGAATTAGTACCAAATGGAGTGAACACTGCACAAACACAAAATCCCTTCAGCTATAAGCAAATACATCAGTAAGGCATAGAAGAGATTTTACCAGTAGATCAGAGAGGATGGAGTGTGGGTAACCTGGACTGCAGCAGGGTGAACACTCGAACATCTACATTTATGGTAGGTACAAAACTGTACTATGTTCATCGTGTTACCCTGCTGCAGTCATCACACTTGGGTTGAATCCCAAAGCTAAGGTAGGGAGGAGGTATCACAGAGGGTTAGTGGAGGCAATAAGGCCCTGCAGAACTACAGTGACAAAGCCCGCCCTGGACTTAGAGTAAAGAGGTAAGTGATATTGTTTGGTAAAGGTGTGTACTGAACTCCAAGTTGCAGCTTCTAAAATTTCCTTGGTTGGAACTCCCCTGAGAAAGGCTGTAGAGGTAGCTGTTGCCCTGGTAGAGTTGGGAATCTAATGGTAGCAGGAACTGGTTTCCCATGATGGGTATAGCAGAAACGTATGCAATGACCTATCCATTTAGAAATGGTTTGCTTAGATATAGCCTTCCCTTGAGAAGCTGTAGCATAGGATACAAAGAGCTGGTCAGTTTTTCTGAAAGCCTTAGTTTTGTCCAAGTAGTAACGAAGCTGCCTGTGAATGTCCAAGGAATGCAGGAGTCTCTCACCTTTGTTCTGTGGATTGGGGAAGAAGGTGGGTAAGTGGATGGTTTGATTTAAAGCTACACTGGAAACCACCTTAGGCATAAAGGAAGGATTAGTTTGTAGAGAAACTCTGTCTTGATGAAAAATGAGGAAAGGTTCCACTGCCATTAGTGCCTGTAGCTCTTAGACTCTCCTAGCTGAAGTTATTGCTAGGAGCAGGGCAGTCTTCCATGATAGGAACTGAAGATCTACAGAGAAAGCTGGTTCAAAGGGAGGTAGCGTTAGTTTTTCCAGAACAAAGTTGAGGTCCCATGTTGGTGTAGGAGCTCTCCTGGGTGGTCTAATGTTTTTTGCCCCTCTGAGGGACTGCCTTAGAAGAGGATGTGAAAATAAAGGTGGATCCGTGTTGTAGTGAGCTGAAATAGCTGAAGCATTGATTTTAATTGAGGAAAAGGAAAGTCCTTTGTGCAACATCTCAGCTAAATACTGTAGAATGTGAGGCATATGAGGATGAATTGTGTCTTGGCCTTTAGCTTGGTTCCAGGCACAAAACCTTTTCCATTTGTCCGAATAAGCCTTCCGGGTGCTTGGCCTCCTGGCTTCCAGAATAACATCCAGAACTGCTTGTGAAAGAGGAGCTGGTTGGATGTTTAGTTGATTTGCCATGCAGCCAGATTTAAAGTTTTGAGCTGGCTGTGAAGAATCTGTTTGTTTTGTTGTGTGAGCAAATGGGGTATTTGAGGCAATATCCATGGTGGGCTGTGGGCCATATTTTTCAATAGCGGGTACCAGTGCTGGCGTGGCCAGTCTGGGGCTATGAGAATCAGTCATGTTCTCTCCTTTTTGACCTTCAAAAGAACCTTTGTGAGGAGAGGTAATGGAGGGAAGGCATATGCTGTCAGGTTTTTCCAATTGAAAGAGAGAGAGTCCACTTTCCAAGCTTGATGGAATGTCCTTGTACAAAATTTTGTCAGTTGGTAGTTTTGAGGACTGGCAAACAGGTCTATGTTTGGAAGGCCCCATTTTTGAGTTATCATTGCAAAATATTTGTGGATCTAGTTTCCACTCGTGAGGATCTTTGATGTTTCTGCTGAGGTCGTCTGCCAATGTGTTCTTCTGTCCTGGCAGGAATTGAGCTTGTAACTGGACTTGGTAGGCCAGAGCTGTGTTCCATAAGATCATTGCTTGCCTGCATAGAGGGTAGGAATGTGTACCCCCTTGTTTGTTTATGTACCACATTACTGTGGTGTTGTCCATCTTTATTGCAAGTTGTCCTGGATGTAATAGATCCTTGAAGGATGTCAGAGCTTTCTGTACAGCTAGCATCTCTTTTTGATTTATGTGCAGATTTCTTTGATCTGCAGTCCATAGGCCTTGAATGCATTGTCCTGCCATGTGTGCCCCCCAGGCGTAGTCTGAAGCATCTATTGTGATAGTCTGCCTGGCTGGGAGCAAGGTGAAAGGCTGACCCTTGTTGAGGTGACATCATGCCTGTGACCACCATAGAAATTCCTGTTGTAGGCAGGGAATGAGAGGTATCACTGTGTCCAAGCTGTGGCTGTGTTGAGACCATACGCTTTTTAGGTACCACTGTAATTTCCTCATATGCAGCTTTGCAAATGGTATTATTAGTATGCAAGATGGCACAAAATCCACTGGAGTCACCATGAAGCCCAAAGCCTGCAGAATTTTTCTTGCAGTTAATTGGGTCTTTGTTGCCATTGTCTTGAAATATTGAGTCAGTTGTAGTTGCTTGTCTGGTGTAAGATAAGCCTTCTGGCCCTTTGTATTCAAGCTGGCACGCAGGAATGTCATTTTTTGTGAGGGTACTAGTTTTGACTTATTTTCGTTTACTGTGTACCCCAGACAGTTTAGTAGATGCTTTACAAAGGCCAGATGATGTAAGACAATGTCTTTGCTTTCTGCTTGGATGAGGCAGTCGTCCAGGTATGGATATATTTGAATTCCTCTTTGTCTGCAGTATGCAATTACTGGTGCCAGGCATTTTGTGAAAACTCTGGGCGTAGTAGATAAGCCAAAGGGCAGTGCAGAGAATTAGTAATGGGTTGAACCTGCAATGAAATGGAGGTATCTTCTGCAACTTTGTCTGATAGGGACATGCAGGCATGCCTCCTTGAGGTCCAACGTTACTAGCCATGCTTCCTTGCCCAACATGGGAAGTAGCTGCTGTAGTGTTAGCATCTTGAATTTGGGTACTTGTAAGTAAGTGTTTAGAATTGAAAGGTCCAGAATTGGTCTCCAGGCATTGTCCTGTCTGGGCACTAGAAACAGTCCTGAGTAGAATCCTTGGCCTTGCTCTCGAGTAGGTACCAGTTGAATGGCTCTCATGTCCATGAGAGCTGTAATTTGCTTTTGTGCCTCTGCCCATTGATTTTGTGGCAGGTTTGACATTCCCTCTTTTCATTGGCAAGGTGTGAAAGTGGAATCTGTATCCTCGTAAAATTATGTCTAGGACCCATTTATCCTTTGTGACTATGTGCCAGTTGTCTGCAAAACGTGCGAGTTTTCCCCCCAAGGGGGCTGCCAAGAGAGTATTGCTTGGCCAGATGAGGTGCAAGTCATTGAGTTTGCCTTCTGGTGGATTGAGACCTGTCTTCTCCTCCCTTCTGTGTTGTAGTGCCCCATTGGCGAAGTTTACACTGGGCTTGTGGTTGTCCTCTGCCCCTTGGGCATCTGTATTTACCCCTCTGCGGTCTGTCAGTGGCTGGAAAGGACCAATTTTTTGTTGGCCAGTTTCTGCTGAAGCGAGGGGGTTGTACTTGTAGGAAATCTTTGACTGTCTGCATAGATTTTGCCTTATCTTCCATTTTCTTTAAAACTTCTTCTGCTTTAACTCGAAAAAGAACATCCTGCTGTAAGGGAGCATCTAGTAGCTTTGCTTTAACATGATCAGGCAGAGTTTATTCCTTTAACCAAGCATGCCTACGTATAACAGACCCAGTGACAGCTGCTCTACAGGAGGCCTCCAAAGAATCAAACCCACATTGTAAGGTATGTTTGCCCACCTGCTCAGTGGCGTGCAACAGATCCTGTACTTCTTTCAATTCAGATTGCTGAGAGAGAGTGGTTATTCTTTGCTTTAACTGAGAGATTAGAAATTTCTGATACTTGAGCATATGAAATTGACAATTCAGTGCCCTCATAGCTGGTGTGGCTGAGGTGTAAACCTTTTTCCCCCACCTGTCGAGTGCTCTGGAATCCCTCTCAGAAGGTACTGGGTTTTTAGCCATAGAAGCCTTAGCCCCCTTGGGACCATGGGAGATAGTCTCTGGGTCAGCTACTGGGCTTTTGTAAAGAAATTTGTAGGAATCGGGCACTCTGTAGTATCTGTCAGGCTTCTAAATAGACATCATCCACAATGTCCAAAACTGGTGGGATGGCAAGTGGTCTGTGTTGGGGGAGTAAAAGAAACACTCTGAGCCTTTTCTTTGAATCAGAGTAGTCTTGACCTTCCCAGTGAAAATGTTCCCTCATAGTGTGTAAAGTTTCCCCAAAGGAGTAGTCTTCAGGAGGAGAAGCTGAGGGAATAGAGTCCTCAGCATCAGAATCTTCATAAGGAGAGAAGGAATAGTCTTGGTCCTCAGAGGAGTCTGAAGAAATGGACATTTGCTCAGAGGAAGCAAAATCTTCCTCTTGTCTAGGCCTTTTGTCAGGAGGGAGCTGTGAACCCCTGATTAAAGAAATCAAACCTTCAGCCATTTTGAGCATCTGTTTCTTAGGCATAGGGCCTTGAACAGGAGACTGAAGTGCAGTCCTTTTAGATTTAGAAGGAGTCTTCGACTTAGAAAACGTTTTAATGGTGAGAGTCATCGGTCTGAAAACACCTTCAGAAACCGATGGCGTTTCTGTAACACCGAAGTCTTTGAAGCCAAGTCATCGGAAGGGCCTGAAGTAAAAGGCTGCGTCGGCCTGGTACATTCCGTCAAAATTTCCTTAGCGGTCTCTGGTTCCAGATCTGCGGTAGTCAGGGGCTGCGTCGGAGCCTCACTGAGGACCGGAGAACCGGAGACCAGATCAGCTGAAGCCTCGGAATCTGGCTTAGGCCTGGGCTGCTTGTCCTTATTCCTGTGTTTTTTGTGCACGCCGGTAATCGGTTGCTCCGACGGCATGTTGTAGTGAATTTCCTATCGAAGTAGTGTCGTGCGAAATCAAAGCGTCTTTTAATAGTACGCTTATTAAACTTAGCACAAAACCGACAAGAAGTGACGTCGTGGTCTGGGCCTAGGCAAGGTATGCAGTAAGAATGAAAATCCTTATGAGGTATTTCCTTCCCACAAGAAATACAATTGTTAACTTTTTCTGACATCGGTCTGAGGCAAGAAAAGTTTCCCCAACGGGCTACTTAGCTTTATAGAAGACTTCGGTCTGAAATTCGAATTCGAAAATCTCAGGAGTCGGCCGACCAGCACTTGCGAACTGCTTCTGCTTCAGGCACCGCACGGCAAGAAAGACTGAAGAAAATGGCGGCGGTTGCATTATATATACCCCTGGCGCACTGACGTCAGGGAAGAGGCGACAGCAACCGACGCCGGACCAAGACTTTGGAATTCCGGCCGACTGCGGGACCGCCTGACGACAGGATAACCCAAGTGTGAAGACTGCAGCAGGGTAACACGATGAACATCTAAGAGTAATGCTACTCAACGCCAGAAGTCTAAACCTCAAGATGCACGCACTCGAAACTCTCCTTAGCATGGAGAACATCGATATCTGTGCAGTAACAGAAACCTGGTTCAAGGCTCCCGAGAGCACCCCAGCACTACCAGGTTATACCTCATACCATGCTTTTCAGCCCCAAAACTTGGACCGAACCACAAAAGGAGGGGGAGTATCAATATTCATCAAAGATACCCACACCTCCAGGTTGGTGGCACAGCACGAAGCATCAGGGACTATCCATGTGCAACTAGCAGTGGGTAAAACTGCCTTCCAGTTTACAGCCTGCTACACCACCACCCTCCCAAACCCAGGAACCCCACTCAGCCTTCCTGAGAACACTGGAAAATATGAAGGTCTCTCCAAACACCATTACATTGGGCGACTTCAACTACCCAAACATAGACTGGGAGCATTAATCTAGCTCCAACACCCTAGCCCAAAGGTTCCTAGAATTTATAAACTCAGATGCTATGGAACAACTTGTTACCACTCCCACAAGAGGGGAAAACATACTGGACCTGATCATCACCAACATGGGGACTCGATGCTCCAGACCAGAAGTGTATCCCTCACTGGTAAGATCAGACCATAAACTAATCTCACTGGATATTCACATCCCGACCCCACCCCCTGCCCAGAAAAACACAGTGAAAAATTTCTCTAAAGCAAATTTCACACTCCTCAAAACCGAGGTGGAATCCTTCAAAGCCCCCGGGCCTGTGGAAAATACGGCCCAGACTGCAGATTGCTTTATAAATGCATTCTATGAACACCTTCAGGAATGCATGGATCATGCGATCCCAAATAAAACCAAGACCCAATCCTCCAAAGGCAGACGTCCTGTCTGGTGGATCCCAGCCATAAACAAACTATACAATAGAAGGAGGAAGCTACTACATGATAGAGCAAAATCCCAAAAAAGGGAAGGCATCTCTGATCAGTATTAGCAAAAAACTACGGGCACTCATAAAATCGTCTAAGGCCAGCTTCGAGAGAAAAACTGCACAGGACACTAAGGATAAACACAAGGCTTTCTTTAGTTATATTAGGAACCTGGGTGGCAATTCCCAGATATGCTCAGAATTAGTCCAAAATGACAAAAAATACACCGAACCCACAGACATTACCAACATCCTAGCTGACAGGTTCAGCGCAAACTCCCCCCCCTCCCCACCAAAAGGGCGAATATCTATCCCAGCAGAGTGCTGCCCCCCTGACATCTCAGATGCTCAGGTAAGAGCCGTCCTCTCCAAAGCAAAAAACACAGCATCAATGGGACCAGACGGTGTCCCGGGCTGCATCCTACATGAACTCCAAGAAGAGCTAAACCCAAACATAAAACTACTGTTCAATCTCAGCCTTACTACAGGATATGTACCCAAAGAGTGGCGTACAGCAAAAGTGGTCCCTCTCCACAAAGGTGGTGCCTCAACGGATCCTGGAAACTATCGCCCCATAAGCCTGACTAGCTTGGTCTGCAAAGCTATGGAAAGGATCATCATGGACCTCATAAATAAAGATATTGGGGACCTACAGACATTGTATCCTACCCAGTTAGGCTTTGTTAAGGGCAGATCCTGCCTCTTAAACCTGGTCGATTTCTTTGAAACATTCACCAAGGCCATTGATGAGGGGAAGGTGGTCCACACAGCCTACCTGGACCTCGCAAAAGCCTTCGATACAATACCCCACTCGGGCATTATAGATAAGCCCACCAACTTAAATATAAACCCCTATGTCACTAGATGGGTTGCAAATTGGCTCAAGGACAGAACCCACATGGTTAGAATTGCTGGAGCCATGTCAGACTCCAAACCAGTTACAAGTGGCGTCCCACAAGACTCAGTCCTGGGACCTCTCTTGTTCGGTATATATTTCTCGGAGGTACAGGCAAACACGGAAGGACTGTGGCTGACCAAGTTCGCAGATGACTGTAAACTGGGCGCCATAATCGACTCTCCAGCCGACACAAGCATCCTCCAAAAGGGCCTCATAGAAACAGACAACTGGTGTCAGAGCCATGGCCTCAAGCTAAATGCCAAAATGTGTATAGTCATCCCCTTTGGCAAAAACAAAGTGCCCACAAATTACCACATGGGTGGTAATCCATTAAGTACAGAAGAAGTAATTAGGGACCTGGGGACCCAAGTTGATAGCAATCTCTCATTTGACAACCACGTGGCCAAAGTGGTTAGAAAAACATTTTATATAGCCCACCTAATCATGAAGGGATTCACATCTAGATCAGGGGAGGTCATCGTGCCTCTTTACTCATCTCTCATCAGGCCCATAGCTGAGTACAATGACCCTTTTGGGATGTACATTACCAGACACCTGCAGCAACTGGAAAGACCCCAAAAGTACCTCACCAAGAGGATCAAAGGGCTCAAACAGATGCCATATGCTGCCTGGTTAAAGAAACTCCAGCTCTACTCAGTGGCATACCGCCTGCTCAGAGGCGATCTGTGCCTGACGTATAAAGCCATGTCCAACCCGGAATTAATGGACATGCTGCACCTCAGATAATCCAAATCCCATCGAGCTACGCTCGAGACTTGAACCTCAGCACTGAAATAAATAGGACATGTTGGAGGGACAGATTCATAACCCAGAGGCTCCCTTCACTCTGGAATAAAATCCCAGTCCAGGTTAGGCAGAGTCCCTCATTGACTCTCTTCAAGAGGAATCTTGATGAGTGGATGGGAGATCATAGGTTTACCCTGGGTATCACTTCTGTGTCACTGTCAGACAGAGGCACAGTATACTAACCTCGAAAAAGGGCATAGCAAAATTAATTTAAAATGGGTGGCGAAAGCCAAACACACTCTGGCTAGGCTTATAAATGCCCTAGGGCAGATAGCCTAGTATGAACCTAGTCTTGTGTGAGTAAATCGAAGCGGTGAGGTGACCTGTGGTGACTGCCCTGGGCTAAGAGGTAGAGTAGGGGAAACCAATGCTGTCTTGGCCAAAAGGGAGTCTCCAGCAGGATTTTTGGTTTGTCCTTCTGTATTTTCAGGAGGATTTTGTGAATTAGAGGAAAGGGAGGAAGGAAAGGCATATAGGAACATTCCCTCCCATTAAATGGAGAAGGCGTCCACCCTCCATGCTTGTGGATGGGGGAGCCTTGTGCAGAAGAGGGGCATCTGTTTGTTCTGGGGGGAGGCAAACAGATCTGCCTGAGGAATATCCCACCTGTGAATTAGATCCTGAAATACCTCCCTGTGAAGCATCCATTTGTGGGATGGTGCTAAGGTTCTGCTGAGGGTGTCTGCCGTCCCATTTTCTTCTGATGGAATGTAAACTGCCTGCAAGTGAATTTGAAGTGCTGCAGCCAGGGACCATATCTGTACAGCCAGACTGCAGAGGGGGTATGACTTTGTTCCTCCTTGCTTATGTACCACAGGACAGTCATGTTGTCTGTGATAACCTTCAGGGTACCTGGCAGAAGGAAGGTCTGCATAGCCAAGGATAGGGCCTTTAGCTCTTTTAGGTTAATCTGGTCCTTCCTTTCTTGAATGTTCCTCTCCCCCCTGTACTTTGTGCTGATTGTTGGCGTGGTGAAGGATGGCTCCCCTACCTAAATCTGATGCATCTGTAAATAGATATTGTTTTGGTGGGGGAATCTGCAAGGGTACCCCTTGATTGAGGGTAAATGGTGGAAATCCACCAGTAGAGTTCCCTTTTTAAACAGGGAAGAAGAGAACATTTTGTTTCCAAGGGATGAGAGTGTTGGCTCCAAGAGTTTCTCAAGACCTACTAAAACTTCCTTATGTGCACCCTGGCTAGAGGGATCATGGGAATCAAGGAGGCCATGTACCTTATTATCCTGAGAAATTCCCTGGCTGAGATGGTAGTTAGAGGTAGCAGGGAATAGAAGAACAGAGCAAGAAATTCCACTTTCTGGGTAGGGACAAAGACTGACATCAAGTCCATCTGTATCCTATACCCAGGAAGACTACGTCTTGGGAAGCAGTCATTTGAGACTTTAGGCAATTCACTGCGTAGCCTAGACTCTGTAGAAACTTGCAAACCATGTCCAAGTGTTGGGACAGGGTTGGCGGATCCTGGTGTAGGATACAAAAGTTGTCAAAGTAGGGATAAAATATGTATGCCCTGCAGTTGGCAGAGTTCAATGGCTGGGGCTACGCACGTTGTGAACACTCTTGGTGCTGTGGAGAGGCCAAGGTGTAAGGCAGAGAACCGAAAAATGTTATGAACCCACTGAGAAACGGAAATATTTTCTGTAAGGTGGCAAGATGGGGACATGTAGGTAAGCATCCATCAGATCTAGTGATGCCATGAATGCTTGCTGAAGTACAAGGGGAAGGAGGTGCTGCAATGTGAGCAATTTGAAAGTGGGCACTGTGAGGAAGAGATTGAGGTGGGATAAGTTGAGGATGGGTCTCCAAGGGCAATCTTTTCTTGGAACAAAACATCCTTGAATAAAATCGCTTGGCTAACTGATCCTCTGGTACTTTTTCCATAGTCTCCTGAGAAAGAAGTTGGCTCAGGATAGAGGGACATAGTGGCATCTGATTGTGAGGGGGTTGAGGTATTCCCTGGAAGGGTGGAGTAGCCCACCAAGTCATAAAGTATCCCCTCTGGATGATGGAAAGCACCCACTTGTCTGAGGTGATTTTTTTGCCAAGAGGGTAGAGAGAGGGTAAGATATAGCGATTGGGGGGGTGACTGGTTAAGAGATGAGAGTCACAGAGGAGGAGCTCTGTCTTGGTCTACCTGCCTCCCAAAAGATGACTGTGTGGAGGTGGTACAAGACCTGGGAGCAGATTATCTGGTATGCTTCTGTCGCCTAGAGAAGTAGAGCGACCTGCCTCCCAAAGGATGACTGTGTGGAGGTAGTACAAGACCTGGGAGCAGATTATTTTCTGGTAAGAGGGATGAGAAGACTGCCTCTTGACAAAGCTATGTCTTTGGAGGTAATTTCTGTGAAATCTGGGGACAGGTGAGACTAGTAAAGGTTTTAAATTTTGTAAATCTTTACCTTTTTCCTGTAGAGACTTTAGAAACTCTGCAGAGACTGCTCCAAAAAGGGCTTTGTTGTCTAAAGGTGCATCCAACAACTTAGCTTGGACATCCAAAGGCAAAGGCTGAAGTCTCAACCATGAAAACCTCATTAACACAGTCAGAAGCAGCAAACTTAGAAGAAGCTTCTACAGCATCATAGCTGCACTTAATAGTGTCTGGTCACTTCAGAGACCGTGGAAATAAGGGTACTTAATTGAGCCTTAACAGGAGATTCTGGGACCTCTGACAGAAGAGTAGAGGCCTTGGTCAGGGAATCTAAAGCAAACTTGGCCATATGGGTCTGATAATTAATGCCCCTAATGGCTAAGGTCGACGAAAGTACAGTTTTGTACCTACCATAAATGTAGATGTCCGATAGATATGTAACTGCAGTCCTTACATATGGGGTTGTCCTGCCTCAGGCAGCCCTCGGTCGGCCGGATTCCAAAGTCTGGGTCTGGCGTCGGCTGATGTCGCCTCCTCCCCAATGTCAGAGCGGCTGGGGTATAAAAGCATCAGCCGGCGCCATCTTCTTCAGTGTTTACTGCCCCAGATGCCAGGTGCCCTCCAAGGAAGGCTAAATTTAGAACTAGATGAAAATTCCAGACAAACACAATAGCAATAAACAGATACACCATAACAGATATCCCCAGCTAAGTATAAAAGGAGGGAAGTGGACCCAATACACAGAGGGGTAGGAGGGAGGGAAAACCTGACTGCAGTTGCATATCTATCGGACATCTACATTTATGGTAGGTACAAAACTGTACTATGTCCTTCAAGAATGCAACTGCAGTCCTTACATATGGGTTGAATACCATAGCCAAGCTGGGGGTGGTAGGCCTAAGCAAGAGATGGTGTAGCTAGGAGGCCCTGCAGGACTGCCGAAGCAAAGCCTGCTCGGGATCTGGAATATAAAGGCAGGTGGTAGTGCTTGGAAAATGTATGCACGGAGCTCCATGTAGCAGCTTCTAGAATGTCCTTTGTAGCCACCCCTCTTAGGAAGGCTGTGGAGGTGGCTGTAGCTCTGGTGGAGTGTGGCCTGATATTGGCTGGCACACGCTTTCCATTTTGAAATTGTTTGGAAATTGCCTTTCCTTGCACTCCCGGAGCGTATGCTACAAATAGTTGGTCAGACTTCCTGTTGTCCTTTGTTCTGTCCAAGTAGTAGCGTAGTTGTCTGTGTATGTCCAAAGTGTGCAGCAGCTTTTCCCCTTTATTTTGAGGATTGGGGGAAAAGGTGGGAAGGTGAATTGCTTGATTTAGAGATACCCTGGATATCACTTTTGGCATAAAAGAAGGATTGGTTCTTAAAGAAACCCTGTCCTGATGGAAAATGAGAAATGGAGGTACTGCCATGAGGGCCTGTATCTCCGAAACTCTCCTTGCTGAGGTGATTGCCAACAGGAAAACTGTTTTCCAGGAAAGAAATCGCAATTCTGAAGATGCTGCTGGTTCAAAAGGAGGAATAGTTAATTTTTCCAACACGAAGTTGAGGTCCCATGCAGGCACTGGTGGTTTTCTGGGAGGCTTAATATTCTTTATCCCCCTTAGAAATTGTCTTAGTAAAGGATGTGAAAACACAGGAGGATCAGTGTTGTATGATGCTGAAATTGCTGAAGCGTGTATTTTTATGGAAGAATAGGAAAGTCCATTATGCAGCATTTCTGCCAAGTATTCCAATATCTGTGGGATGCTCAGTACTGATGCATCCTGTCCCTTGTTGGTATTCCAGATGTTGAATCTCTTCCATTTGGCTGAATAAGTCTTTCTGGTGGAAGGTCTGCGTGCTTCCAATAATATTTGTTGAACTTCCTTGGAAAGAGAGCTATGGGTAGAAATCATGGAACCCTCCAGGCTGTCAGCTGCAGAGTTTGCAGGTTGGGATGAACCGTCCTGTAATTGTGCTGAGTCAAGAGTAGAGGCCACTGAGGCAGGGGCCATGGGTTGGTGCAAGTTATGCTCCTTAGTAATGGGTACCAGTGCTGTCTTGGCCAATCTGGAGCTATTAAGATGCCATTCGGTTGCTCTGCTTTGATCTTCAGTAACACCTTGGTCATTAATGGTAGAGGTGGGAATGCATAGATTGTTAGAGAGTTCCAGCTGAATGAGAGAGCATCTATTCTCCAGGCTTGTGGATGCTGTGTCCTCGAGCAGAACTTTTTCAGATGATGATTGAGGTGGGAGGCAAAGAGATCTATGTCCAGCCTCCCCCATGCATGGGTTATTTGAGCAAAAATGTCTGGATGCAACATCCATTCGTGCGGGTCCAAGATGTTTCTGCTTAGACTGTCCGCCAGAACGTTGTCCCTGCCCGGAACAAACTGGGATTGCAGCTGTATGTTCAGTTCCAGGGACTTTTCCCAAGGAGTCATTGTTAGTCTGCAAAGGGGGTAAGAATGAGTACCTCCCTGCTTGTTTATGTACCACATAACAGTGGTGTTGTCTGTCTTTATTAGCAGATGGCCTTGTTGAAGATATTTTCCGAAGGCCTCGATTGCATGAATTACTACTAACATCTCTTTTTGAT
This sequence comes from Protopterus annectens, assembly GCF_019279795.1. NCBI lineage: Eukaryota > Metazoa > Chordata > Ceratodontiformes > Protopteridae > Protopterus > Protopterus annectens. The sequence continues at coordinate 701,295,889 of NC_056751.1, read as the reverse complement.
TGATGTGTAGATGTACTTCCTGGGGGGGTCCATTACCCTTGAATGCATCTGCCCTCCATGTGCGCCCCCCATCCATGGTCTGAGGCGTCCATTGTAATGGTTTGGCTTGTTTGAGGTTTGTTGAAAGGCATACCTTTGTTTGACTGGCTTGCTTGGGCCCACTACAAAAATTCCCTTTGTAGACATGGGATGAGTGGGATAATTGCTTCTAAGTTGTGGCTGTGTTGAGACCATAAACTTTTTAGGTACCACTGCAGTTTTCTCATGTGTAGTCTTGCCAGTGGAATCAGTAGAATGCAAGATGCCATGAAACCCAGGGCTTGTAGGATTTTCCTTGCAGTCATCTGGGTGAGCTTTGCTAGGCTTTTGAAATAATGTGGTAATTGTTCTTGCTTCTCTTCTGTGAGGTAAGCCATTTGTGATTCTGTGTCTAGTTTGGCTCCTAGAAAAATTATTTGTTGGGATGGCAGTAGTCTTGATTTTTGTAAGTTGACTGTGTATCCCAAAGCCTGTAGTAAGTAAATGACATAATTCAAGTTTTTTGTCAAGGCTTGCTTGCTGTCCGCTTGTATAAGGCAGTCGTCCAGGTAAGGGTATATTTGTATCCCCTGGAGTCTGCAGTGCACAATTACTGATGCCAGGCATTTCGTGAATACTCTGGGCGCAGTAGATAAGCCAAAAGGCAATGCTGAGAATTGATAATGCTCTGACCCTGCAAGAAATCTGAGGTATCTTCTGCAACTGTGTCTGATTGGGACATGCAGGTAAGCCTCTTTGAGGTCCAGAGTAACCAGCCAAGACCCCTTGCCCAGCATGGGAAGGAGTTGCTGTAGCGTCAGCATTTTGAATTTTGGTACAATGAGAAAAGTGTTTAGAGCGGACAAGTCCAGTATAAGTCTCCATTGCTTTTCTTTTCTTGGAACAAGGAACAGCCTTGAGTAAAATCCCTGGCCTTGTTCCTGAGGAGGAACCTTTTCTATTGCTTTGATTTTTATCAGCTTTGAAACTTGTTTGAATGCCTCTGCCCTTTGATTTTGTGGCAGGTTTGGCATGCCTTGTCTTGTTGGTAAAGTATGGAAGTGGAACCTGTAGCCTTGGTCTATTATGTCCAGAATCCATTTGTCCTTTGTTAAAATGTGCCAATTTTTTGAAAATAAGGATAATTTTCCACCTAAAGGTGCTTCTCTTTGAGCCTTGGTCGGCGGTGTCAAAGTCAAGTCACTGTGATTGTCCCTGTGGAGCAGGGGATGTCCCTGCGCCACCTCTCTGATTAGTCGGTTGCCATTGGCGTCCTCTGTAGGAGCCTCTGTATTGCCCTCTTCCTAGGGTACGCCTGTTTTTTCCCCTTTGAAACTTGTCAGTGTCTGGAAAGGACCAATTCTTAGAAGGCCAATTCCTGCTGAACCTGGAGGAAATCCTTGACTGTTTGCACTGATTTAGCCTTTTCCTCAATTGATTTCAACACATCCTGAGCATTAGCACCAAATAGCTTTTGTTTTTCCAGAGGTGCATCTAGAAGCTTTACTTTAACATGATCTGGCAATGCCTGTTCTTTCAACCATGCATGTCTACGAATGACTGCCCCTGTCATAGCTGCCCTACATGAAGCTTCCAATGCATCATAACCACACTGACGAAAATGATTGCTAACCTGCTGAGTGTTATGGACCAAATCCTGCAAGGCCTTTCTGTCTAAAGGCTCAGGAGAGGTTAACTTTTTCTGAAAATCATCCATCAAGAAATCCTGATACTGAAACATATGAAAAAGGCAATTAAGGGCTCTCATGGCAAGAGTGGATGAGGTATAAACTTTTTCCCCCCACCTCTCCAGGGACCTAGCTTCCCTGTCTGAGGGCAAAGGATTTTTGGCCGTGGATGTGGCCACCCCTTTGGGCCCCTGGGAAATTGTTTCTAGATCAACAGACTGGGCCTTAAATAAATGTTTATGAGTTTCAGGAACCCTGTAGTATCTGTCCGGCTTGACAGGAGCAGGGGGGAGAGAATCAGGAGAAGCACTCGAATCTGAGTACACATCATCCAGTACATCTAACACTGCAGGGATAGCTAAAGGCCTGTGTTGGGGAAGCTTAAGGAAGGTACGCAGCCGCTTCCTCGAGTCGGAGAATTCCTGACCTTGCCACTGAAAATGCTCTCTCATGGAGTGGAGAATTTCCCCAAAAGAAATATCCTCAGGAGGAGAGGCAGAAGGAATAGATTCCTCCGCATCAGAATCCTCGTAGACCTGGAAGGACTCTTCCTGGGTATCTAAGTGATCAGAGTCACCAGAGGCTTCATCTGAAGAAAGGGTGTCAGTATGCTCAACCCTGGGCCTTTTGTCAGAAGGTGGCTGAGAACCTCTGTCAGGATGGGCCTGGGAGCCTCTGATTAAGGAAATTAAATCTGCAGCTAAAGTCATAATTTGTTTATCAGAAGTGGGCTGAGGCAAAGCTTTAGGAGGGTGAGACTTAGCCTGGCTGGCAGCCTTAGCACGTGTGTAGGCCTTGATAGACATAGACATAGGGGGCCTAGCGATGCACTCGCGGTAGTTTTTGGCGTGGTGTCGGTGGAAGTCGCGGGCCGAGAATGTCGGTCCCGGTCTTTCCATTTTTTGGAAATATGTGGTGTCGGTTGTTCCGACGGCATGTTATAAGAGTATTTATCGCCAAAAAAATCTTCAGCAAACTCTGCCCGGCGCCTGAGAGTGCGTTTATTGAAGCAAGCACAGGCGGCACAGGCCGAGACGTCGTGGTCTGGGCTAAGGCAGGGGAGGCAGAAAGAATGGAAGTCCTTATGAGGTATTTGTTTACCACAAGACAAACAGTTATTAACTTTTTCAGTTTTTTCTGACATCGGCTGAAGCAAGAAAAGGTTCTCAAACGGGGTACTTAGCTTTTTGATGACTTCGGATACGTAAAACACAGGAGCTGACCGACCGGCACTTGCGAACTGCTTCTGCTTCGGGCACCGCGCGGCAAGAAAGACTGAGGAAGATGGCGCCGGCTGATGCTTTTATACCCCAGCCGCTCTTACGTTGGGGAGGAGGCGACATCAGCCGACGCCGGACCCAGACTTTGGAATCCGGCCAACCGAGGGCTGCCTGAGGCAGGACAACCCCATATGTAAGGACTGCAGTTGCATTCTTGAAGGACATGTATATACCTTCTTCCCTTACCTGTCCATAAATTTGCTATCTTTATCCATTGGAAACTGGGAAGAGGAAGGTAGTTGCCTAGAGGACTTATGTGACACTGCAATAAAGTACAGTTTTGTACCTACCATAAATGTAGATGTTCGAGTGTATACACTATTGCAGTCATTACACTTGGGTTACCCAGCCGTCAGGCGGTCCCCTCAGTCGGCCAGAGTTCCAAAGTCTTGGTCCGGCTGCTTGTCTCCTGACGCCAGTGCCAGGGTATATAAGATGCAGCAGATGCCATTTTCTTCAGTTTTTCTTGCCCCAGATGTCAGGTGCCCCCAAAAAGGTAGGCAATGTAAATTGCTAATAAAAAATACATAAGAAAAGCAATCAAAAACTTTCAGTTACCAGCAAATGCTCCCCATAGGTAGCAACGGGTAGAAGGCCTAGGTAAGTACCAGCAAGGAAGAGGGGAAGGAGGGAGGGTAACCTAGACTGCAGCAGTGTATACACTCGAACATCTACATTTATGGTAGGTACAAAACTGTACTATGTTCATCATGTTATACTGCTGCAGTCATTACACTTGGGTAGAAACCCAAAGCTGAGGTAGGGTAGCTGGTTCTATAAGGCATTAGGGGTGGCTATAAGGCCCTGCAACACTGCAGTGGCAAAGCCAGCTCTGGATTTAGAGTAAAGAGGCAGATGGTAATGCTTGGTGAAGGTATGTACAGAACTCCAAGTTGCTGCTTCCAAAATGTCCTTGGTAGGTACTCCTCTGAAGTACACAGTTGAAATGGCTGTTGCCCTGGTGGAATGAGACCTAATGCTGTTAGGTACAGCTTTCCCATGGTGTGTATAGCAGAAACGTATACAGTGCCCTATCCATTTTGAAATGGTCTGTTTTGAAATGGCTTTTCCCTGTGCTCCTGCAGCATATGCTACAAACAATTGCTCAGTTTTCCTGAAAGCTTTCGTTTTGTCCAAGTAGAAGTGTAACTGCCTGTGTATGTCCAAGGAATGCAGAAGTCTCTCCCCTTTATTCTGTGGATTTGGATAAAAAGTTGGCAAGTGAATAGTTTGGTTTAGAGCCACACTTGATACCACCTATGGCATAAAAGTAGGGTTTGTTCTTAAAGACACCCTGTCTTGGTGGAAAATGATGAAAGGTTCCACTGCCATTAGTGCCTGTAATTCTGAAACCTTTCATGCTGAGGTTATTGCCAGGGGCAGAGCAGTTTTCCAAGAGACATATTTTAAGTCTGCTGAGTTAGCTGGCTCAAAAGGAGGTAAAGTTAATTTTTCCAAGACTAAGTTGAGGTCCCAAGTTGGAGTTGGTGCTCTACAGGGCGGTCTTATGTTTTTAGCCCCTCTGAGGTACTGTTTTAGCAAAGGATTAGAAAAAATTGGTGGGTCTGTGTTGTAATGAGCAGAGATGGCAGAGGCGTTGATCTTAATGGATGAAAAGGAGAGGCCTTTGTCCAGCATCTCAGTTAAGTATTGTAGTATCTGAGGAATGTTTGGGACAAGAGGGTCAAGGCTGTGAGCCTGTTTCCAGGCACAGAATCTCTTCCATTTATCCGAATAGGCTTTCCTGGTGCTAGGCCTTCTGGCCTCCAGAATGACATCCATAACAGCTTTGGAGAGAGGCACTGCTTGCTTGTTTAAAGAATCTACCATGCAGCCAGGTTTAAAGTCTTGAGCTGGCTGTGAAGTATCTGATTGTTTTGCTGAGTCAGAAGATGTGGGATTTGAGGCAAAATCCATGGTGGACCTTGTGCTAAGTTCTTTAAGATTGGGTACCAGTGCTGGCGTGGCCAGTCTGGGGCAATCAGGATCATCTTTGGCTTTTCTTGTCTGGCTTTTAGGAATACCTTTGAAAGGAGAGGTAGTGGTGGGAAAGCATATACTTGTAGGTTTTTCCAGCTGAATGAGAGGGCATACACTTTCCATGCTTGTGGGTGTAAGTCCTTGTGCAGAATTTCTGTAGCTGGCAATTCATTGGGGATGCAAACAGATCTATGTCCGGGCTCCACCATTTTTGTGTTATCATCCTGAACATTTGTGGATGTAATTTCCACTCGTGCGGATCCAAGATGTTTCTGCTTAAGTCATCTGCCAGTGTGTTTTTCTCTCCTGGCAGGAATTGTGCTTGCAGATGAACTTAAAAGGTTAGAGCTGTGTTCCACAAGGTCATGGCTTTGTCTGCAGAGGGGATATGAATGAGTGCCCCCTTGCTTGTTTAAGTACCACATAACTGTGGTGTTGTCTGTCTTTAGTAGTAGTTGTCCTGGATGCAGCAGGTCCTTGAAAGCTATAAGGGCATTTTGTACAGCTAGCATCTCTTTTTGATTGATGTGAAGATGCCTTTGTTCTGCGGGCCACTTGCCCTGAATACATTTTCCTGCCATGTGTGCTCCCCAGGCGTAATCCGAAGCATCTGTTGTCAGTGTTTGCCTGGCTGTGGGTTGAGTGAAAGGCTGTCCCTTGTTGAGGTGACAGGCTTGAGCCCACCATCGAAACTCCTGTTGAAGGCAAAGAATAAGTGGTATTACTGTTTCCAAACTGTGACAGTGTTGAGACCAAACACTCTTTAGGTACCATTGTAGTTTCCTCATATACAGTCTGGCATATGGAATTAGTAGTATGCAAGATGCCATGTACCCCAAGGCCTGCAGAATTTTTCTTGCAGGGAGTTGGGTTTTTGTTGCCATCAATTGGAAATATTGAGTCAGTTGTCCTTGCTTGTCTGGTGTGAGATAAGCCATCTGGGCCGTTGTATTTAAGCTGGCACCCAGGAATATTATCTCTTGTGAGGGCACTAGTTTTGACTTCTTTTCATTTACTGTGTACCCTAGGCAAATTAGCAATCTTTTTACAAACGCCAGATGCTTTAGAAGAATGTCTTTGCTCTCTGTTTGAATAAGGCAGTCGTCCAAGTATGGGTAAATTTGAATTCCTTTTTGTCTGCAAAATGCAATTACTGGTGCCAGGCATTTTGTAAAGACCCTGGGCGCAGTAGATAAGTCAAAGGGCAGTGCAAAGAATTGGTAATGCATTGAACCAGCTAAGAATCTGAGGTATCTTCTGCAATTTTGTCTGATAGGGACATGCAGGTATGCCTTCTTGAGGTCCAAAATTACGAGCCAAGCTTTCTTGCCCAGCATGGGAAGAAAAGTACAGTTTTGTACCTACCATAAATGTAGATGTCCGAACTGGATAGCATCTGCAGTCATAACAACTGGGTTGTCCTGTCGTCAGGCAGCCCTTCAGTCGGCCGGATTCCAAAGTCCGGGTCCGGCTTCGGCTGATGTCGCACTTCACCCGACGTCATCTCTGTTGGTCTTCGGGTATAAAGGCATCAGCCGACGCTATTTTCCTCAGTGTTTCTTGCCCCAGATGCCAGTAGCCCTCTTGAAGGCTAAATTTTTGGATAGATGCCAATGTTTCCAAAAAGATAGAGGTAAACACAAACATAAGCATGTATGTACATATATACAAACAAATACACCATAAAAGACTCCCCCCCACCAGCTAGCTATTAGGAGGGTAAACACCCTAGGAGTACCACAGAGGGGAAGGAGGGAGGGTAATCCTGACTGCAGATGCTATCCAGTTCGGACATCTACATTTATGGTAGGTACAAAACTGTACTATGTCCTTCATGGATGCATCTGCAGTCATAACAACTGGGTAGAATACCATAGCCAACTAGGGAGGAGGATAAAGGTAAATTATGGTGTGTTTAGGATCCCTTGCAGTACAGCAGTGGCAAACCCTGCTCGGGATCTGGAATATAGAGGCAAATTGTAATGCTTGGCAAATGTATGCACGGAGGTCCAAGTAGCCGCCTCAATAATGTCTTTGGTTGCCACTCCTCGTAAGAAGGCTGTGGTAGTGGCTGTTGCCCTTGTAGAATGAGGTCTTATGTTCTGTGGAATTGGTTTTCCATGGAAGGAGTAACAGAATCGTATGCAATTTCCTATCCATTTGGAGATTGTCTGTTTGGAAATAGCTTTTCCTTCCCTTCCTGTTGCATAAGCTACGAAAAGTTGGTCAGTCTTTCTGCTATTTTTGTTCTGTCCAAGTAGTAGCGTAGCTGTCTATGTACATCCAAGGTATGCAGTATTCTTTCCCTCTGTTTTGTGGGTTGGGAAAGAAGGTAGGTAGGTGGATTGCCTGGTTTAAAGACACTCTGGATACCACCTTAGGCATAAATGTAGGATTAGTCCTCATGGACACTCTATCTTGGTGGAAGATTAGGAAGGGTTGCACCGCCATTAAGGCCTGTAGTTCTGAAACCCTCCTTGCTGAAGTAATTGCCAGTAGGAAAGCAGTTTTCCATGACAGGTGTTGTAGGTCTGCTGTTGCTGCTGGTTCAAAGGGTGATAGTGTCAACTTTTCTAGCACAAAGTTTAAGTCCCAAGCTGGTAATGGTGGCTTCCTTGGATGTTTTACATTCTTGAATCCTCTGAGAAACTTCCTGAGCAAAGGGTGCGAAAAAACAGGTGGATCAAAGCTGTATTCTGCTGAAATAGCTGATGCATGTATCTTGATGGAGGAGTAGGACAGGCCTGAATGAAGAAGTTCGGCCAGGTACTCCATAATGTTAGGCATATCTATGTTTGACACATCTTTTCCTTTTTCAGTACTCCAAATGACAAACCTTTTCCATTTTCCAGCATAGTTCCTTCTTGTTGAAGGTCTGCGTGCTTCAAGAATAATGTCTTTAACTCTTTGGGAAAGCTCTGTGTTAGCTGCTGCTATGTGATGTTCCATGCAGTCAGTTGCAACGTTTTAGGTTTGGATGCATGATGCTGTAGTTGTTCTGAGTTAACATCAAAGGCATCAGGGAATTGGCCACATATTGTTCGAGACATGCTCCTCAGTAGTGGGTACCAGTGTTGTCTTGGCCAGTTTGGAGCTATCAGGATTATCCTTGGACGTTCTTCCTTGATTTTTAGTAGTACTTTGTGTATCAAGGGAAGAGGTGGGAATGCATATGCTGTTAGGCCTTTCCAGCTGAAGGAGAGCGAATCCACTTTCCATGCTAGTGGGTGGAATGTCCTTGTGCAGAATTTTTTGAGCTGGTGATTGAGAGGTGATGCGAATAGATCTATCTGAGGCATTCCCCATTTCTTTGAGATGGTCTTGAAGATGTCCGGGTGCAGCTTCCATTCGTGGGCATCCGAAGTGGTTCTGCTTAGTATGTCTGCTAGAGTATTTTCTTTTCCCGGTACAAATATTGCCTGTAACTGGATGTTGTAGCTGAGTGCCAGGGTCCACAGCTCCAAGGTCATTCTGCATAGGGGGTATGAATGAGTGCCTCCCTGTTTGTTGATGTACCACATGACTGTGGTGTTGTCTGTCCTTATCATCAACTGGCCCTCTTTGAGAAATGGTTTGAACTTTTGGATTGCCAGTTTTACTGCCAGCATTTCTTTTATGTTGATGTGCAGGTGAAGTTGATCCTGTGTCCAGAGTCCTTGCACGCATTTGTCCAGCATGTGGGCCCCCCATCCTAGGTCTGAAGCGTCTGTTGTGATGGTCTGGCTTGCTTGACATCTGCGAAAGGGTAGGCCTGGGTTTGACTGGCATGCCTGAGCCCACCATAGGAACTCCTGTTTTAAGCATGGAATTAGTGGGATTTCTGTTTCCAGGCTGTGTCTGTGTTGGGACCATAAATTCTTTAGGTACCACTGTAGTTTTCTCATATGTAGTCTGGCAAATGGGACCAAGATTATGCATGATGCCATGAAGCCCAAGGCCTGGAGTACTTTCCTTGCTGTTATCCTGTTCAGTTTTGTTAGTGCCAAGAAGTAAAGAGGGAGTTCTTTTTGTTTTTCTGTAGTTAGGAATGCCATTTGTTTTACTGTGTCCAATTCCGCGCCCAAGAAGGTCCTTGTTTGGGATGGTATCAGCCTTGACTTTTGTAAATTGACTGTGTATCCCAGTGCTTGTAGCAAGTAAATGACCCTTTGTAAATCTGTTGTCAGCTTGCTTTTGTTGTCCCCTTGTAGTAAGCAGTCGTCCAGGTATGGGTAAATTTGAATTCCCTGTAGTCTGCAATGGGCGATTACTGATGCCAGGCATTTTGTGAATACTCTGGGCGCAGTAGATAAGCCAAAGGGCAATGCTGAGAATTGATAGTGCTCTGATCCTGCAAGAAATCTGAGGTATCTTCTGCAGATTGGTCGAATGGGGACGTGCAGGTATGCCTCCTTGACATCTAGAGTTACCAGCCAACACTCCTTGCCCAGCATGGGAAGAAGTTGCTGTAAGGTCAGCATTTTGAATTTTGGGACAATGATGTATGTATTTAAGGTGGACAGGTCGAGAATTGGTCTCCAACTTTTTCCTTTCTTGGAACTAGGAATAGTCTGGAGTAGAACCCTTTCCTTGCTGTGCTGTTGGCACTCTTTCCACAGCTCTGATGTTTGCTAACTCCATTATCTGTTGTAGAGCCTCTGTTTTTTGATTTGGAGGTAGATTTGGCATTCCTCTTTTGACTGGTAAAGTGTGGAAGTGGAACCGGTAGCCTTGATCTATGGTTTGTAGAATCCACTTGTCTTTTGTTATGTAGTGCCAGTTCTTTGAAAATAAGGTTAACTTTCCGCCTAAAGGAGCTGCTATTTGTTCCCTGGTAGGCGGATTTAGGTTAAGTCACTGTGGTTGTGCTGATGTAGTGGCAGAGGTTGTGTCTGTGCCTCTGTTGTTACCTTGCCACTGTCGTCCTCTGTAGGCACCTCCTCTAGATTGGTTTCTGCCTCTGGAGCGTCTGTTCCTGCCCCTTTGAGATCTTGTGGAGTCAGGAAAGGACCAATTTTGGCAGGCCAGTTCCTGCTAAACCTTGGGGTTGTACCTGCAAGAAATCTTTAACCGTTTGGACAGATTTTGCCTTTTCTTCCATTTTCTTCATAACCTGCTGGGCAGGTGTACCAAACAAACTTGTCTTATCCATAGGAGCATCTAGCAACTTAGCTTTAACATGATCCGGTAAAGCTTGCTTTTAGCCATGCATGCCTTCTTATCACTGTGCCAGTCATGGCTGATCTAAATGAAGCCTCCAGTGCATCATAGCCACATTTTAAGGAATGGTTACTAACCTGTTGTATGTTATTTACCATTTCTAATACATATTTCTTATCAAGAGATTCATCAGAGGTTAGCTTTTTAGTTAATTGATCAAGCATAAACTCTTGGTATTGTATCATGTGAAACTGACAGTTTAAAGCTCTAGCTGAGAGAGTAGCTGAAGTGTAGACCTTTTTACCCCATCTGTCTAATGACCTTGCTTCCCTTTCAGAAGGAATAGGGTTTTTAGCTGTGATCGCGGCTACTGCCTTGGGACCCTGGGATATAGTTTCGGGGTCTGCAAGTGGGGCCTTGTAAAGGTGGTGATGAGTATCTGGCACCCTGTAAAATCTGTCTGGTTTGGCAGGGGCTGGGGGTAAAGAATCTGGAGCGGAGCAGACATCATTGAAAGCATCATCCACCACAGAGAGAACAGGAGGTATAGCTAAGGGCCTGTGCTGTGGAAGGTGCAGAAAGGTCCTAAGTCTTTTTCTGGAGTCTGAAAAATCCTGTTGCTGCCATTGGAACTGCTCTCGCATGGCATGTAAGGTTTCCCCAAAGGAGAATTCTTCTGGTGGGTAAGCAGCTGGAATGGAATCTTCAGCATCAGAATCTTCAAAATTGGAGAAAGGAGCCTCTGGCTGGTCAGTTATGTCTGATTCATCAGCAGAATCATCAGAGGACACTGGCTCAGGGGGCTCTGCCCTAGGTCTCTTCTCTGGGGCTGAGAGGCCCTGTCTGGGTGAGATTGAGATCCTCTGATTAATGAAATTAAATCTTCTGCCAAAGTAAGCATTTGAGAACTAGAAGAGGGCCTGGTAGTGGGGGGTTTAACCGGCACTGTTTTAGTAGTCTTGGCTGCTTTAGCCCTGGCGAAGGCCTTAATGGACATGGTTGCTGGAGGCCTAGCTGCACCACGTGCTGGGGTAGAGACATCCAAGGGAATGGTGTCTGATAAATCAGTGGCAACCACCGTAGTGGATAAAATTTCTGAGGCCGATTCAAGAGTGGTAGCAGGGGCCTCAGTTGTAGAGATAGATTCAGCTGTACTTTGAGCAGTTTTCGGTTTCGCCGAAACCGAGACACTCGCTTGCTTAACCGTGGTTTCGGCCGAAACCGGACCGCGAGTGTCGGCCTTTATCTTTGCGTTTTTGGCAGATTGGGAAGTCGGAGGATCCGGCGGCATAATGTACGCAAAATCAGAACCGAAAAACTTTTCTGCAAACTCCGACCGGCCTAAGCGTTGCCGGTTGAAAGAAGCACAGGCCGAACAGGCTGCTACGTCGTGGGCTGGGCCTAAACAAGGCAGGCAATGAGAGTGGAAATCTTTATGAGGTATTTGTTTCCCACAGGTTAAACAATTATTAACTTTTCTGACATCGGCTGAGGCAAGAAAGAGTCCCCAATGGGGTACTTAGCTTTAGAAGTCTTCGAAGTAGTATTCGGTAGAAGTAATCTCTGGATCCGACCGACCGGCACTTGCGAACAGCTTCTGCTTCGGGCACCACGCGGCAAGAAAGACTGAGGAAAATGGCGTCGGCTGATGCCTTTATACCCGAAGACCAACAGAGATGACGTCGGGTGAAGTGCGACATCAGCCGAAGCCGGACCCGGACTTTGGAATCCGGCCGACTGAAGGGCTGCCTGACGACAGGACAACCCAGTTGTTATGACTGCAGATGCATCCATGAAGGACATCTGCTGTAGTGTCAACATTTTGAATTTTGGAACATCCAGGTAAGTATTTAGAGAAGAAAGATCCAGAACGGGCCTCCAGGCTTGGTCCTTTCTGGGAACCAGAAAGAGTCTTGAGTAAAATCCTTGTCCTTGCTCCTGTGTTGGTACCTTTTGAATAGCTCTCATATCCATGAGTGCTGTAATTTGTCTTTGAGCCTCTGCCCATTGATTTGGTGGCAGATTTGGCATTCCTTTTAACCTTGGCAGAGTGTGAAAGTGGAACCTGTAACCTTGAAATACAACATTGAGAACCCATTTGTCTTTGGTGATCATATGCCAATTGTGACAGAAAAATGCCAGTTTTCCCCCCAAGGGGGCTGCCAAGAGAGAAGTGCTTGGTAGCTGTAGTGGGAAGTCATTGGGCTGTTTTTTATAAGGTTGAGGCCTGTCTTCCCCTTCTTTTTGGGTTGAAGCACCCCATTGTCGAGGCCTGTAAGAATCTTGTGGTTGACCTCTGCCTCTTGGGTGTCTGTATCTGCCCCTTTGAGGTCTGTCTGAAACTGGACAGGACCAATTTTTTGTTGGCCAATTTCTGCTAAATCGAGGAGGCTGAACCTGTAAGAAATCCTTCACCGTTTGCATAGATTTTGCCTGATCCTCCATTTTCTTTAATACCTCTTTTGCCTTAACTCCAAATAAAACATCCTGCTGCAAAGGTGCATCCAATAATTTTGCTTTAACATGATCTGGTAAAGTCTGCTCTTTTAACCAAGCATGTCTTCTAATGACAGACCCTGTAACTGCTGCTCTACAGGAGGCCTCTAATGAATCAAAACCACATTGCAAAGTATGTTTTCCCACTTGTTCAGCTGCGTGTAATAAATCCTGCATTTCCTTATAGTTAGGAAGATCTGAATTTGGAAGCATTTTTTGTTTCAACTGAGACATCAAAAATTGCTGATATTTAAGCATGTTAAACTGGCAATTTAAGGCCCTCACTGCTAAAGTTGCAGATGTATATACTTTCTTTCCCCATCTGTCTAATGCTCTGGAATCTCTGTCAGAGGGAATGGATTTTTTGCTGTAGAGGCCTTTACCCCTTTGGGACCCTGGGAAATAGTTTCAGGGTCAGCAACAGGGCTTTTATAAAGAAATTTGTGAGAGTCAAGGACTCTGTAGTATATGTCTGGCTTAACTGGAGCAGGAGGTAAAGAATCAGGATTTAAACTGGATTCAGAATACACATCATCCACAATATCTAACACTGGCGGAATAGCAAGGGGTCTGTGTTGAGGTAATAAAAGAAAATCTCTGAGCCTTTTCTTGGATTCTGAATAATTCTGGCCCTCCCAATGGAAATGCTCCCTCATGGTATGTAAGGTGTCCCCAAAGGAGTAGTCCTCTGGTGGAGAGGCTAAAGGAGTTGATTCCTCAGCATCAGAATCCTCCTAAGGGGGTAAAGAGTATCCTTGGTCTGAGGATGAATCTGAAGAGATGGACACCTGGTTGGATGAGTCATAGTCTGCATCCTGTCTAGGCCTTTTATCAGAAGGAGGGTGGGACCCACTGATCAGAGTAATTAAGTCTTCGGCCATTTTGAGCATCTGTTTCTTAGGCATGGAGGCCTGTCCTGGTGAATGTTGAAGTTGTTTCTTTGTTTTTAAAGGGGTTTTAGACTTAGCAGAAGATTCAATGGTTAACTGAGTAGGTCTGAAAACACCCTCTGAAGCTGCGGGTTGTTCAGCTGCTACGGATCCCTCTGAAGGGTTAGTCTCGGTAGGCCGTAAATCTGGTGTATCCAAAGGCCCAGCCATCTCCACGTGGGAGTCAGAGGCGGCCTGAGGTTCCAAAGAAGCGGTCGTCAGAGGCTGCGAAGGCACCTTGCTGAAAACCGGAGAACTGGCGACTGGCCTAGAAGAGGCTTCGTCATCAGTTTTGGGCATCGGATGCCTGTCTTTGTCTTTGCACTTTCTGTGTATCCCGGTTGTCTGTTGTTCCGACTGCATGGTGTAACTGAATTTTCTGCCAAAATAATGTCGGGCAAAATCTAACCGACGTTTAATAGTGCGCTTGTTAAACCTAGCACAAAACCGACAACCTGTGACGTCGTGGTCTGGGCCTAGGCATGGGATACAATAAGAACGGAAATCTTTATGAGGTATTTACTTCCCACAAGAAATACAATTATTAACTTTTACTGACATCGGTCTGAGGCAAGAAAAAGTTTCCCCAATGGGGTACTTAGCTTTGTAGAAGACTTCAGTTCTGGATACGGAATGAAAATCTCAGGAGTTGGCCGACCGGCACTTGCGAACTGCTTTTGCTTCGGGCACCATGCGGCAAGAAAGACTGAAGAAAATGGCGCTGGCTGCATCTTATATACCCCTGTCGCACTGACGTCAGGGAAGAAGCGACAGCAACAGACGCCGGACCAAGACTTTGGAACTCTGGCTGACTGAGGGACCGCCTGACGGCAGGATAACCCAAGTGTAATGACTGCAGCAGTGTAACACGAACATCTGCAAGGTCTGCAGGAGGGTTTTTGAAAAAGTACTGCTCCTTAGCAGACACCTTGTAGAATCTGTCTGGTCTCTTAGAAGCACAAGGCTGTGATTCTGGGCTTTGTGAGGCAGCAGAGAAAGCATCCTGGAACGTTGGGAGTAAAGGTGGGACTACAAATGGTGAGGGCTGCTCCATCTGCATTAGTTAGAAGCATCTCTTTTTAGTGTCAGAGACATCTGACAGTTCCCACTTAAAAATGTTGCCTAAGCAAAGAAATGTCATCTCCAAAGGAGAAATCTTCTCCAGGGGAGTCAGGAGTAAGAGATTCTTCTTCTTCAGGGTTAAAAAAATCTTTGGGGGAGTCTAACTGGGAGCAGCAAGTTAAGGACTCATCTGAGAAGGAAGACTCTTCTTCAGATAGTACCCGAGGAGCAATTGGTAGGCCTGGTTGGGGGAATCTGGGTTTGAAGAGCCTGAAAGGCCTCAAACAGAGTCTGGGAGAAGGTCCCCAGGGTGGAGTAGGATCTTTAGAAGTGTGTTTCTCCTTTTGCTTCCATTTTAATGGAGTGGAAGGAGCAGAAGTGTGCCTAGGAGCCGTTAAAATAGTGGATGGCAAGGCTGAAGTAGTAGCAGGGCCCTCCAAAGCCAGGAGCCATGGTTCCTTCTCACCATCAGGTTCTGATCGTTAAAAAACACCTCAGCAGACATACTCCGAGTATCCACAGCACCGGCTTCCATTTCAATTCCCTGGTGCTGTGCAATACCTGACGGAGCGATCCCAGGCTATTTCACCTCAAGGATCTCACCAGACAACTGAGGCGCAGATGGTGTTAGGCCCAAGTTTCTTGGCCGCCTTCCTAGATGGCTACTCGGAGGGGCCTGCTCCACTTTCCATACCAGATGCCAAACATCTGAGGCACTGATTTTCTAAATACAGTTTTAAAGGCACCAGGTGGCTTCTAAGGGTTTTTGGAACAAAGGATTGGCAAATGGTACAGGCTTTGTAATCATGGGTCTCCCCTAGACAAAATAAACACTGCTCGTGTGTGTCTTTATATGGGATTTGCCTATCACAAGCACACTTTCCCTTAGCAGAAGACATGTACATCTGAAACAACAGCAAAGAAAGAAGAAAAAAATCCCACAAGTGTACTTCTCAGTGTGGACAGCTGGTAAACGATGAAATTGGAAGGCCGATGTCAAGCAAACGCCAGACTGCAGAACTGGCGATTGGACGTCTGAATCTCACTGTGGCAGAAAAGTTCTGAACTGGGTACATGGAGACGTCACATATATAGCTAATGTCAGTTTATGGCCCCTGCATGCAATGTCGCATGTACCTCGGATTCTAAACATTTGGTATACTGGCCAGATGTCTGGTGATGTAGGCAGCAACTACTTAAGGTTCCAAATACTGCAACATGAGAACTGAAGGACATCTGATAATGTGACCCACACACAGAGACAGTTATTTCCTGAAGCCTGTTGCTATGAAAATGTGGTAACAATCATCTTTTGAATCTGGTGTCACCAAGTAACTCATAAGAATGAGGGGTGACACTTTCTGTAAGGCCAAAATTTTGAATTTCTGGTACTTTCATACACAGATTCAAAAATGAAAGATCTAATAGTGGTCTCCAAGAGGCATTTTTCTTTGGTACCAGAAAAGTACAGTTTTGTACCTACCATAAATGTAGATGTCCGAGAGACATGCAACTGCAGTCCTAACATGTGGGTAGTCCTGCCTCAGGCAGCCCTCGGTCGGCCGGATTCCAAAGTCTGGGTCCGACGTCGGCTGATGTTGCATTTCTCTCCGACGTCAGAGCGGCTGGAGTATATAAGCATCAGCCGACGCCATTTTCTTCAGTGTTTCTTGCCCCAGATGCCAGGTGCCCTCCAAGGAAGGCTGTAATCAAATTGGAAGACAAAAACAGGATTCCAAACAAATACAAGAGCAATAAAACAAATACACCATAACAGATATCCCCAGCTAAGAGAGAGGGGGATAGGAGTGGACCCTAAGCATAGAGGGGTATGGAGGGAGGAAAACCGACTGCAGTTGCATGTCTCTCGGACATCTACATTTATGGTAGGTACAAAACTGTACTATGTCCTTCAAGAATGCAACTGCAGTCATAACATGTGGGTAGAATACCATAGCTTAGCTGGGGGAGGAGGTATGCTCTAGGAGAGTGATGGTGTGGCAATCAACCCCTGCAGGACTGCCGAAGCAAAGCCTGCTCTGGATCTGGAATATAGAGGGAGATTGTAGTGTTTTGAGAATGTATGCACGGAGCTCCATGTAGCAGCTTCTAAAATGTCCTTTGTAGGCACCCCTCTTAAAAATGCTGTAGAGGTGGCTGTAGCTCTGGTGGAATGTGGTCTGACATAGGCTGGAAAGTACAGTTTTGTACCTACCATAAATGTAGATGTCCGAACTGGATAGCATCTGCAGTCATAACAACTGGGTTGTCCTGTTGTCAGGCAGCCCTTCAGTCGGCCGGATTCCAAAGTCCGGGTCCGGCTGATGTCGCACTTCACCCGACGTCATCTCTGTTGGTCTTCGGGTATAAAAGCATCAGCCGACTCCATTTTCCTCAGTGTTTCTTGCCCCAGATGCCAGTAGCCCTCTTGAAGGCTAAAATTTGGATAGATGCCAATGTTTCCAAAAAGATAGAGGTAAACACAAAAATAAGCATGTATGTACATATATACAAACAAATACACCATAAAAGACTCCCCCCCACCAGCTAGCTATTAGGAGGGTAAACACCCTAGGAGTACCACAGAGGGAAGGAGGGAGGTAATCCTGACTGCAGATGCTATCCAGTTCGGACATCTACATTTATGGTAGGTACAAAACTGTACTATGTCCTTCATGGATGCATCTGCAGTCATAACAACTGGGTAGAATACCATAGCCAACTAGGGAGGAGGATAAAAGTAGATTATGGTGTGTTTAGGATCCCTTGCAGTACAGCAGTGGCAAACCCTGCTCGGGATCTGGAATATAGAGGCAAATTATAATGCTTGGCAAATGTATGCACGGAGGTCCAAGTAGCCGCCTCAATAATGTCTTTGGTTGCCACTCCTCGCAAGAAGGCTGTGGTAGTGGCTGTTGCCCTTGTAGAATGAGGTCTTATGTTCTGTGGAATTGGTTTTCCATGGAAGGAGTAACAGAATCGTATGCAATTTCCTATCCATTTGGAGATTGTCTGTTTGGAAATAGCTTTTCCTTCCTTCCTGTTGCATAGGCTACAAAAGTTGGTCAGTCTTTCTGCTATTTTTGTTCTGTCCAAGTAGTAGCGTAGCTGTCTATGTACATCCAAGGTATGCAGTATTCTTTCCCCTCTGTTTTGTGGGTTGGGAAAGAAGGTAGGTAGGTGGATTGCCTGGTTTAAAGACACTCTGGATACCACCTTAGGCATAAATGTAGGATTAGTCCTCATGGACACTCTATCTTGGTGGAAGATTAGGAAGGGTTGCACTGCCATTAAGGCCTGTAGTTCTGAAACCCTCCTTGCTGAAGTAATTGCCAGTAGGAAAGCAGTTTTCCATGACAGGTGTTGTAGGACTGCTGTTGCTGCTGGTTCAAAGGGTGATAGTGTCAACTTTTCTAGCACAAAGTTTAAGTCCCAAGCTGGTAATGGTGGTTTCCTTGGAGGTTTTACATTCTTGATTCCTCTGAGGAACTGCCTGAGCAAAGGGTGCGAAAAAACAGGTGGATCAAAGCTGTATTCTGCTGAAATAGCTGATGCATGTATCTTGATGGAGGAGTAGGACAGGCCTGAATGAAGAAGTTCGGCCAGATACTCCAGAATGTTAGGCATATCTATGTTTGACACATCTTTTCCTCTTTCCGTACTCCAAATGACAAACCTTTCCCATTTTCCAGCATAGTTCCTTCTTGTTGAAGGTCTGCGTGCTTCAAGAATAATGTCTTTAACTCTTTGGGAAAGTTCTGGTGTAGCTGCTGCTATGTGATGTTCCATGCAGTCAGTTGCAACGTTTTTAGGTTTGGATGTATGATGCTGTAGTTGTTCTGAGTTAACATCAAAGGCATCAGGGGTATTGGCCACATATTGTTCCGAGACATGCTCCTCAGCAGTGGGTACCAGTGTTGTCTTGGCCAGTTTGGAGCTATCAGGATTATCCTTGGACGTTCTTCCTTGATTTTTAGTAGTACTTTGTGTATCAAGGGAAGAGGTGGGAATGCATATGCTGTTAGGCCTTTCCAGCTGAAGGAGAGCGAATCCACTTTCCATGCTAGTGGGTGGAATGTCCTTGTGCAGAACTTTTTGAGCTGGTGATTGAGAGGTGATGCGAATAGATCTATCTGAGGCATTCCCCATTTCTTTGAGATGGTCTTGAAGATGTCCGGGTGCAGCTTCCATTCGTGGGCATCCGATGTGGTTCTGCTTAATATGTCTGCTAGAGTATTTTCTTTTCCGGTACAAATATTGCCTGTAACTGGATGTTGTAGCTGAGTGCCAGGGTCCACAGCTCCAAAGTCATTCTGCATAGAGGGTATGAATGAGTGCCTCCCTGTTTGTTGATGTACCACATGACTGTGGTGTTGTCTGTCCTTATCATCAACTGGCCCTCTTGGAGAAATGGTTTGAACTTTTGGATTGCCAGTTTTACTGCCAGCATTTCTTTTAGGTTGATGTGCAGGTGAAGTTGATCCTGTGTCCACAATCCTTGCACGCATTTGTCCAGCATGTGGGCCCCCATCCTAGGTCTGAAGCGTCTGTTGTGATGGTCTGGCTTGCTTGACATCTGCGAAAGGGTAGGCCTGGGTTTGACTGACATGCCTGAGCCCACCATAGGAACTCCTGCTTTAAACATGGAATTAGTGGGATTTCTGTTTCTAGGCTGTGTCTGTGTTGGGACCATAAATTCTTTAGGTACCACTGTAGTTTTCTCATATGTAGTCTGGCAAATGGGACCAAGATTATGCATGATGCCATGAAGCCCAAGGCCTGCAGTACTTTTCTTGCTGTTAACTTGTTCAGTTTTGTTAGTGCCAAGAAGTAAAGAGGGAGTTCTTTTTGTTTTTCTGTAGTCAAGAATGCCATTTGTTTTACTGTGTCCATTTCCGCGCCCAAGAATGTCCTTGTTTGGGATGGTATCAGCCTTGACTTTTGTAAATTGACTGTGTATCCCAGTGCTTGTAGCAAGTAAATGACCCTTTGTAAATCTGTTGTCAGCTTGCTTTTGTTGTCCCCTTGTAGCAGGCAGTCGTCCAGGTATGGGTAAATTTGAATTCCCTGTAGTCTGCAATGGGCGATTACTGATGCCAGGCATTTTGTGAATACTCTGGGCGCAGTAGATAAGCCAAAGGGCAATGCTGAGAATTGATAGTGCTCTGATCCTGCAAGAAATCTGAGGTATCTTCTGCAGATTGGTTGAATGGGGACGTGCAGGTATGCCTCCTTGAGATCTAGAGTTACCAGCCAAGACTCCTTGCCCAGCATGGGAAGAAGTTGCTGTAGGGTCAGCATTTTGAATTTTGGGACAATGATGTATGTATTTAAGGTGGACAGGTCGAGAATTGGTCTCCAACATTTTTCCTTTCTTGGAACTAGGAATAGTCTGGAGTAGAACCCCTTTCCTTGCTCTGCTGTTGGCACTCTTTCCACAGCTCTCATGTTTGCTAACTCCATTATCTGTTGTAGTGCCTCTGTTTTTGATTTGGAGGTAGATTTGGCATTCCTCTTTGACTGGTAAAGTGTGGAAGTGAAACCGGTAACCTTGATCTATGGTTTGTAAAATCCACTTGTCTTTTGTTATGTAGTGCCAGTTCTTTGAAAATAAGGTTAACTTTCCGCCTAGAGGAGCTGCTATTTGTTCCCTGGTAGGCGGATTTAGGGTTAAGTCACTGTGGTTGTGCTGATGTAGTGGCAGTGTTTGTGTCTGTGCCTCTGTTGTTACCTTGCCACTGTCGTCCTCTGTAGGCACCTCCTCTGGATTGGTTTCTGCCTCTGGAACGTCTATTCCTGCCCCTTTGAAATTTTGTGGAGTCAGGAAAGGACCAATTTTTGGCAGGCCAGTTCCTGCTAAACCTTGGGGGTTGAACCTGCAAGAAATCTTTAACCGTTTGAACAGAGTTTGCCTTTTCTTCCATTTTCTTCATAACCTGCTGGGCAGGTGTACCAAACAAACTTGTCTTATCCATAGGAGCATCTAGCAACTTAGCTTTAAGATGATCCGGTAAAGCTTGCTCCTTTAGCCATGCATGCCTTCTTATCACTGTGCCAGTCATGGCTGATCTAAATGAAGCCTCCAGTGCATCATAGCCACATTTTAATGAATGGTTGCTAACCTGTTGTATGTTATTTACCATTTCTAATACATATTTCTTATCAAGAGATTCATCAGTGGTTAGTTTTTTAGTTAACTGATCAAGCATAAACTCTTGGTATTGTATCATGTGAAACTGACAGTTTAAAGCTCTAGCTGAGAGAGTAGCTGAAGTGTAGACCTTTTACCCCATCTGTCTAATGACCTTGCTTCCCTTTCAGAAGGAATAGGGTTTTAGCTATGGTCATGGCTACTGCCTTGGGACCCTGGGATATAGTTTCGGGTCTGCAAGTGGGGCCTTGTAAAGGTGGTGATGAGTATCTGGCACCCTGTAAAATCTGTCTGGTTTGGCAGGGGCTGGGGTAAAGAATCTGGAGCGGAGCAGACATCATTGAAAGCATCATCCACCACAGAGAGAACAGGAGGTATAGCTAAGGGCCTGTGCTGTGGGAGGTGCAGAAAGGTCCTAAGTCTTTTCTGGAGTCTGAAAAATCCTGTTGCTGCCATTGGAACTGCTCTCATGGCATGTAAGGTTTCCCCAAAGGAGAATTCTTCTGGTGGGGAAGCAGCTGGAATGGATTCTTCAGCATCAGAATCTTCAAAATTGGAGAAAGGAGCCTCTGGCTGGTCAGTTATGTCTGTTTAGTCAGCAAAATCATCAGAGGACACTGGCTCAGGGGCTCTGCCCTAGGTCTCTTCTCTGGGGCTGCGAGGCCCTGTCTGGGTGAGATTGAGATCCTCTAATTAATGAAATTAAATCTTCTGCCAAAGTAAGCATTTGAGAACTAGCAGAGGGCCTGGTTGTGGGGGGTTTAACAGGCACTGTCTTAGTAGTCTTGGCTGCTTTAGCCCTGGCGAAGGCCTTAATGGACATGGCTGCTGGAGGCCTAGCAGCACCACGTGCTGGGGTAGAGACATCCAAGGGAATGGTGTCTGATAAGTCAGTGGCAACCACCGTAGTGGATAAAATTTCTGAGGCCGATTCAAGAGTGGTAGCAGGGGCCTCAGTTGTAGAGATAGGTTCAGCTGTACTTTGATCAGTTTTCTCGGTTTCGCCGAAACCGAGACACTCGATTTGCTTAACCATGGTTTCGGCCGAAACCGCGGACCACGAGTGTCGGTCTTTATCTTTGCGTTTTTTGGCAGATTGGGTAGTCGGAGGATCCGACGGCATAATGTACGCAAAATCAGAACCGAAAAACTGTTCTGCAAACTCCGACCGACGCCTAAGCGTTCGTCGGTTGAAAGAAGCACAGGCCGAACAGGCTGCTATGTCGTGGGCTGGGCCTAAACAAGGCAGACAATAAGAGTGGAAATCTTTATGAGGTATTTGTTTCCCACAGGTTAAACAATTATTAACTTTTTCTGACATCGGCTGAGGCAAGAAAGAGTCCCCACCGGCGTACTTAGCTTTAGAAGTCTTGAGTAGTATTCGGTAGAAGTAATCTCTGGATCCGACCGACCGGCACTTGCGAACAGCTTCTGCTTCGGGCGCCACGCGGCAAGAAAGACTGAGGAAAATGGCGTCGGCTGATGCTTTTATACCCGAAGACCAACAGAGATGATGTCGGGTGAAGTGCGACATCAGCGAAGCGGACCGGACTTTGGAATCCGGCCGACTGAAGGGCTGCCTGACGACAGGACAACCCAGTTGTTATGACTGCAGATGCATCCATGAAGGACATCAGTCTTTCCATGAAAGGAATAACAGAATCTGATGCAATTTCCAATCCATTTAGAAATAGTCTGTTTTGAAATTGCTTTTCTTTGGACTGCAGGGGCGTAAGCTACAAAAAGCTGTTCAGACTTCCTACTGGCCTTGGTTCTGTCCAGGTAGTATCGAAGTTGTCTATGAATGTCCAAGGTATGTAAAAGCCTTTCCCCCTTATTCTCAGGATTGGGGAAGAAGGCAGGCAGATGAATGGCTTGATTTAGAGAAACCCTAGATACCACCTTTGGCATAAAGGTAGGGTTGGTCCTTAATGAAACCCTGTCTCTGTGGAAAATAATAAAGGGTGGTATTGCCATTAGGGCCTGTAGTTCCGAAACCCTTCTTGCTGAGGTAATTGCCAACAGGAAAGCTGTTTTCCATGAGAGAAATTGCAAGTCAACTGAAGCTGCTGGCTCAAAAGGAGGTAGAGTCAGTTTTTCTAAGACAAAATTGAGGTCCCAGGCTGGCACTGGGGCCTTTCTTGGTGGCTTAATGTTCTTGATTCCCCTGAGGAATTGTCTTAGTAAGGGGTGAGAAAAAACAGGAGGATTAGTGTTGTATCTAGCTGAAATGGCAGATGCATGTATTTTTATTGATGAATATGAGAGGCCACTCTAACATATCTGCCAAATATTCCAAGTTAAGTGGGATGTTCAGTAATGATGCATCATGCCCTTTGCTGGTATTCCAATTGCTGAATCTTTTCCACTTGGCTGAGTAGACCTTTCTGGTGGACGGTCTTCGAGCCTCTGTTAGTATCCGCTGAACTTCCTTAGAGAGAGGTAAGTTGAAATTATTTATGGGATCTCCCAGGCTGTTAGCTGCACAGTCTGAAGGTTTGGATGCAGTGTTTTGAAATTGTGCTGAGTCAAAAGTAGAGGCCACTGAGGGAGGGCCCACCTCCTGGTGTGACATATGCTTCGTAGTAGTGGGTACCAGTGTTGCCTTGGCCAATCCGGGGCTATTATGATTCCCTTGGGCTTCTCTGCTTTGATCTTTAGTAATACTGAGGTCATCAGTGGCAGAGGTGGGAATGCATAGATTGCTAGGGAGCTCCAGTTGAATGAAAGAGCATCTATTTTCCAAGCCTTTGGATGGTATGTCCTTGTGCAAAATTTCGGTAGTAGATGATTGAGGTGAGAGGCAAATAGGTCCACTTCTGGCTTGCCCCATGTCGAAGTGAGTTGTCTGAAAGCCTTCGGGTGCAACCTCCACTCGTGTGGATCTGTGAAATTCCTGCTTAGGCTGTCCGCCAGCACATTGTCTTTTCCTGGAACAAACTGTGATTGTAACTGGATGTTTAGACTCAATGATTTCTCCCAAAGCTGCATTGTCAGTCTGCAAAGGGGATAAGAGTGAGTGCCCCCCTGCTTGTTTATGTACCACATCACAGTGGTGTTGTCTGTCCGTATCATTAATTGACCTTGCTGGAGTTGGTTTTGAAAAGCCTCGATAGCATGCATTACTGCCAGCATTTCCTTTTGATTTATATGCAGATGTGTTTCCTTTGGAGACCATTGTCCTTGTATACATCTGCCTTCCATGTGTGCCCCCCATCCGAGGTCTGAGGCGTCTGTAGTCCTGGTCTGTGTTATCTGTGGTTTTTTGAATGACTGAGACCAAACGCTTTTTAGGTACCATTGAAGCTTTCTCATGTGTAGTTTTGCTAATGGAACCAGTAGAATGCAGGATGCCATGTAACCCAGGGCCTGCAGGAATCTCCTTGCAGTCATCTGGATGAGCTTTGCCAAATCTTTGAAGTATTGAGTTAACTTCTCTTGCTTGTCTTCTGTCAGGTAAGCCATTTGAGAGGCTGTGTCTAGTTTGGCTCCTAAGAAGATTATTTGCTGGGATGGCTGCAGTCTTGACTTTTGGAAGTTGACTGTGTATCCCAGAGCTTGAAGTAGTCGTATGACATATTCCAGATTTTTTGTCAACATCAGTTTGTCGTCCGCTTGTATGAGGCAGTCGTCCAGGTACGGATAAATTTGTATACCCTGGAGCCTGCAATGGGCAATTACTGAAGCCAGGCATTTTGTAAACACTCTGGGCGCAGTAGATAAGCCAAATGGCAATGCTGAGAATTGATAATGCTCTGGCCTTGCAAGAAATCTGAGGTATCTTCTAAAACTGTGTCTGATAGGGACATGCAGGTATGCCTCCTTGAGGTCCAGAGTAATCAGCCACGACTCCTTGCCCAGCATGGGAAGGAGTTGCTGCAGAGTCAGCATTTTGAACTTTGGTACTATGAGAAAGGTGTTTAATGCGGACAAGTCCAGTATTGGTCTCCATTGAGTTTCTTTTCTTGGAACAAGGAACAGTCTTGAGTAAAATCCCTGATCTTGTTCTTGTTGTGGAACTCTTTCTATTGCTTTCATTTGAGTTAGCAGAGAGATTTGCTTGATAGCCTCTGCCCTTTGATGTTGTGGTAGATTTGGCATGCCTTGTTTTCTTGGTAGGGTATGAAAATGAAACCTGTACCCTCGGTCTATAATGTCCAAAATCCATTTGTCCTTTGTCAGTCTGTGCCAGTTTTCTGCAAACAGAGATAATTTTCTGCCCAAGGGAGCTTCTAGTTGTTCCCTGGTAGGCGGTAGTAGAGGAAAGTCATTGAGATTGTGGTTGTTGTTGGGCAGGAGAAACCCCTGCGTCACCTCTGGTTTCCTGGCTGCCACTGACGTCCCCTGTAAGGGCCTCTGTACTGGCCTCTTCCTCGGCCACGTCTGTTCTTACCCCTTTGAAACTTTTCTGGATTAGGAAAGGACCAGTTTTTTGAAGGCCAATTCCTACTGAATCTGGGGGGTTGAACCTGGAGGAAATCCTTTACAGTTTGAACTGATTTTGCTTTTTCTTCAATGGTCTTTAGCACATCCTTAGCATTTGCACCAAAAAGCTTGTTCTTTTCCAAAGGTGCATCCAGAAGTTTTGCTTTTACATGATCTGGTAGAGGTTGATCTTTTAACCAAGCATGTCTTAATCACTGCCCCTGTCATAGCTGCCCTACATGAAGCTTCCAGTGCATCATATCCACACTGCAGGAAGTGATTGCTTACTTGCTGAGTGTTATGTACAGCTTCTTGCAAAGTTTTCCTGTCTAAAGGCTCAGGAGAAGCTAGTGTTTTTTGTAAATCTTCTAAGAGATAATCCTGATATTGGAACATATGAAAAAGGCAATTTAAAGCTCTCATAGATAAAGTAGTGGAAGTGTAGACCTTTTTACCCCATCTCTCTAAAGATCTTGCCTCCCTGTTGGAGGGCAAAGGATTTTTAGAGGTGGAGGCTGAAACTCCTTTAGGCCCCTGTGAAATAGTTTCCAAATCAACAGTATGGGCCCTGAATAAATGGGAATGAGTTTCTGGGACCCTGTAATACCGGTCTGGCTTGGCAGGTGCAGGAGGGAGAGTATCAGGGGTAGCACTAGAATCAGAATACAAATCATCCAGAACATCAAGTACAGGAGGAATAGCTAAGGGCCTGTGCTGAGGCTTCTTAAGGAAAGTCCTAAGGCGTTTCCTGGAATCAGAATATTCTTGGCCCTGCCACTTGAAATGTTCCCTCATGGTGTGCAGAACTTCCCCAAAGGAAATATCCTCAGGAGGGGAGGCCGAAGGAATGGAATCTTCTGCATCTGAGTCCTCATAGGTCTGGAAGAGCTCTTCCTGGCTATCAGAGTGGACAGAGCCCTCAGAGTCTTCATCTGAAGGAGTAGGGTCAGAGGGTTCAACCCGGGGCCTTTTATCAGGAGGAGGCTGGGATGCTCTCTCTGGATGGGTCTGTGAACCTCTAATCATGGAAATTAAATCAGCAGCCATGGACATAATTTGTGTCTCTGGAGTCGGCTGAGGTAAGGATCTAGAAGTAATATGCTTTGTTTTGCTGGCTGCCTTAGCCCTAGTGTAGGCCTTAATAGACATGGCCATCAGAGGCCTGGCAGCTCCACGTGCAGGAGTGACCTCGTCTACAGCAATGGTCTCGGGCATCTCCTCGGTTTCGGTATCCGGAGGAAAATCTATAACTGGCGTCGGAGTAATGTCTGGAATCGGAGTCGTCGGTACTGCAGTGTCTTCAGTTCGGAGTGGTGGAGAGACCGTCTCAGAGGGAACCGGAGCACTCGCGCTAGGTTTTGGCGTGGAGTCGGAAGTAGACGCGGGCCGAGGATGTCGGTCCCGGTCTTTTCGCTTTTTGGGAGTTTGCGATGTCGGAAGATCCGACGGCATGGTATAGGCAAATTTATCGCCGAAAAAGTCTTCAGCGAACTCCGCCCGGCGCCTGAGAGTGCGCTTGTTGAAGCAAGCACAGGCTACACAGGCCGAGACGTCGTGGTCTGGGCCCAGGCAAGGGAGGCAGTAAGAGTGGAAATCCTTATGAGGTATTTGTTTACCACAAAAAAGACAATTGTTAACTTTTTCAGTAATTTCTGACATCGGCTGAGGCAAGAAAAGGTCCCCAACGGGGTACTTAGCTTTTTTTTTTTTTTTTTGATGACTTCGGTATCGTAGTATACAGGAGCTGACCGACCGGCACTTGCGAACTGCTTCTGCTTCGGGCACCGTGCGGCAAGAAAGACTGAAGAAAATGGCGTCGGCCGATGCTTATATACTCCAGCCGCTCTGACGTCGGAGAGAAATGCGACATCAGCCGACGTCGGACCCAGACTTTGGAATCCGGCCGACCGAGGGCTGCCTGAGGCAGGACAACCCACATGTTATGACTGCAGTTGCATTCTTGAAGGACATCAACTGACTTGTGAGGCATTCGTTCTATGACTCCCTGGGTGTGTAATGACTGATGAACCTGAAAAAAAAAATATTTTTGGTTCAGAGGGTTGGGAGGAATTCCACTGAACGGAGGTTTTTGCATCCAGTGCCAACTGTAACCCTTCTGCATCACTTTTTGCACCCAAAAACGTGAAACATTTGCTAAAGGTGGGTACTGAGGACCAGTTTGTGGGACAGATTTATAAAAATACTGTCTGGGAGAGAGAAGGTGGAAAGAATAATGACACAGTTATTCTATACTGTTGATCTGTTCACTTTTCTGAAATAAACTTTGTTTTCTTATTTCCCTCTGTCCATCTCTTTTAAGTACCTTGTTTGCCAGAAAAGGACTGCTTTTGCTTACTTGGCTCTTTTGTGAAAGAGGGAGGCCTATTAGATTGGTATTGGGATACATGAAAAATCTTAGAAACTTTTTGAATCATTTCTCACTTTCATCATATTGTTTGAGAAACCGGGTAGCAGAAGAGCCAAACGATACCGCCTTATCCAAAGCAGAATTTTAGACTTTACCTCATCATCAAACCTTTGGTTATATATCCAAACATATCTTCATAAAGTACAGTTGTGTACACTTACCATAAATATAGATGCTCGAGTGCATTCACTGTTGCAGTCATTACATTTGGGTAATCTGCTGACAGGTTGCCCTCAGTCGGCCTGATTAACAAAGTCTTGGGTCCTGCGTCGGTTGTTGTCCCTTCTTCCATGACGTCAGGGGTATAAAACATGCAGCCAACGCCATTTTCATCAGTTTTTCTTGCCTCAGATGTCAGGTGCCCCCCAAATGGGGAGTAAAATATATATATATATATATATATATATATATATATATATATATATATATATATATATATATATATAAAATTTAGAACACAAGCAATATACCTCCAATCAAAAGCAAATACACCAAAAAGGCTTTTAAGCATATTAAAAGAAAGAAGAGGTATAGTAAGAGAAAACATAGGGGGCTGGAGGGTGGGTAACCAGGACTGCAACAGTGAATACACTCGAACATCTACATTTATGTTAAGTGTACACAACTGTACTATGTTCTTCATGTTTCACTGTTGCAGTCATTACATTTGGGTAGAATCCCAAAGCTATGAATGGGAGGATGGAATTATACAGCATTAGGAGCAGCTATAAGGCCCTGCAGGACAGCAGTGGCAAAGCCTGCTCTGGATTTAGAGAAGAGAGGTAAATTCTGGTAGGAACCCCTCTAAGAAAGGCAGCCCTGGTGGGATGGGATCTGATCCCCTTGGGGGGGGGGGTCTTAAATTTTTGGCCCCTCTGAGGTACTGCTTTAGCAGGGGATAACGGGGGGGAGGCTGTGTGTTGTAATGAGCTGAAATGTCAGAGGCATGGATTTTTATGGAAGAAAAAGATAGGCCCTTGTGAAGCATCATAGTTAAATATTGCAAAATCTGAGGAATATTGGGCATTGCAGTGTTTATTCCTTGTGCTTGGTTCCAGGCACAGAATCTTTTCCATTTATCAGCATAAGATTTTCTAGTACTAGCCCTTCTAGCCTCCAAAATGACATCCATCACACATTTGCTGAGAGATGTAACTGGTGAAATTAGTTGATTAGCCATGCTGCAAGATTCAGAGTTTGGATCTGAGTGTGCAGAATTTGATAGTTCTGCTGAGACAGTAGGCAAGGTGTCTGAGGCAGGTACCACGGATGAAGGTGTGACATATTGCGTAGGAGCGGGTACCAGTGTTGGCGAGGCCAGCCTGGAGAAATCAGAATCATTTTTGGTTTTTCCTGTCTGACTTTTAGTAAGACCTTGGAGAGCAGAGGCAGAGGGAGAAGGCTTAGACTGATAGGTTTTTCCAGCTGAAGGATAGAGCATCCACTTTCCAAGCTTTTTTGTAATGAATTCTTGTGCAGAATTTGTCAAACTCATAGATCTTTTTGCTTCACCCCAAAACTATGTCTGGGCTCCCCCATTTGCGTGTCAACATGCTGAAGATTTGTGGATCCAGTTTCCATTCGTGTGGGTCCATAAGATTTCTGCTTAGTTCGTCTGCCAGAGTATTTTGGTTTCCTGGCAAGAATTGAGGTTGTAGATGTACTTGGTAAGACAAGGCTGTATTCCACAAAGCCATGGCTAGTCTGTAAAGGGGGTAGGAATGGGTACCCCCCCTGCTTGCTTATGTACCCCATCACTGTGGTGTTGTCCTGGATGAAGATAGTCCTTGAAGGCTGTCAGAGCATTCTCTACAGCTAGCATCTCTTTCTGGTTGATATGTAGGTGCATTTGATTTGGGCTCCATTCGTCCTGAATGCATCTCCCTGCCAGATGCGCCCCCAAGCATAAACTGATGCGTCTGTAGTCAGGGTTTGGGTGGCAGGGGATGGAATGAATGACAGTCCCTTGTTTTGGTGACAAGCCTCTGCCCACAATAGGAACTCTTGCTGCAGGCAAGGAATCATTGTTTCCAGGCTGTAACAATGTTAACTCCATAAACGTTTTAGGTACCATTGAAGTTTCCCCATATGGAATTAGAAGAATGCAGGAAGCCATGAACCCCAAGGCCTGCAGAATTTGTCTTGCAGATAGCTGAGTTTTTGTGGCCACTTGTTTGAAGTAAGTCATCAATTGAATTTGCTTTTCTGGCGTGAGGTAAGTCATCTGGGCAGTTGTATTCAAGCTTGCTCCCAGGAATGTAATTACTTGACAGGGTATCACTTGTGACTTCTTTTCGTTTATGGTGTACCCTAGACAAGTTAGAAGCCTTTTTACAAACGCCAGATGCTGTAGAAGCATGTCTTTGTTTTCTGCCTGAATTAGACAATCGTCCAGATAAGGATAAATTTGAATGTTTGTCCGCAAAATGCAATTACTGGTGCCAGGCACTTTGTGAAGACCCTGGGAGCAGTAGATAAGCCAAGGGGCAGTGCAGAGAACTGGTAATGCAAATAGCCTGCTTTGAAGCGGAGGTATCTTCTGCAAGATTCCCTGATTGGGATATGCAGGTAAGCCTCTTAAGTCTAGAGTAACCAACCAGGCATCCTTGCCTAGCATAGGCAGTAACTGTTGTAGAGTCAGTATCTTGAATTTTGGAATGTCCAGAAATGTATTTAGAATGGATAAGTCCAGAATTGGACACCATGATTTGTCTTTTCTGGGTGCCAGGAAAAGTCTTGAATAAAATCCATGTCCCTTTTTCTTTTCTGGTACTGGTTGAATAGCCCCCATATTCATGAGGGACATAACTTGTTTCTGGGTCTCTGCCCACTGATTTGGTGGCAGATCTGGCCATCCGTTTGGGATTGGCAATGTGTGGAAATGAAATATGTATCCCTGGGATACTTACATTTAAAACCAACTTCTCCTGGGTAATTAGATGCCAATTTTGTGCATGAAGTGCTAGTCTTCCCCCCAAAGCGGCTGCCAAAAGATAAGTGCTTGGTGATGGCAGAGGAAAATCACTGAGACTGTTTACCGTAGGAAGGTGCCTTACTACTTCCAGATTTGGAGGTGGAGGCACCCCATTGCTTTGTTCTGTAAGTCCCTTGTGACTGAAACCTGGAACCCTTGGAGTGTATGGGTTTGACCTGAGCGGCTCTGGTGGGTACTGGAAAGGACCAATTCTTAGTAGGCCAGTGCCTACTGAAACTGGGCGGCTACACTTGTAGGAAATCTTTTACAGTTTGCACAGATTTAGCTTCATCTTCCATATTTTTCAAAACTTATTTTGCCTTATTACCAAATAGACTGTCCTGTTGTAAAGGAGCATCCAACAATTTTGCTTTAACATGATCTGGCAGAGATTGGTCCTTGAGCCAAGCATGCCTTCTTATCACAGATCTAGTTACAGCGGCCCTGCAAGAAGCCTCCAAGGAATCAAAACCACATTGCAAAGTATGCTTTCCAACTTGTTCAGCTGAATGCAATAAATCTTGCAACTCTATTTTCCACACAGTCAGAAATCAACATCATTTTCTGTTTAAGTAAGCCCATGACATGCTGCTGATATTTAAGCATATGAAATTGACAGTTTAAAGCCCTGATTGCCAAGGTTGCAGACGTGTAAACCTTCTTACCCAATCTATCCAGTGCCCTGAAGTCTCTATCTGAAGGGGTAGGGTTTTTAGCAGTAGAAGCCTTAACGCCCTTGTGACCCTGAGAAATGGTTTCAGGGTCAGCAGTAGGGATTTTAAAAGGGAATTTGTGGGAGTCAGGAAAGTACAGTTGTGTACACTTACCACAAATGTAGATGTTCGAGTGTATTCACTGTTGCAGTCATTACATTTGGGTAATCCTGCTGGCAGGTTGCCCTCAGTCAGCCTGAATTCCAAAGTCCTAGGTCCTGTGTCAGCTGCTGTCGCCCCTTCCCTGATGTCAGGTCGTCAGGGGTATAAAAGATATGGCCAACGCCATTTTCTTTATCTTTTCTTGCCCCAGATGTCAAGTGCCCCCTAAAAGGGTAGCCAAAATTTATATATATATATATATACATATATATATATATATATATATATATATATATATATATATATATATACATATATATACACATATATATATATATATATATATATATATATATATATATATATATAAAACAGTCTCCAATATAAACTTCACCTTCCTCTACAAGCAAATACACCACATAGGTTGTATGAATCAAAGAAGGAACAATAGGTTTCATCAGAAGAAAGGGGGATGGTGGGAGGGTAACCTGGACTGCAACAGTGAATACACTCGAGCATCTACATTTATGGTAAGTGTACACAACTGTACTATATTCTTCGTGTTTCACTGTTGCAGTCATTATATTTGGGTAGAGTTCCAAAGCTATGGTTGGGAGGCTGGAGCTAAACAGCAGTAGGAGCGGCTATGAGGTCCTGCAGAACTGCAGTGGCAAAGCCTGCCCTGGATTTAGAGTAGAGTGGCAGATGATAGTGCTTTGTAAAGGTGTGCACCGAACTCCAAGTAGCAGCCCCTAAAATGTCCTTGGTTGGTACTCCCCCTGAAAAAGGCTGCTGAAGTGGCTGCAGCTCTGGTTGAATGTGGCCTAATGCCCCTGGGCACTTGCCTGCCATGGTGCAAGTAGCAGAAATGAATGCATTGGCCTATCCACTTTGAAATAATCTGCTTTGAGATAGCCTTTCCTTGTGATCCTGCAGCATATGCCACTAGTAATTACTCTGTCTTTCTGAAAACTTTGGTTTTGTTTAAGTAGAATATAAGCTGTCTGTGTACGTCCAAAGAATGCAGAATTCTCTCCCCCTTGTTCTGTGGATTTGGATAAAAAGTTGGCAGATGAATAGTTTGGTTAAGAGCCATACTGGACACCACCCTAGGCATAAATGTTGGGTTTGTCCTCAGAGAGACCCTGTCTGGATAAAAAATGATAAAAGGTTCCACAGCCATGTGTGTCTGTAGCTCTGAAACTTGTCTTGCAGAAGTTATTGCTAGGAGCAGAGCTGTTTTCCAAGATAAAACTTAATATCAGCAGTAGCGGCTGGCTCAAAAGGAGGCAGGGTGAGTTTTTCCAAGACATAGTTGAGGTCCCATGCAGGCATTGGTGATCTCCTTGGAGGCCTTAAATTTGTGGCTCCTCTGAGGTACTGCTTTAATAAGGGATGAGAAAAGATTGGTGGCTCTGTATTGTAATGAGCCGAAATGGCAGAGGCATGAATTTTAATAGATGAAAAAGATAAGCCTTTGTCCAGCATCTCAGTTAAATATTGCAAAATCTGAGGAATATTTGGCACAGCTGCATCAGTTCCTTGTGCTTTGTTCCAAGCACAGAATCTCTTCTATTTTCCAGCATAAGATTTTTTAGTACTAGGCCTTCTGGCTTCCAAAATGACATCCATCACAGCTTTACTGAGAGGTGCGTTTTGTATGACTACATTATCCGCCATTCTGCCAGGTTTAAAGTCCTGAGTTGGCTGTGCAGGATCTAATTGTTTTGCTGGGACAGTAGAGGAGGTATTTGAGGTAAGCCCCAAGCTGGGCATTGAGACAAGTTCCTTAGTATTGCATACCAGTACCGGCGGGGCCAGTCTGGGGCAATCAGCATCATTTTTGGCTTCTCCTGTCTGACCTTTAGGAGTGCCTTGGGGAGGAGAGGCAGTGGGGGAAAGGCATATACTGATAGGTTTTTCCAGCTGAAAGATAGGGCGTCCACTTTCCATGCTTGTCTGTGATAAATCCTTGTGCAGAATCATTTTAGTTGGTAGTTGTGAGGGGAAGCGAATAGATCTATGTCCGGCCATCCCAATTTCCTTGTTATCATGCTGAAGACTTGTGGATCCAGGTGCCGCTCGTGAGGATCCATGAGGTTTCTGCTTAGTTCGTTTGCCAGAGTATTTTTCCTTCCTGGCAGGAATTGTGCCGGCAGATGTACTTGGTAAGTCAATACTGTGTCCCACAAAGTCATGGCTAGTCTGCAAAGGGGGTAAGAATGTGTGCCACACTGCTTGTTTATATACCACATGACCAGTGTATTGTCTGTCTTTATCAGTAGTTGTCCCGGATGAAGTAGGTCCTTGAAGGCTGTCAGGGCATTTTTAACAGCAAGCATCTCTTTTTGATTGATATGTAGATGCATTTGGTTTGAGGTCCATGTGCCTTGAATGCATCTTCCTGCCATGTGGGCCTCCCAGGCATAATCTGATGAATCTGTTGTTAGTGTCTGCCTGGCTGGGGGTAATGTGAATGGCTGTCCCTTGATTTGGTGACAAGCCTTTGCCCACCATCGAAACTCTTGTTGCAGGCAGGGAATGAGAGTAATCAAAGCTTCCAAGTTGTGGCAATGTTGAGTCCAAACACTTTTTAGGTACCACTGAAGTTTCCTCACATGCAGTCTTGCATATGGAATTAGTAGGATGCAGGATGCCATGAAGCCCAAAGCCTGCAGAATTTTTCTTGCAGATAACTGGGCCTTTGTTGCCAACATTTTGAAATAGGTAGTCAGTTGCCTTTGTTTGTCTGGCGTGAGATAAGCCATCTAGGCAGTTGTATTTAAGCTTGCACCCAGGAATATTATCTCTTGAGAGGGTACTAGTTTTGATTTCTTTTCGTTGACTGTGTACCCTAGGCATATTAGAAGTCTTTTCACAAACGCCAGATGTTGTAGAAGAATGTCCTTGTTCTCTGCTTCAATTAAACAGTTGTCCAAGTAAGGATACATTTGTATTCCTCTTTGTCTGCAGAATGCAA
Source organism: Protopterus annectens (assembly GCF_019279795.1). Taxonomy (NCBI): domain Eukaryota; kingdom Metazoa; phylum Chordata; order Ceratodontiformes; family Protopteridae; genus Protopterus; species Protopterus annectens. The sequence goes on along the minus strand of NC_056751.1, from coordinate 701,261,524 downwards.
TTACTGGTGCCAGGCACTTTGTAAAGACCCTAGGTGCAGTAGATAAGCCAAAGGGCAGTGCAGAGAATTGGTAATGCATTGAGCCAGCCTTGAATCTGAGGTATCTTCTGCATATTTGTCTGATTGGGACATGCAGGTATGCCTCTTTTAGGTCTAGAGTCACAAGCCAAGCGTTCTTTCCCAGCATGTGCAGAAGCTGCTGCAAAGTCAGCATCTTGAATTTTGGTATATCCAGGAATGTGTTCAGAACAGATAGGTCCAGTACTGGCCTCCAGGCCTTGTCCTTTCTGGGTACCAAGAACAGTCTTAAGTAAAATTATTTTCTCTGCTCTTGCTCTGGTACTTGTTGAATGGCCCCCATGTCCATGAGGGATGAGACTTGTTTTTGTGCCTCTGCCCATTGATTTTTTGGCAGATCTGGCCAGCCGTTTGCCTTTGGCAGGGTATGGAAATGGAGCTTGTAGCCTTGTGACACGATATTTAGAACCCACTTGTCCTGGGTTATGATGTGCCAATTTTGAGAAAAAAGTGCTAATTTTCCCCCTAAGGGTGCTGCCAGGAGATAAGTGCTTGGTGCAGGCAGGGGGAAGTCACTGGGACAGTTTTCTGTATGGTTGTGATTTGTCTTCTCCAACTTTGGAGGTAGAAGCACCCCATTGCTTTGACCTGTATGAACCTTGCGCCTGGGATCTGCCTCTAGGGTGTCTGGGTCTGCCCCTTTGAGGTCTGTCTGACACAGGAAAGGACCAATTCTTTGTTGGCCAGTTTCTATTAAACCTAGGTGGCTGTACTTGTAAAAAATCTTTGACAGTTTGCATAGATTTAGCTTTGTCCTCCATTTTCTTTAACACCTCTTCTGCCTTAACACCAAACAAAGTATCATGCTGTAAAGGTGCATCTAATAATTTCACTTTGACATGATCAGGCAGATTTTGTTCCTTTAACCAAGCATGCCTCCTAATTACAGAACCCATAACTGCGGCCCTGCAGGAGGCCTCTAAAGAATCAAAGCCATATTGCAAAGTATGTTTTCCAACTTGTTCAGCTGCATGCAATAAATCCTGCATTTCCTTGTTTTCTGCACATTCAGAGTTTAACAACATTTTCTGTTTAAGCAATGCCATGACATGTTGCTGTTATTTGAGCATATGAAACTGACAGTTTAAGGCTCTTATAGCCAAAGTAGCAGATGTGTAAACCTTTTTTCCCCATCTATCCAGTGCCCTAGAATCTCTGTCAGAGGGGGTAGGGTTTTTTGCAGTGGAAGCCTTAACTCCTTTGGGACCCTGTGAAATAGTTTCTGGGTCTGCAGCAGGGTTTTTAAAAAGGAATTTATGAGAGTCAGGAACCCTGTAATATCTGTCAGGCTTAACTGGAGCTGGAGGCAAGGATTCAGGGGTAAGACTAGACTCTGAAAACACATCATCTACAATGTCTAACACAGGTGGAATGGCTAGTGGCCTGTGTTGGGGTAGTAGAAGGAAATCCCTGAGCCTCTTTTTAGATTCTGAAAAATCTTGGCTCTCCCAGTGGAAATGCTCCCTCATGGTATGCAAGATTTCCCCAAAAGAATAGTCCTCTGGAGGAGAAGCTGAAGGTATAGATTCTTCAGCATCAGAATCCTCATAAGGGGGAAGAGAATATTCCTGATCAGAAGAGGAATCAGAAGAAATGGAAACCTGATCTGAAGATTCAGAGTCCGTCTCTTGCCTAGGCCTCTTATCAGGAGGGGGATGGGAACCCCTGATCAAGGTAATCAAGTCTTCGGCCATTTTGAGCATCTGTTTTTTGGGCATAGAGGCCTGACCATGTGGCTCTTGAGTTTGTTTCTTTGCTTTAGAGGGTGCTTTAGTCTTTGCCTTTGAAGCTGAATGCGGTTTAATGTAAAGATGTTTAGTGTCTGAATACACCCTCAGAAGCTGGTGCCTGCTCAGCGGCTCCGGACCCATCTGAAGGAATAGTATCCGAGGCTCCAATAACTTGAGTTTCCAGCGGCATGGCCGACTCCAAGTAGCGGGCGTCAGGGGCTGTGAAAGTGCCTCACTGAGAACCGGCGAACTGGCGACTGGCTTAGGAGAAGCTTCGTCGTCAGTTTTGGGCCTTGGTTGTCTACCTCTCTCCTTTTCTTTGCGTTTTTTGTGAACTCCAGTAGTCGGTTGGCTATCCAACGACATTTCTGGATAATTAAACCGGCGTCCAAAATAGTTTAAAGCAAAATCATACCGTCCCTTAATAGTATGTTGGTTAAATCTAGCACAAAAATGACAACCAGAAACGTTGTGATCAGGGCCTAGGCAAGGAATACAGTAAGAATGAAAACCCTTATGAGGTATTTGCTTTCCACAAGAAATACAATTATTTACTTTTTCTGACATCGGTCTGGATCAAGAAAAAAGTTTCCCCAATGGGGTACTTCGCTTTATTGAGGACTTCGGATCTGAAACTCGAACACGAAAGTCTCAGGAGTCGGCCGACCGGCACTTGCGAACTACTTCTGCTTCGGGCACCGCACAGCAAGAAAGACCAAAGAAAATGGCGTCGGCTGCATCTTTTATACCCCTGACGACCTGACGTCAGGGAAGGGGCGACAGCAGCCGACGCAGGACCCAGGACTTTGGAATTCAGGCCGACTGAGGGAAACCTGCCAGCAGGATTACCCAAATATAATGACTGCAACAGTGAAACACGAAGAACATCCCTGTAATATCTATCTGGCTTACTAGGAGCCAGAGGCAGGGAATCAGGAGCCATGCTGGATTCTGAGAAACATCATCGACAATGTCTAGAACAGGAGGTATAGCCAAAGGCCTATGCTAAGGAAGAAGAAGGAAGTTCCTAAGCCTCTTTTTAGATTCTGAAAAATCCTGACTCTCCCAGTGAAAGTGTCCCCTTAAAGTATGCAAAAAGTTCCTCCAAAAGAAAAATCCTCAGGAGGAGAAGCAGAAGGGATGGAATCTTCTGCATCAGAGTCCTCATAAGGTGGAATAGATAATTCCTGATCAGAAGAGGAATCGGAAGAAATAGAAACCTGATCTGAAGATTCAGTCAGTGCCTTGCCTAGGCCTCTTAGCAGGAGGGGGATGGGAACCCCTGATCAAGGTAATTAAATCCTCAGCCATTTTGATCATTTGTTTTTTAGGCATAGGGGCCTGTGCACGTGGCCCAAGCATCGGTTTTGTACTCACAGAAGTTGGTTTTGGTCTAGGTTTTGAAGATGGCGTCAGTTTAATATACAAATCTTTAGGCCTGAAAACACCCTCAGAAGCCGGTGCCTGCTCAGTGGCTCCGGACCCATCTAAGGTAGAGACATCCACGGGTTCAATACTTAAGTGTCTCAGGGCATACCGGACTCCGAATTGGTCTCAGTAGAGGCCTGTGAATCAAAAGTAGCAGGTATCAGGGGCTGCGTCATCAGTATTGGACCTCGACGGTCTGTCTCTGTCTTTTTCTTTTCATTTTTTTTGTATTCCGGTACTCGGATTGCTAAATGACGGCATTTCCAGATAGTTAAATCTTGAGCCAAAATATTCAGATGCAAAGATATACCGACACTTAGTGTGTTGATTAAATTTAGCACAAAACCGACAGCAAGGCACGTTGTGGTCATGGCCTAGGCAAGGAATACAGTACAAATGAAAATCCTTATGAGTTATTTGCTTCCTACAAGTAATACAATTATTAACTTTTACTGACATCGGTAAGGAGCAAGAAAAAGTTTCCCCAACGGGGTACTTAGCTTTAGGTTGAAGACTTCAGTTCTGAAACTCGAAAATGAAAATTTCAGGAGTCGGCCGACCAGCCCTTGCAAACTGCTTCTGCTTCGGGCACCGTGCAGCAAGAAAGACTGGTGAAACTGACGTTGGCTGCATATTTTATACCCATGATGACCTGACGTCATGGAAGAAGGGACAGCAACCGACGCAGGACCCAATACTTTGTTAATCAGGCCAACTGAGGGCAACCTGCCAGCAGATTACCCAACACGAAGAACATCACTGTAGCAGTGGCTTTAGACACAGAATCTGCACAATCATGCACACTTTTTAAGACATCTGGAATGAAACAGAAACAGGTTAAAAAAGCCTTCTTCCATAAGAAGAGTGGTAGCCAATTCCCCTTGACTGTCCATATGAGAAAATGACAAAAGCTTAAACTTCCACACATATGCCTAATTTAAAATTCTTAAGGCTAAAGTGGAAAAGAAAACATTCTCTGATTTGTACAGTCCAACATGTTGCCCAATGTCACCAGAAGAAGGGTTCACATTAAGGATGAGACACAGCTGAAACTGCTGCTGGATCAGATTGAAGGTAAGAGAAAAAAAAATCATCAGCCTCAGGTACCTTAAACAGTTTATCTTTTTTTGGGGACTGACAGCTGGGTATCAGGACATTTGCAGGAAGCATGCAATATATCCTCCGGTGCTGGCAGTATAGTAGGGATGGGACAGGAGTGAGGTATATCCAGTTTGTAACATATTACAGTACCTCCTGAGTTCAGAAGGAAAATACAGTTTTGTACACTTAACAATAAATGTAGATGTTCGAGTGTAATCACTGTTGCAGTCATCACCTGTGGGTTTTTTCTGCTATGGTAGCCTTCGACTGGCCCAAATACCAGAGTCAATGTTTTAATGCATCAGCTGCTGTCACCTATAGACTGATGTCAGGTCGTCAGTGCTATAAAGCAAGACAGCTGACACCATTACATCAGTTTCTTGCCCTAACCAATCAGAAGCCCCAGGAAATATGGCAAAGTGGTCTTGGTGGTTAACAACCACCCCAAGAAGCTTATGTCTCCCTAATGAAAGAGGATATAAGGGGGAAGAAGGGAGGGAAACTAGGACTGCAACAGTGAATACGCTCGAACATCTACATTTATGGTAAGTGCACACAACTGTACTATGTTCTTCATGTTTCACTGTTGCAGTCATCACCTGTGGGAAGATTCCCAAAGCTGAAAAGAGGGGTGGTAGGATAGGCTAGAGACCTAGGCATGGGTAAGGAGACCCTGCAGTACTTGCAGAGGCAAACCCTGCCCTAGCCTTAGAGAAAAGAGGAAGGTGGTAATGCTTTGTAAAGGTATGGACAGAGGTCCAGGTGGCAGCTTCCAAGATGTCCCTGGTGGGAACTCCTCTGAGGAATGCTGTGGATGTGGAAGCTGTCCTAGTGGAATGGGTATGAATAGACTTAGGGGGACTTTTGCCATGAAATCTGTAGCAGAAATGGTTACAGTGTGATATCCATTTAGAGATAGGAAATGGGTTTTCCCTCTCCCCTAGGGCAAAGCTATGTACTCACCATAACATTCCATGTGAGTTGTTCATCTCGCCTTCATTCTTACAGATGGGTTCGGAGAAGATCCTTGGCTCAGAGTCAGCCAACTACAAAGCTCGAGGTCTTCAGACAGCTCGAGGCCAAGTCCCTATCCCATGATTCACCTTGTGTTACCTCAGATCTTGTTTGCTGCCTCTAACAATACCATATGCCATTCTATAGCTCTTTTAGGAAAGGAAACCATAGGAAAGACAAAGCAACCATAATAAAACATGACTCTCAGTCCTCGAGAAAGCCTAGAGGGGGTCGGAGAGTGGGAAGTAAGAATGAAGGTGAGACGAACAACTCACATGGAACGTTATGGTGAGTACATAACTTCTTTATGTGAAGTTGTTCCATCTCGCCATTCATTCTTAAAGATGGGTAGCGTCCCAAGCACCATCTTTCTCAGATGGCTCATGGGAGTACATTTCTCAAGATAGTGGAACCAAAGGAAGCCCTGTCCCTGGAGGCCCTATCGACTTTGTAATGAGTGATAAAAGTATGAGGTTTTGACCAAGTGGCTGATGCACAAATACAATCTATTGGTAGCCGGGCAGTAGAAGCTGAAGATGTGGAAACAGCTCTGGTTGAATGAGCCTTTATTTTGTGTTGCAGAGGTATATTGGATGCTGAGTAAGTGAAGATGATGCAATCAGATAACCATTTCGACCAAGTGGTTTTTGCCACAGGTCTACCTTTTCTAGAGTCTGAAAAGGAAACAAAAAGTTGTTCAGATCTTTTAAATTCTTTGGTTCTATCTAGGTAAAATCGAAGTTGTCTGTGGACATCAAGTTTGTGCAGCGTAAACTCCAAGTTACTGGTGTGTTTGGGGAAAAAAAATGGTAATTCTATGCTGCCTCACTACAAACTTTAGGCAAGAATGAAGCATTTGTTCTTAGTGAAACTATCAGAATGAAAAATCAAATACGGGGGGTTTCTGGACAAGGTCTGTAGCTCAAACTCCTCGGGGCAGATGTGATGGCTACTAAAAAAGACACAGTCTTCCAAGACAAAAATTTTAAATCGCATGAAGAAGCTGGGTCAAACGGTGGAAGAATGATGCGTGAAAGCATAAAATTTAGATTCCAAGGTGTATAAGTGGATTTGACGGGTGGTCTAAGGTGGAAAGTCCCCTTGAGAAAGGCTTTGGATAGCTTGTGTGGCATTATATTAAAGCCTTCAGTACCAAGATGAAAGTTAAGAGATCGCAGCGATCTGCATACAAATGGTGGCCGCCGACGCTCCCTTGTTGAAAAGCATAGTCAAAAATTCAAGACTGGAGGAAATAGGGGCTAGGTAACGGTCAGTATTATTTTGAGAAGCCCATATGGAAAATCTCTTCCATTTGCTGAGGTACAATTTCCTAGTAGATGACTTATGGGAAGATATTACAATATGTTGCGTTTCAGTTGAGAGGTTATGGAACCTGGCTATGTTGGGAATTGGTGCAGCCAAGCTGTCAATTTGCGGGACTGAAGGGAGGGATGAAGAGCCCCCGATGAGTGCATCAGAAGGTCTGGAACTGGGTCTAGAATCCAAGGCTCTTCCAATAGATGAGGTCGAAGAAAGGGGAACCAAGTCTGATGAGGCCAGTGGGTGGGTTACAAGAATGATAGTCCTTCCCAGGGCTTTGGCTTTCTGTAACACTTTTGGTATCAGTGGGAAAGCATAAAGTAGACCCAGGGGGTCAATCGTGTATGATTTCATCCCTTGGGGCATCTCCCAGAGGGGGGATTAGGGCAAAATAGCTTCTGCATTTTGTATTCATGGGGATGCAAAGAGATTGCAGCAAGGCTGGCCCCATCTGCAGAATATTCTTTCTGCCATTTCTTCTTTGACGGTCTACTCATAAGGCAACAAAATTGCCCTGCTCAGTTTGTCTAGTACATTGGATTTCCCCAGGATGTGCGTTGCTATCAGAAAGCACTGGGTGGAGGTTGCCCACTGCCATACTCAGAGCCTCTTGACAAAGGGGATAAGGCCTGGTTCCACTTTATTTTTCCACCATTTTCCTGTCCTAGCCTCTCTTCACTAGTCTCCTATTACACTCCCACTCGATATTTAAGGAGCTCAGATCAACATCTTCTACAAATTTACAAACCTAATAAGTGTGCAGGACAAAACTTATATAGCTACTCTCCATCCATTTTCTGGAACAGGCTTCCCTGGACTCCAAGAAGCCTACCCCAGACTCATACTTTCAAAATCTCTCAAACATTACCTTACCCACCTCACTACTTGCCCCTGTAGCTTGTTCTCTTCATATCTCTCTCATCATTCCATCACTCAGCTTACTACTCATCTTTTCCTCCCTCCATATTTCCTGTCTAACCTCCTCTTCCCCTTACTTCTTCCTGCCACCACTTACCTTTGACCTTATGACCTGCTCTTTTCTACCTAACTCGACTGTATGAATTATTTTTTAATTCTTTCTTCTGTCTTTTGCCCCACACTTATTTAGTGCTAATTTCTGATTTATATATTTGTATTAACAGTTTGATTTATGATAGTTTGAATATTTACAACAGTTTGACTCATATAGTCTTTAAATTGCCTATCTATTGTAATGTATAGAACACATTACTGTGTGGATATTTTCTCCCCGGGCCTCCGCTGAAAATGGACATGTATCCAGTCGGACTATCCCGGTCAACAAATGTAAAATAAATAAATAATGTACCAGACCATCTACATGTCCGTCTGAATTGCAATTGTCCCAAGAGGGAGAGAGTCCTGAAAGTACTGCAACGCCAAGAGTACTGCTCTCATCTCCAGGACATTGATATGCAGATGTGTCTCTTGTTCAGTTCACATGCCTTGGGCTGTTCTTCCCTGAAAATGCCCGCTCCCCACCTGATCAGGGAAGCGTCAGTGGTCACAGTGGCCGATCGTGAGGGTAGGATAAAAGGACGCCCTATCGTTACTTGGTGAGAGCTCAACCACCACTGAAGATCTTTTTTTTTGCAGGAGAGTGTTAGAATGATGAAATGTGACATGGAGTTCTTGATAGGACCACTGTGTGAACAGAAGCCACTGTAGATTCCGCATGTGCATACAACCCAAGGGAATTGCTATTATTGCAGCCGCCATCGTCCCCAACAATTTTAGCACATCTGAAGCTGGTACCTTGTCTCTTGATAGGAGGTTCAGAATTTGTTGTCGAAGCACCAATATCCTTTCTGAAGAAAGTTTTAAAGTGGTGGTGGCGGTGTCCAAATCTGCTCTGATAAAAACGATATGTTGCAATGGTAACAAGGCAGATTTGTCTGAGTTTATGGTAATCCCCAGTTGACTGCAAAGAATAAGCATGGTGTCCCTGGCTTGTATAAGCTGATGTCTGGTGGTGGCGGTGAGGAGCCAATCGTCTAAGTATGGAAACACCTGGTGTCCCAAACACCTCAGGTGAGCTGTGACCACTGCCATACATTTGAACACACTGGGGGCTGTAGTGAGACCAAAGGGCAGGGCTCGAAACTGGTAGTGACTGGCTCCCAGCCAGAAGCGCAGATGATCCCTGGATGGTCTGGCCATTTTTATGTGGTAGTACGCATCCTGGAGATCTACCGAGCACATCTAATTGTCTTTCCATAAAAAGGGAAGTATCGACTGTAGCGTGACCATCTGGAACTTCTCCTTCCTGACAGATCAGTTTAGTCTGTTGAGGTCCAAAATAGGTCTCCAGTCATCTTTTTTTTGGAACTAAAGAATCTTGAGTAAGTTCCGGATCCTTTCTGGTCTGCGGGGACTGGTTGGACGACTCTTTTTCTAGCAACCTTTGGACCTCTACAGTTGCTTGTTCCCTGTAACTGGGTGGAGCGTCCTGCATTTTTGTTATCAAGGGAGGTGGAGTGGCAAAGGGAATAAAATATCCTCTGGATATTATGCTTTGTACCCAGTTGTTATTTATTTTTAGCCAGGCATCTGGGTACAATGATAAGCGACCCCAAACTGCCTCCACAGTTGGACAGTTGGGCCTACTTTCAGGAGCGCTGGTAGGGCTTCCCAAAGAACTGATCTCTGTTGCCCTGATTCTGTGGATCCCCTCTGCTACGAGTGCAGCGTCTTGCATTATTACCCCTTCCTCTGCCCTTGGAGGAGGGCTCACCACGTGTGTCCTGAAAGGCTCCTTGGGCATTTCGGAACCACACCTTTCCTCCCTTTTGACCTTTGGGGTACAGTCTAGTGGAGGGTGGGAAAATGGACTCTGATGGCAGCCTTTCCTTCCTGCTCACACCTGGTAAGGAGTTTCCTTTACTTTGGGCCTGAAAAGAGACTAGCCATCAAAAAGGGTGTTCACAAAGGTTGACAAAGGGCTCTGCAAATGAACATAAGCGCATCTATGAGTGTCTCCTAAGAGCAATTCCTGTACCCACTGCCCTACTCATTCCAGATGCATGGAAGAGTTTACTACGGAGTCAAGAGTAGGAAGCTGGGAAGCAACCTCTTCTGCAACTCCCTCAGCTATAGTACCCTGTAGAGCATCTCCAAAGCTCTTTTAGAAGATCTCTTTGCAGTCTCATGAAATGTGAGGTAATTCAGCAATCGCATGGCAAAAGTCGCTGAACTGAACATGCGCTTCCCGTATCTATCCATGATCCTAGAATCTTTGTTAGGAGGATGGAGAGATGAAGTTTCTGACATCTCCTTTTTGGTGGCTGCCGCCACCACCATGGCATCAACAGGCACTCCCTTCATGAGAAGGATCTTATAATGAGGAGAAGAAATACATTTATTAGGTCTCCTGGGGACAGGCTCCATGGTGTCCGGAGACTCCCATGCCCTTCGTGAGACAAGCTCTATAAGCTCATCGAAGGGCGGAGACACCCAAGAGTTGGCGGGTTGAGACCCAAAAGCTTTCAGGAGGACTGACTCATCCTCAGTAGGGTTGGTGGGCTTCCAGCCACCCTTCTGCTTTAGGATTTCCAAGATATCTGCAAATGAGATATCCTCCGAGGGGACTGTGGGGACCCTTCTGACTCATCCAAGTTACTATATGAGGTGACAGATTCTTGCGGAGAGTCTAAATGCTTCCTCTTGCAAACTCTCTTCCTAGGAACCTCATCAGTGGTAGCTTCTGGTGAGGTCTCGGAAGAGCAGGGTCCACCCAGTGGGGCTTCCTGAGGCTCAGGGTATCTACGCTTCAAAGGAATCTGTGAGGCGGAAGTAGACACAGGTGCTTTAGGGGAGGAGGTAGTTGGTCCTGACGTTGTGGATGTCCTGGGAACACTACTCTCCTCATGGCATCAAAGGCACCCCTGCTCCGATGCAAAGGAACCCCTGGGTCCGAAGAAGCAGATGATTCCCTCAGCACCAGAACATGGGGGAACACGGGGCTCTGATCTAGAGGTAGGAGCCAAACTCATCTGTGCCGAAGCCCCAAGAGGTAAAGTTGGAGCTGAAAGATTGGTCCGACTGTCCTCCCTGGACCAGACTGGCGAGTGTTGGCTTCTAGACCCCTTGATAGGCATTGAGGAAGTCTGAGTAGTCGGCACCGATGGCAATGGAACAGGCATCTGTTCCAAAGGCTCCACAATCATCAGCTTCAATTCCTTCAACTCTGAAAGACCGGTTCGGCTCAGAGAAGGAAAAAAATATATATGGAGGAACAGCTGTCGGTACCGAAACCACTTGGGTCAGAATTGATAATTTGGAAAATGCCGGTGCTTGTAACAACTTCTGCACCACACGATCCACACCCAAATCAGACAGACTTATTGAGGACCAAGATGAATGGATTGAGGATGCCACAGATTGTAAAACCAGTGATTTCAATACTGCGGAGACTAGTTTCAGGACTGGGGACCGGCTCTGAAAGGTTACGACACTCGGCTCCAAAGGCTGTGGAGCACACCGATAATTTTTCTGATGGTGTCGGATCCAAAATTCTAAGCTCCGAAGATGATGATTTTGATGACTTGGTAGATTTTGAGTATTTAGATGTTTTATCATGATCACCCAAAGCTTCTTGAAAAGAGGATTTTAATAGTCCTCTGTCAATCAACTTTCTCTTTCTTTCCTGTAGAACGCAGCTACTGAAAGAATACCAGATGGAGCAGCTCTCTTGTAAGTGCAAAGCACCCAAATAGTAAATACAGTTAACTTGACCATCACTCACAGACATTTTCTTTCCACACTTTGGACATTTTTTAAACCCAGACTTGGGTTGTTTCTCCTTCTCTTGGTCAGCCATATGACTAATGTAAATATAAATGCACACAAGAAAAAAATCTGTTTAAATTTCCAATAATAATATCTCAAACAGAAACTATGTTCAGTCAACACAACTATTCAAACAGTACGTAGCCCCTAAATCAAAACGGGCTCTACAATACTACAGTCTAACTATTAAAAGTTTCTAATAAAACACTCTTCACATCTAATGCTTTAAAACTACTAAAGGCACACCAGAAAATGGAAAGGGAGATAATAAAGGCCTAATAAAATGACGGCCAAAGGAGCTATAGGAAGGCTTTGAAAAAGAAGCCAACAAACTAGTTGTACAAATTCTATAAAAGTGTTTAAATGGAAAGGAAACCTAAAGCTATAATAAAAGGTATTATAAGACAAATATTCTTAAGAAAAAAATACAGTTCTGTACACTTACCATAAATGTAGATGTTAGAGTGTATTCACTGTTGCAGTCATCACATTTGGGTAATCTGCCTGCAGGTAGCCCTCAGTCGACCTGTATACCAGAGTCTTAGGATTTCTGTGTCGGATGCTGTTGCTTCTTCGATGATGTCAGGTCATAAGGGGTATAATATTTCTCCTTTCCTAAACTTTCCTAGCTAGTTGTTCCAGTGATCAGATTTTGCTGATCCCTGTGCTTTGTATTTGGTTTCTGTGTTCCTCCATTTTCTTGTGTGGCCAGAGGTAGTTTCTTTACTCACCAGTGGGAGTGGGGAGTACTGAGCTGCTTGTTTGTCCTCAGAGGAGTGGTTAGAAGCAGCAACTGGTAATTCGTTGGCCATTTTGGGTCATTTCCTGTTTTTTCCAGCCCCCTGCTATAAAGCACGCTTTGGCGGGCTTTTCTGGCAATAGAGAACTTGGCATAGCTCCTCATGGTCCCCTGCAGAGTTCCTAAGCCAGCAGAGAGCAGAAAAAGCAACTTTCTTGATCATAAGTATTTCTTAAACGTTTTAGTTTGTATTTTTCGATCTTTTGAGCTGTTTGACTACTGTTTGTGCCTATATTACTGTTTTATTACCTTATTTTCCTGTTTTTGTGAGCTTATATTGTTGATTGCACTTGTGGGCTAAAGTATTGCTTAAAAGTAACAAACAGGCTAATACACTCAAGTGTACCAGCCTTTGATAGCAATTTAGTCGAAAACAAAGCATTTACTGCATTTTTTCCTGTCTGTTTGAAAAAACAAAAACCAAAAAAATATTTCTCCTTTCCTAAACTTTCCTAGCTAGTTGTTCCAGTGATCAGATTTTGCTGATCCCTGGGCTTTGTATTTGGTTTCTGTGTTTCTCCATTTTCTTGTGTGGCCAGATGTAGTTTCTTTACTCACCAGTGGGAGTGGGGAGTACTGAGCTGCTTGTTTGTCCTCAGAGGAGTGGTTAGAAGCAGCAACTGGTAATTCGTTGGCCATTTTGGGTCATTTCCTGTTTTTTCCAGCCCCCTGCTATAAAGCACGCGTTAGCGCGATTTAGTGCGGAGCTGCTACCGTTGCACACTAGGGCAGCGCCGGTTAAGCAGATTTAAACTATCAGCGCTACCTAAAGTCCACTCTTCAAATTTTCCCTTAAAACTACCTTCCTCAAAGTATACTACTGTTCTATTTAGTGTATCCTACAACTATAAATTATCTCTACTTGACTCCCAAGTAGACTATTCTCTATCTGTATAGCTAAGCACTTGCTCCTACAGTACTTATCACCTCGATACAGCACTCTTGATATAGAAAGTACCCCCAAAAAAGCAAACCCCATTTCTCGGTCACCCACATCCCCCAGAACCTTTTTTTTAAGTTTCTCTGTCTATTCCTTCTAGCATGTCGAGGGATCAGTTACTAATGTCCTCTCCTGCTCAGCTGGTGAACCTGGGATTATTGAGGCAATGTTACAATTGCCTCATGTACACAGACAACCCTCTCCTCCTCCCACAAAACACAAATACATGCGAGAGATGCAACTATACGGCCAAACTGGAGGCTGAGCTCTCTCAACATAGGACTGGCAAGACCAGACAGGAGGAGAAGGTAACCACACACACTATAGACCCAGTCTCACATAATACCATCACAACCGCAAATCATACACATAAACACACAAAGACATACTCGGAGGCTCTGACCAAAAATCTACCAAAACAGCAGAGGCCACCAAAGCAGACACCCAAACAACTACCACCTCAGAACACAACACCTGCAACACATAGACCACACAGTCAGAGTGTCAAGCAGTCACAGCCCTTAAGGCCAAACACAATGCCAGACACACTAGTCATTGGTGACTCCATAGTCAGACACACTGACGTCCCACTCACCAGACTGAGTAAGGAGAAGGTCACAGTAAGCTGCCTGTCGGGTGCTAGAATCCGCCACATAACGCATGCACTCAGGTCTCTCAACAGCAGGTACAAGTACGACTCAATCATTGTCCACGCTGGTGTAAACGACCTGAGACGTACCTCCTTGGACTACATGAAAAGAGACATAGAGGAGCTCTCTGATTATGTAGCCCAAGCAGGTATGACCTTGACCTTGAGCAGTATCCTACCTTCACCAAGAATGATACCACAATACAGAGATAAGATGATCAGCTTTAACAACTGGCTTAAACTCTGGTGTCATTCAAAGGGGATCCAATGTCTGTCTGCCTGGGATGACATACTGGACAAGTCACGCTGCTTCGCAAGGGACGGCTTGCACTTGTCACCCCTGGGATTCCGGATTTTGGCAAAGGCTCTTGCCACCCCCATAGTGCCTTTTTTAGGCAAGGCTCAAATTCTAAACCTACCACCCTAGAACAAAACAAAGAAAAAAAACTAAGGGTAATGCTGCTCAATGCCAGAAGTCTCAACCTCAAGATGCATGCACTCGAGGCCCTTCTCAGTATGGAGAACATCGATGTCTGTGCTGTGACAGAAACCTGGTTCAAGGCTCCTGAGAGCACCCCAGCACTATCAGGTTTTACCTCATATCATGCGTTCCGCCACAAAACCCGGACAATACCAAGAAAGGAGGAGGGTATCCATATTCATCAAGGACACCCACACCTCAAGATTGGTGGCATCGCACGATGCATCGGAAACCATCCAGGTGCAATTAACCATAGGCAAGACTGCTCTGCAAATTGTAGCATGTTACAGGCCACCCTCGCAAACTCAGGAACCTCATATGGCCTTCCTGAAAACACTGGAGGGGATAAATGTATCTCCGAACACCATCCTACTAGGTGACTTCAACTACCCTAATATAGACTGGGAACACTACTCAAGCCCAAACACTCTAGCCCAAAAGTTCCTGGAATTCATAAACTCAAATGCCATGGAACAACTAGTCACCATCCCCACAAGAGGAGAGAACATACTTGATCTCATCATCACGAACATGGGAGCACAATGTTCAGCGCCAGAAGTATACCCCTCACTGGTGAGATCTGATCACAAACTAATCTCGCTGGAGGTGCTCATCCCACCCCCACCCGAAATGAAAAAGACCACAGTAAAGAACTTCTCGAAAGCAGACTTCACACTTCTAAAGACTAGTGTGGTCTCCTTTAAGGCCCCTGAGCCGGCGGTTAACATTACTCAAACCGCTGAATCACTTACAAATGCCTTCTACCAGCACCTGCAGGGCTGCATGGATCAGGCAATCCCAAGCAAAACAAAGACTCTTTGTACCAAAGGCAAGCGTCCAGTCTGGTGGACCCCAGCCATAAACAAACTCTACAACAAAAGGAGAAAGCTACTACAAGATAGAGCAAAATCCTTAAAAGGTAAGACACCGCTGATCACTATAAGTAAAAAGCTAAGAGCTCTCATAAAATCATCCAAAGCTAATTTTGAAAAAAAAATAGCTAAGGACTCTAAAGACAACCATAAGGCATTCTTTAGCTATGTCAGAAACCTAGGAGGAAACTCCCAGATATGCTCAGAATTAGTTCAAAATGATGTGAAGATTACTGATCCTACAGACATTGCCAACATACTGGCTGAAAGGTTCAGTGCAAACCCCCCCCCCCCCCCGCTTAAAGGAGAGATATCTATACCAATTGATTGTAGCCCCCTAAACATCTCTAACGCTCAGGTGAGAACTGCTCTCTCCAAGGCAAAGAACACAGCATCCATGGGACCTGATGGTGTCCCCGGCTGTGTGATCCATGAACTCAACGAGGAATTAAACCCACAGTTAGGACAGCTGTTTAATCTTAGTCTCACCTCCGGATACGTACCCAGGGAGTGGCGCACAGCGACTGTGGTCCCACTCCACAAAGGCGGTGCCTCCACCGACCCTGGAAATTACCGTCCCATTAGCTTGACAAGCCTTATCTGCAAAGCCATGGAGAGGATCATAATGGATCTCATAAATAAAGACATAGGGAATTTGCAGACTTTGGATCCAACCCAGTTTGGCTTTGTCAAAGGCAGATCATGCCTTTTAAACTTGGTTGACATTTTCGAAACAGTCACCAAGGCCATTGATGAGGGAAAGGCTGTCCATACAGCCTACCTAGACCTGGCAAAGGCCTGGCAAAGGCTTTCGATACAATACCCCACTACGGTATCATTGAAAAACTCATCAACTTAAATGTAAACCCATACATTACAAGATGGGTTGCAAACTGGCTGAGTGACAGAACCCACAGGGTCAGAGTTGCTGGCGCCATGTCAGACTCAAAGCCTGTCACAAGTGGTGTCCCACAGGGCTCAGTCCTGGGCCCACTCTTGTTTGGCATCTACTTTTCTGAAGTACAAGCAAACACAGGAGGGTTATGGCTGACAAAGTTTGCAGATGACTGCAAACTGGGCGCCGTAGTTGAAAACACATCGACACAGATATCCTTCAGAAGGGTCTCACAGAAATGGATAACTGGTGCCAGAGCCATGGCCTCAAGTTAAATGCCAAGAAATGCATAGTCATACCCTTCGGGAAAAATAAGGTTACCCCTAGCTACCATATAGGTGGCAATCCCCTGAACACAGAAGAAGTTATTAGGGACCTGGGAACCCAGGTTGACAGTAGCCTTTCATTCGACACTCATATTGCTAAAGTAGTTAGGAAGACCTTCTACATTGCCCACCTTATCATGAAGGGATTCACATCTAGATCAAGGGAAGTCATAGTCTCCCTATACTCATCACTCATCAGACCAATGATCGAGTACAATGCCCCATTCGGAATGTATCTGACCCGACACTTGCAGCAGCTGGAGAGGCCACAAAAATTCCTCACCAAAAGGATAAAGGGTCTCAAAAATCTGTCTTATGCTGCCCGAATGAAAGAACTCCAGTTATATTCAGTTGCTTACCGCTTGCTGAGAGGTGACCTGTGCTTGACATACAAGGCCATGTCAAACCCAGATATGATGAACATGCTTCATCTCAAAAAAATCTAGATCCCTCAGAGCCACAAGGGCGGGAGACTTAAACCTCGACACGGTTATTAATAGGACGTGCTGGAGGGATAGATTCATCACCCAAAGACTCCCTATGCTGTGGAACAAAATCCCGGTTTATGTGAGGCAGAGCACCTCGCTGGCCTTGTTCAAGAGGAATCTTGACCAATGGATGGGAGATCGCAGATACACCCCAGGGGTTACCTCAGTGTCACTGCTCGACAGAGGCACAGCTAAATAATGGGCATAGTTTCTCCAAACTAAAGGGGTGGCGTAAGCCACAAAACTATGGGCTAGGCTTATAAATGCCCTCGGGCAGATAGCCTAGTATGAACCTATGAACCTATGAGCCAACGCCATTACATCAGTTTTTCTTGCCCCAAATGTCAGCAGCCCCCCAAATAGAAAGCCATTATATGGTGGGGAACACCACCAGTAAAAAGTAAAGACCACTGCCATTAAAAATTACCATAGAGATGAGAGGTAGAAAGGATAGAGAAAACCAGGGGGCTGGAGGGAAACCAGGACTGCAACAGTGAATACACTCTAACATCTACATTTATGGTAAGTGTACACAACTATAATACGTTCTATGTGTTTCACTGTTGCAGTCATCACACTTGGGTTGATTCCCTAAGCTGAGGAAGGGTGGCGGCAGTCAAGAAGCGTTAGGGCTGGCTAGCTGCCTTGTAAGACTGCTGTAGAAAATCTAGCTCTGGATTTAGAGAAAATAGGTAATGCTTGTGAAGGTGTGTACAGAACTCCAGGTTTCAGCCTCCAGAATGTCCCTGGTAGGGACTCCCCTAAGAAATGCTGTGGAGGTGGAAATAGCCCTAGTGGAATGTGGTCTGATCTCCTATGGGGTAGGTTTTCCGTGGTGCTTGTAGCAGAAATGGATGCAGTGTGCTATCCATTTGGAAATGGTTTGTTTTGAAGTGGCCTTGCCCTCTGCCCCTGTAGCAAAGCTGATTAGCAGCTGGTCAGATTTTCTGAAAAGTTTAGCTCCGTCAAGGTAGAACCTGAGCTGTCTGTGCACGTCCATGGAGCGCAAGATCCTCTCCCCTTTATTCTGAGGACTAGGGAAGAAGGTTTACAGCCACACTGGACACCATCTTAGGCATAGAAGATGGGATAGTCCTGAGGGAAACCCTGTAAGCATGGAAAATAATGAAGGGCTCCACAGCCATTAGCACCTGTAACTCAGACACTCTTCTTGCTGAAGTTATGGCTAAAAGCAAGGCTGTTTTCCAAGAGAGGAATTTTAACTCTGCTGAAGCAGCAGGTTCAAAAGGGGGAAGCGTGAGCTTTTCCAGTACAAAGTTAAGGTCCCAGGCAGGGGTGGGTGCTCTCCTAGGGGGCCTTAAGTTGTTAGCCCCTCTCAGGAACCGTTTGATGACAGGGTGAGAAAATAGAGGTGGATCAGTATTATAATGAGCTGAGATGGCAGAGGCATGAATCTTAATGGAGAAGGATAGGCCTCTGTGGAGTAGCTCTGCTAGGTAATCCAGGATTAGAGGTAAGGCGGGCACTGCTGTGTCCTTTCCTTGAGACTGATTCCAAGAACAATATCTTTTCCACTTTTCAGCATAGGATTTCCTAGTACCAGGCCTTCTGGCTTCAAGAATGATGTCCAGCACCTGTTTGCTGAGGGTTGCTGGTGGTGTATTCAAGGGATAAGCCAGGCTGCAAGGTTTAGGGTGTGCAACTGTGGATGCAAAATCTGTCCCTGCTGCTGAGACAGCAGGGTAGGAGTATGGTGAAGGTGCCAGGGTGGCACTGTTGTCAGACTAAGAGGGGGTACCAGTGCTGACGTGGCCAGTCTGAGGCAATAAGAATTGCACTTGGCCTGTTTGATCTTGAGTAGTACTTTTGGGAGGAGGGGCAGAGGGGGAAAGGCATACATTGAGAGGTTTTCCCACTGGAAGGATAGGACATCCACCTTCCAGGCCCTGCTGTGAGGGTTCCTGGTGCAGAATTGCTCAATTGGTGGTTCTCAGGGGAGGCAAAGAGGTCCACCTCAGGTGTCCCCCACCTCTGGATTAGAAGATTGAAGGTGTTGGGCTCCAATTTCCACTCATGTGGGTCTAGGAGATTTCTGCTTAAATCGTCTGCCAGTGAATTTTGTTTGCCTGGCAGGAATTGAACTTGTAGATGCACCTGTTTGCTCAAGGCTGTGTTCCACAGGGCCATGGCTAACCTGCAGAGTGGGTAAGAATGGGTTTCCCCCTGCTTGTTTATGTACCACATATCTGTGGTGTTGTTGGTTTTTATCAGCAGCTGTCCTGGAAGTATTAGGTATTTGAAGGCTGTCAGAGCATTCTATACAGCTAGCATCTCTTTTTGATTGATGTGCAGGAGAATTTGGCCTGGGCTCCAGTGGCCCTGAATGTATTTGCCTGCCATGTGAGCCCCACATGCATAGTCTGATGCGTCTGTTGCCAGGGTTTGGGCGGCGAGGGGTTGAGTGAAAGGCAGTCCCTTGTTGTAGTTGCATGCTTCTGCCCACCAAAGGAACTCTGCCCTTAGACAAGGTATGATTGGAATGATTGTTTCCAGGTCCAGAGAAAGTTGGCACCAAAGACATTTTAAGTACCATTGAAATTTCCTCATATGCAGTCCTGTATATGGAATGAGCAGAATACATGAGGCCATGAACCCTAGGGCTTGCAGTATTTTCCTTGCAGATAGCAGGGTTCTGGTGGCCATATGTTTGAAGTAGTTGGTCAGATAGACCTGTTTTTCTGGAGTGAGAAATGCCATCTGGGAAATTGTGTTCAAGCTTGCTCCCAGGAATACAATCTTTTGACTGGGCACCAGCTGTGATTTATTTTCACTGATGGTGTACCCCAATTAAGTAAGAGGGCTTTTTACAAATGCCAGGTACTGAAGTAGCAATTCCTGACTGTCCGCCTGAATCAGGGAATCGTCCAAGTATGGGAAAATTTGGATATTTCTCTGCCTGCAATATGCAACAGCTGGAGCCAGGCACTTTGTGAAAGCTCTGGGCACAGTAGATAAGCCAAAGGGAAGTGCAGAGAGCATGCCCTGAAGCGTAGATTTTTCCTGCATAACTGCCTTATGGGGATGTGCAGATAAGCTTCTTTTAAGTCTAGAGTGACTAACCATGCATCCTTGGCTAGCATAGGGAGAAGCTGTTGCAGGGTAAGCATCTTGAATTTTGGGACCACCAGAAAGGTGTTGAGAACTGATAGAGCCAGGATTGGGTTGCCAAGAGCCCTTTTTTTTGGGCACCAGAAAAAGTCTAGAGTAGAAACCCTGCTCCATTTGTTCTACTGGAACAGGTTGAATAGCTCTGATATTGAGCAGGGAAAGTACTTGCTTTTGAGCCTCTGCCCACTAGTTTGGAGGAAGGTCAGGAAACCCGCTTGGGGTTGGCAGTGAATGGAAGTAGAATCTGTACCCCTGGGATACTATGTTTAGGACCCATCTGTCCAGAATAATGGACATCCAGTTTTTTGCATGAAGGGCAAGTTTTCCTCCTAGGGGCACAAGTAATTGGGCAAGGCTGGGAAGGATAATTGAGCTTTTACCATAAGGGGGCGACTTACCACTCCCTGTTTTTGAGGTGGGAGCACTCCATTGTTTAGATCTCTGCATACCCTGAGACTGTAGTCTGGGTGGCCAGTTTCCCCTGGGTTTGGACTGAGAAGGCCTGGAAGGGGCTGGAGAGGACCAGGTTTTAGAAGGCCAATGCCTACTGAATCTAGATGGCTGCACTTGTAAAAATTCTTTAACAGTTTGCACAGATTTAGCTTTTTCTTCCATCTTTTTAAGAACCTCTTCTGCTTTGGTGCCAAACAAACTGTCCTTACTTAAAGGAGCGTCTAGTAATTTTGATTTGACATGATCTGGCAATGTTTGTTCCTTCAGTCAAGCATGCATTCTCAGTACAGATCCAGTGACTGCAGCCCTGCAAGATGCTTCTACGGCATCAAAGTCACACTGCAAAGTATGCTTGCTAACTTGGTTTGCAGGATGCATTCATTCCTTTAAATCTTTATTTTCTGCACAATCTGGAAGTATCCCCATTTTTTGTTTAATTAGTTCCATAACATGTTGCTGGTACTTCAACGTGTGAAACTGGCAATTCAATCCCCTGATGGCAAGAGTTGCAGAGGTATTTACCTTCTTACCCCATCTGTCTAAAACTCTGGAATCCCTGTCTGAAGGTGCAGGGTTTTTGTCAGTAGTAGCCTTAATACCTTTAGGTCCCTGGGAAATGGTCTCTGGATCCACAGTAGAATTCTTGAAGAGAAATGTGTGAGAATCAGGTACTCTGTAGTACCTGTCACGTTTTCTAGGGGCCAGGGGTAAAGTGTCTGGAGTAAGTCTAGATCCCATGAAGACATCATCTAAAACATCCAGGACAAGAGGTATAGCTAGAGGCCTGTGCTGAGGCAACTCTAAGAATTCTCTGCGTCTCTTTTTGGACTGAGGGTAGTCCTGGCATTCCCAGCAGAAATGCTCTTAAAGTATGCAAAGTTTCACCAAAAGAAAAATCCTCTGGAGGGGAGGAAGAGGGAATGGATTCCTCTGCATCCGAATCCTCATAGGTTGATAAGGGCATGTCCTGACAATCAGAAGAGTCATCGGACTCCTGGTCTGTAGAATCAGAATGAAACTCAATTCTTTGTCTCTTAGCAGGGGAAGGCAGGCTTCCCCTAATTAGGGTAATAAGGTCTTCAGCCATTCTAAGCATTTGTTTTTGTGGAATGGGAGCTTGAGCATGCACTTTGGTCAGTTTTCTAGGCATAGTGCGTACTCTGGGCCTAAGAAACTCAGTAGTTTTAGCTAAAAACAAGGTCGTCTGTTTAATGTGAACATCGGTATGTCAGAATACACCCTCAGAAGCCAGTGCCTGTACAGCGGCTCTGGACCCATCCAAGATAGAGACATCTGCAGGTTCCATAGTCAAAGAAGCATCTCATGGCATATCGGACTCTGAATGGGTCTCAGCAGAGGCCTGCGAATCTGTAGAAGCGGGCATCAGGGGCTGAAAAGGTGCCTTACTCAGTACCGGCGAACTGGCGACTAGATTAACAGAAGCGTTGTTGGCAGTTTTGGACCTATGCGATCTGTCTCTGTCTTTATCTTTATGAGAGAGCAGTAGTCGGATGGCTTATCGAAGCCATTTCGGAATACAGAGAATGAGAGCAAAAGAATTTAGTGACAAAGATAGCCCGATGACGAATGGTTTGGGCGTTAAACAAGGCACAAACATCGTGGTCTGGGCCTAAACAGTTGACGCAGTAAGAATGAAAATCTCTGTGAGGTATTTGCTTTCCACAGGCAAGACAATTGTTAACTTTTTCTGACATCGGTTAGAGCAAGAAAAACCTATCCCCAACGGGGTACTTAGCTTTAGAAGACTTCAGGTTTGAAACTCGAAAAATTTAAATTTCAGGTAGCAGCCGACCGGCACTTGCAAACTGCTTCAACTTCGGCTGCTCAGCAAGAAAGACTGATGTAATGGCGTCGGCTGCCTGTTTTATACCTCTGATGACCTGACGTCATGGAAGAAGTGAGAGCATCTGACGCAGAAATCCTAAGACTCTGGTTTGCAGGCAAATAACCCAAGTGTGATGACTGCAACAGTGAAACACGAAAAACATCTCTACTAGCCCGAACTGTGAAGAATCCTCTAATCTGTTGCAGTGGCATACTAGATCTGAGGTAACACAAGGTGCATCATGGGATAGGGATTTGGCCACGAGCTGTCTGAAGACCTCCAGCTTTGTAGTTGTCCGACTCGGAGCCGAACCCATCTGTAAGAATGAATGGCAAGATAGAACAACTTCACATCTAGAATTTGGTCCATTTTTCTGAAGGGTTTACTATGGTCCAGGTAGTATCTGAGCTGCCTGTGCACGTCCAGGGAGTGCAGAATTCTTTCCCCCTTGTTTTGAGGGTCGGGGAAGAAGGCAGGCAGATGAATGGCCTGGTCGAGAGTCACAATAGATATCACCTTGGGCATAAAGCAGGGTTAGTCCTAAGGGAAACCCTGTCTGCATGGAAAATGATGAAAGGCTCAATGGCCATCAGTGGCTGAAGTTTAGAAACCCTTCTGGCTGAGGTGATGGATAGCAAAAAAGCAGTCTTCCAGGAGAGGAATTTCAGCTCTGCCGAAGCAGCAGGTTCGAAGGGGGATAAGGTCAGTTTTTCCAGAACATAATTAAGATCCCAGACTGGCATGGGAGGCCTTCTGGGAAGTATGATGTTAGAAGCCCCTCTCAGGAATGGCTTAATCAAAGGGTGAGAGAACAGGGGCTGGTCTGTGTTAAACTGAGCTGAAATGGCTGTAGCGTGGATTTTAACAGAAGAGAAGGAGAGGCCACTATTAAGTAATTCTGCTAGATAGTCCTGGATAAGAGGGACAGAAGGTTGTGATGAACTGCCCCCCCTGGACTGGCACCAGAAGCAGAATCTTTTCCATTTCCCTGCATAAGATCTTCTGGTGCTTGGCCTTCTGGCCTCTGTGAGAATGTCCAGGACCGGCTTGCTTAGCAGGGGCCCTTCCCTTACTTTGGGAGTATCAGCCATGCTGACAGCTTGAGAGTCTGCAAGTCAAGAGGTTTGGAAGCTGCCATGGAGGATGTGATGTCAGGCTGTGCAGCAAGGAGTACCAATGTTGTCTGGGCCAATCTGGAGCAATGAGGATGACCATGGGCCCCTCCTCCCTGATCTTGAAAAGTACCTTGGAAAGAAGAGGCAGAGGGGGAAAAGGGTACACAAAGAGGGAGTCCCAAAGGAAGGTCAAGGCATCCACCTTCCATGCTAGGTGGTGATATTCCCTGGTGCAAAATTTCTTTAGCTAATGGTTGAGGTGTGAAGCAAAGAGATCCACCTCTGGATTTCCCAACACTTGAGTGACTTGCCCAAAGATCCTTTTGTGAAGCTGCCATTCATGTGGATCCACAATGTGTCTGCTTACGTGGTCTGCCAGGGTGTTGTTGATTCCTGGGAGGTATTGGGCTATTAGGTGTAATCCCATGAAGGGAGCAGTCAGCCAGAGGTTCATGGCTAGCCTGTACAGAAGGTAAGATCGTGTCCCTCCCGGTTTGTTTATGTACCACATTACTGTGGTGTTGTCTGTTTTGATAAGACCTCCTGGCCTGAGATGGGGCTGGAAGGATGTCGGAGCCTTCTGCACTGCAATCATTTCCTTCTGGTTGATATGCAAGGGAAGGTGTTGGGCATCCCAAAGACCCTGGGCGCACCCGCCTACTAGGTGGGTGCCCCAAGTGATGTCTGAAGCATCGGTGGTGATAGTCTGGCCAGTGGGGCAGTGGATGAAGGGGGACACCCTGGTTCCTGGCATATGCCCCTGCCCACCAGAGCAACTCTGTATAAGACAGGGGATAAGAGGGAGAGAGGTCTCTAGAGGTTGTGAATGTTGGCACCAAAGGTTCCTTAGGTACCACTTGAAGTTTCCCCATGTGTAGCCTAGCTAGAGGAATCAGAAGGATGCAAGAAGCCATGTATCCCAAGACTTGCAAGAACTTCCTTGCTGTAAGGTGACTTTTGAACCCCAGCTAGGTAAAGTAGAGAGGCAGGGGAGCTCTGCTTCGCTGGGGGCAAAAAGACCATTTGGGATGCTGTGTCCAGCAGAGCTCCCAGGAAAACGATCCTCCTGGAGGGCGTCTGCTATGACTTCTTCTTGTTGATGGTGAACCCAAGGAAGTTAGGAGGGTTTTGACGAAGTGTAGGTCCTGGAGCAGCTTTTCTTTGCTCTCTGCCTGTATGAGGCAGTCATCCAGATAAGGATAAATCTGTACATTTTTCTGTCTGCAAAATGCTATGGCCGGGGCCAAACATTTGGTGAAAACCCTGGGAGCAGTAGATAAGCCAAAGAGAAGAGCAGGGAACTGAAAGTTCTGTGAGCCTGCTCTGAAACGCAGGAATTTCCTGCAGGACTCCCTTATGGTGGTATGCACCTTTTAGGTCCAGGGTCACCAACCAGACATTCTTCATCACCATTGGCAGTAGCTGCTGCAGGGTTAGAATTTTGAATCTGGGGACCAGCAGGGATGTGTTCAGCAAGGACAGATCCAGGAAGGGGTGCCAATTTCTCTCCTTTCTGGGAACAAGGAAAAGCCTGGAATAAAAGCCTTTGCCTTTTCGATCTGTAGGTACAGGTTTTACTGCCCCCTGGTCTATGAGAATTTGGACTTGCTTTAATGCCGGAGGTAAGTCTGGGTACCCTCTGGGAATTGGGAGTTCACTGAAAGTGAATTTGTATCCCTGGAAAATGATCTTCAAGACCCATTGGTCCTTGGTTACAGACATCCAATTTTATTTGCAGAGGGACAGTCTTCCTCTGAACTTTTGGGTGAAAGGAGGGCGGTGGGGAGGGGGGGTCATTGTGATTTTTTGCCATAGAGGGATGGCTTAGAATTCCCTGCCCTAGGGGTGGATGTGGTCCATTGCTTGTCCCTGGTGTAGGTGGCCTGTCCCTGAGGGCTTAGCTTGCCCCTGTCTGCTAGCAGCAGGAAAGGACCAGTGCTAGAGGGAAAGTTCCTGCTGAATCTAGGGGGCTGAACCTGTAAGAAGTCTGTTTGCACAGATTTTGCTTTGTCTTCCATTTTTTGAAGCACCTCTTCTGCTTTTTCCCCAAACAAGTGGTCTTTGTCCAAAGGTGCATCAATTAATTTTGACTTGACATGATCAGGTAGAGGTTGTTCCTTCACCATGCATGTCTCCGAATGACAGATCCAGTCACTGCTGCCTTGCTAGAGTAAGTCATATCCACAGTATAAAGAGTGCCTAGCCACTTGACAAGTAGAGTGCAGTAAATCTGCTAACTCCTTAGGACTGGCACAGTCAGGAAATGTAGAAATATTTTGCTTTAATAGTTCCAAAGTGTGCTGTTGATATTTTAACATATGGAACTGACAGTTGAGAGCTCTGATGGCGAAGGTTGCAGAGGAGTAAACCTTTTTACCCCATCTGTCCAAAACTCTGGCATCTTTATCAGGAGTAGGGTTCTTTGCAGAAGTAACCCTGGCTCCCTTGGGGCCCTGTGTAATAACCTCCGGGTCTGCAGCCGGAGTTCTGTACAGGTATCTGTGAGTGTCTGGTACTTTGTAGTACCTGTCAGGCTTATTGGGAGCAGGAGGAAGGGTGTCCGGAGCTAAACTGGATTCAAAGAAAACATCATCCACCACTTCTAAAACTGGGGGAATGGCAAGGGGGTCTGTGCTGGGGAAGGTCTAGAAATTCTCTTAGCCTTTTCTTAGTCTGGGGGAAATCCTGAGATTCCCATTGGAAATGCTCCCTGAGGAGTATGGAGGGTTTCCCCAAAAGAAAAGTCTTCTGGTGGGGAAGCAGAAGGGATGGATTCCTCTACATCTGAATCCTCACAAGGAGTAAGAGGTTGTTGATCCTCTTCCAAGTCTGAATAATCTGATTCTTGCTCTGTCAACAGTTCAGGAGAAGGGTGTCTTTTCCTTTAAGAAGTAGAGGCTTGACTGTCCCTGATAAGGGAAATAAGATCCTCCGCCATCTTAAGCATCTGGGCCTGCGATGGAGGGGAGGGAGTAAGATGATGGCTAGAGGGAGATTTCCTAGGGGTGGCCTGGCTTCTAGGCCTAAGAGAAGTAATCGGTCTGAAAGTAGCGGTAGTCGGGAGAGAAGATGTCTATGTCTGACTGGAATCGGTAGTACGAAAGACTTCCTCGGAAGCCGGTGCCTCCTTACCGGCTCTGGACCCAACCGAGGCAGAGATAGCCAAAGGCCCTGAAAATGAAGAAGATGTTTGCGGCATACCGGACTTCAAAAGTGTCTCAGTAGAGGCCTGCATAGCAATCACATTGGGCATCAGGAGCTGCAAAAGCACCTCACTGAATTCCAGATTACTGACGACCTGCTTAGTGGAAGAGTTGTCAGAAGGCTTCGCCTTGTGAGGTATGTCTCTATCTTTATCCCTATGCTTTTTTGGAGGTTCTGCAGATTGTTGTCTGACTGACGCCATATGAGAATATGGAGGACGAAAATAGCTGTCTACAAAAAGAGCTTTCTGACGAATGGATCTCACGCTAAAGAGGGCACAGAACAGTCAATGGGCTATGTCGTGATCTGCGCCTAAACAAGTGACACAGTATGAATGGAAGTTTCGGTGTGGGATTTGCTTTCCACAGGCAAGACAATTGTTAACTTTTTCGGACATTGGTTAGTGCAAGAAAGAGAGATCCCCAACGGGGTACTTAGCTTTAGACGTTTTCAGCTGTGATCTGAACTCTGGTAGCGACCGACCAGCACACGAACTGCTTCTGCTATGGGGTCCACAGCAAGAATGGCTGATGTAATGGCGTCAGCTGCCTTGCTTTACAGCACTGACGACTTGACGTCAGTCTACAGGCAACAGCAGCTGATGCAGAAAAACTGGTATGTGGGCCGGCCGAGGGCTACCACAGCAGGGATAACCCACACGTGATGACTGCAACAGCGAAACATGAAGAACATCATCTGGTTGTTCCCATAAAAATACCTCATTCATCCCGGCTGTGGTCCCAATTAAAAAAAAAAAAAGAAAATAATTCTTCCAAATGAGAATAAGAAATAATATTTTCTTCACATTCAGACAGCTGGGCTTAGATATTTGTGGTAGTCCCATCTTTTTCAAAGTCAGAATAATTAGACCCAATTTCCTCAGGAATTACTTTACATGGGATGCCCACCTGTGCTAGCTTCTGTGCATTGCCTGTAAGAATTTTAGCTTTCTTAAATGTAATTATTTCTTCAAATGAATAATGCTTATTTATTTATTTTTCTTAATAGGAGATCTTGTTGGAAAAACACAGACTTGAAGAAGGGAAGTCCACCTGGTCTTCTTGCTCCAGTTGCCCCAAGAAGAATCTCTGGAGTGTCTTCCAGTCCTAGAAAAGATGAGTCTCCCATGCCCATATCAGACACTGAACAGCCAAAGAAGATAGAGCTAAGCCCTGACTTCTAATGGCTGAGAGAATTACAACAGAAGAAGCTGGAGAGTTAAGGGAGTGGTCTGAAGAACTAATGGCCACTGCTGTTTCATCCACTGTTGATTGAGGCTTAGACAGAGTCTACGGCAACAGTAAGGACTCCTTGGCAAGGGATTTTTTTTTCTAAGTACAGCGAGAGATGAACCAGCAAGACTGGATTAAGTGTCCACATTGTAGCCATGGAAGAGGAGCTAAAAGCGCTAAGCTCTGTTGGAATAAGTATACCAAAAGGCAAGTTGCCACCAAGTGTTCACAAGCAGCACACTTGCACACAACACTTCAGTCCCTTCACAAGAAAAAAAATCACAAGCAGAGCACAAATTCCATGTCAGCACCTCGTTCAAACATTTAAACATACTGACAGAAAAGTACTACTGCAGGTAGGTTGCTTCAACGTGATCATAAGCACTATACTGACACACAAGTTTCTACCTGTCCCTGCAGTACAACTTTTTTTTGTCCCAAAAATCAAACTTTTACACAAGCAGTACATAAATTCTTACAAAAAAATAGCCTCAATTACATAAAAAGACACCACTACCTAAAATAGCAGGCCCTGACAGAAAACTTCTGATACTGTGAAAAAATAGTTTCTTAAAGGGGAAATGCTGATAACTTGTGTGTGGAGGGGTTCCCAAATGAAGACTTATTTGCCATAAATGAAACTCTTTGCTGACCACTGTTCCTGTGAAGCCCGAAAGATGCTTTTTTATTGAGACAAGAAAGTACTAAAGAAATCTTCACTAGTTATCAGCAATCAAACTAAATGTTGGGGGCGGGGAGACGTAGGTTTCTGATGCTAGTCAATTGTTTCCTTGGCAGGAAACGACCAATATAGCCTAAAGACTAATGCAGTGTGAATGATGGAGTTAACACTAATAACACTAATGATAATACTAATAATATGTATAATAATAATGATGATAATAATACATATTAGTTAACCAGGTAGGCCTACTGGGCACACATTCCCATTTCAGGGTTATCTGGGAACAGTGTCTGGTTAACTGACTTACACAAGGTCACACAGCTGGCAAACAAAGACAAAGGGACTCAAATCCTGTACCACAGGAGCTACAGCTCACAGCCTTAACCCTCTCTGCCGACTACCCAAGCAGACACCTAAGGTCCCTTTCCTTGCTTCATCCCTGCAAAAAAATCAAGCCCATGCAGCAGCAGTGTATTTCCTGTCACCGGAGAGGGAGCTGGTCATGACACAGCCTCATTCAGGCAGCTGTGAGGGATTTTTCTGTTTATCTGACCTTATCCCCTCTCCTTGTTGCAGACTTCCGCAGTCAGGCTTGCTATGCCTTCCCCTATAAGCAAGCACATTAATTCTCACATATGCTCCACGAAGGCCACTACATAGATGCAGCGTGGCAGAGCCAAGTTTATGTTCCCCAGCTAACATACTGCAAGCAAGCATCTCTCTCTCTTTCTCCAATAGTTCTGAACACCAATGGCCAGACTGCCTTCCTTCCCCACAGGACAAGCTCGCACTTACTGCTTATTCTCATCTTTACCATTTTCTCCAGTATTTGGGTAGCTAGTTAACTCCAGTTTCTTTTAGTTGCAGTTAGGGCTTTATCCCTTAGAGCCACATACTTGGATTCCTGCAGTTTCCACTGAAGCAGCCACTTGAGGACTCCCTCAAGCTCACATTATATCCACAAACAGAAAGCTTCTTAAGCACATCACCTAAGAATAAAAGGCCCGCACTTTTATATTTTCAAACTGTAGAGGTTCACAAGGAATGCCAAAAGGTGTTGATTTATTAAGCCTTTATTAAATTATCCACCAGTGTTGTGGCACAGAAGGATAAAGCTCTATGGCCCAAGCGACCAATATCTGACTAATGGCTCGGTCATCTGAGGTGATGGCAAGGGAGCAGGGGTGTGTCCATTCAGTGGGACACTGCGTGAACTCGAAAAGACCTTGTAGTAGATTTCCGGTAGAGGTTGGGGACATGCAAGGGAGCACTGTCTAATGGAGGCAGAGGCAGTAGCAGAGCAGGGGCAATATGCCAGCATATCCCACTGCGCATCTATCACAAGTACACTACGGTTACACAAGGAATGATAAAAAGTTACGACAAACAAAAAACACTCCCAGCAATAGTATGACACTGCACAAGGATCTCCAATCTCTTCGCCATTCCAGGATGGGGAAATGGGTTACCCAAGGGAGACTAAGGTGGGACTGGCAAACTTGGTGGATGAAAAGAGTACCTGGGGGTAAGCCGACAGCTGCAACAACACAAAGAACATTAAAAAAAAAAAAAAAAACACTTTAATAATCCCTTTGGAATGGGCAGGAATGAATGTGTGAATACTTGCATTTCTAACATGGAGTGCTCCAGTGTTTATGGGGCAAGTATCAGAATCCAGATCCATTTCATAAAAAAAACTTCCATTGGGTATGAAAGGTCTATAAAAACATATCTGAAGACATAAATGCAATATACAAAACAAACCAATCAGGCAACTTGTTTCAGCCACTATGGAGACTGCAGGCAGCTTATCAAGCAAGCTCAAAAGACTGCAAGAAGCACAGAAAAAACATTTTAGATAGCCTTATCAGAACATCCTTGGAAAAAAAAAACAGCTAAAGCCTTTTCAGCAGCAATACTTTTATTCCAAGAACTGTACAAGCATACCACTTAACACTGTCTATGACAAGAGGGCTCACAAAGGAAGACACAGACAGGGCCCATCCATTTTACTATTCAGATAAAATGTTACAAAACAAAAAATGATTCAGCAAGATCATTGTCAGAGGAAGTCCTATCTGGTAGCGACTCAGAATGAAGATGAACATGTGCTTTTTCTAAATTTAATGAAAACAGACTGCAGGTAGAGAATCTGCAGGTAGAGAATAACTAAAGTAATTAAAGGCTGGCTGTTTCACTGAGTTAGGGAATTAAGTGGCACACACCTTTCATGCAGGAGGAACCCTCAGAGGTGTTATTCTCATGCGAGACTTCCCATGTTGCGATCAGCTGCTGAATTGCTTTGTCCAGTCTTTGTATGTTTTGGCTGCAGCTCTCTGCATCGCTGCTTTGACTACAGTACTCAAGGTTCTCCTCCATCACTGTAGTCGGCGGGAAAGTAGGCAGCTGGAAGGGCGTCAGCCGTGTACCTGTGGGAAGATAAAAAAAAATCAATCAGATGAAAACAACTTTAATTTATGTGGCATATAATTCTATGTATTTAAGCTAATTTAAAAATGTGCAACCTTAATGGCAAACAAAATAGCATCATAAATATAATGTAAACTGTGAAATTAAAGTTACATAACTAAATCTTACTGGAAAGTGTCAACAAATAAAATGAAAATAAAGGATTATAAAGGAGTGAAAATGTGGGGAATCTTAATATAACTTATTAGTCATCAATAACAGTTTCTGGCCAAGTAAAATTCAGAAACTCCAGTATTAAAAAGGTAAATAATGAACTACTGTAAACAGGAATGGAATGAGAACAGTTTAAGACTTTTATATACCTTTAGCCACTGAAACATAAGTATAGCATTTAGTCAAATGAAGGGGCGACAAAGCTGGAAATCAGACAGAGCCCTTGTGTTCTCAGGGCTTCATCTTAAAATGGACTTCACAAAGTCTTTTTAGGTTAAAATTCACATAAAAACAATACAAGATACAAAATCTTCATGATAAATGGGTTACTCACAGTAATGCTATACTATACATTGACTGCACAACAGTATATGGATCCCCCCCACCACCAAAGCAAATCTACACTGAAAAAGTTACAGTATATGTTTTTCCATTCATTTGTCCTGCACAGTTATGAAAGCTGTGTCAAACCAAAATTCAAAGGAATTGGAATACTACATTGTTGAAGGCAGGCGACATAGTTATCATGAGATGGAAGACATCAGCAAAAAGGAAAGTGAGTAGTGAATTAGTGCATCAGGCCAGGATCCGGCAATCTTCAGCATGCTTAACTCAAGACATATCTGAGGAAATGCAGAACTGACTCAGTCCCTTTGTTGATGACACATAGACAAGTGTAGCTGTAGACAAGAGGAGGAAAAGATGACCACGTAGCAAAAAGATGGCAACTAAGGTTCAATGAGGATGAATGCAAAGTACCACGGTTTGACCACAACAACCCTGAAGTGAAGCATCAGCTGTAGGGGATAGAAATGATGGCAGCAAGAACAACGTTTATCGCAAATGGACTGGACTGTCAGAAAAGTACAGTTGTGTACACTCACCATAAATGTAGATGTTCGAGTACATTCACTGTTGCAGTCATATACATTTGGGTAATCTGCTGGCAGGTTGCCCTCAGTTGGCCTGATTAACATATATATATATATATATATATATATATATATATATATATATATATATAGAGAGAGAGAGAAAAACGGGGCTGGAGGGAGGGTAACCAGGACTACAACAGTGAATACACTCGCATTTATGGTAAGTGTACCCAACTGTATTACGTTATTCGTGTTTCACTGTTGCAGTCATTACATTTGGGTAAAATCCCAATGCTATGGCTGGGAGGATGGATTTATACAGCATTAGGAGCAGCTATAAGGCCCTGCAGGACAGCAGTGGCAAAACCTGCTCTGGATTTAGAGAAGAGAGGTAAATGGTAATGTTTGGTGAACGTATGAACTGAGGTCCAGGTAGCAGCTTCTAGAATGTCTCTGGTAGGAACCCCTCTGAGAAAGGCTGCAGAAGTAGATGCAGCCCTGGTGGAATGAGATCTGATCCCCTTGGGGACAGGTTTACCATGGTGCATATAGCAGAAATGAATACAATGGCTTATCCATTTGGAAATAGTCTGCTTTGAAATAGCCTTTCCCTCTGCCCCTGCAGCAAATGCCACCAATAGTTCAGATTTTCTTAGAGATTTTGTCCTGTTTAAGTAGAATCTTAGTTGTCTGTGTACATCCAATGAATGCAGAATCCGCTCACCCTTGTTCTGCGGATTGGGAACGAAAGTTGGCAGATGAATGGTCTGATTAAGGGCCACACTAGATACCACCTTAGGCATAAAGGATGGATTGGTCCCGAGAGCCACCCTGTTCGGGGTAAAAAATAATGAAAGGCTCCACTGCCATAAGAGCCTGTAGTTCTGAAATCCTTCTAGCTGAAGTGACTGCTAAAAGGAAAGCTGTTTTCCAAGAGAGAAATTTTAGGTCCGCAGTAGTAGCTGGCTCAAAAGGAGGTAGAGTGAGTTTTTCCAAAACAAAATTGAGGTCCCATGCAGCAGTTGATGCTCTCCTGGGAGGTCTTAAATTTTTAGCCCATCTGAGATGCTGCTTTAGCAGAGGATGGGAAAAGAGGGGAGGCTCTGTGTTGCAATGAGCTGAAATGGCAGAGGCATGGATTTTTATGGAAGAAAAACATAGGCCCTTGTGAAGCATCTCAATTAAGTATTGCAGAATCTGAGGAATATTGGGCATTGCTGTGCTTATTCCTTGTGCTTGGTTCCAGGCACAGAATCTTTTCCATTTGTCAGCATAAGATTTTCTAGTACTAGGCCTTCTAGCCTCCAAAATGATATCCGTCACAGGTTTGCTGAGAGGTGTAAAGGGTGAAATTAGCTGAAAAGCCACGCTGCAAGATTCAAAGTTTGGAGTGGAGTGTGCAGAATTTG
The DNA here is from genome assembly GCF_019279795.1 of Protopterus annectens. Lineage (NCBI taxonomy): Eukaryota > Metazoa > Chordata > Ceratodontiformes > Protopteridae > Protopterus > Protopterus annectens. Next base: position 701,228,006 of record NC_056751.1, on the reverse strand, counting down.
ACAGTTCTGCTGTGACAGTAGGTAAGGTGTCCGAGGCAGGTACCACGGAGGAAGGTGCGACATCACGCAGGAGCGGATACCAGTGTTGGCAAGGCCAGTCTGGAGCAATCAGGTCCTGTCTGACTTTTAGTAGGACTTTGGAGAGCAGAGACAGAAGGGGAAAGGCATAGACTGATAGTTTTTTCCAGCTGAAGGACAGAGCATCCACTTTCCAAGCTTTTTTCTGATGAATTCTTGTGCAGAATTTGTCCAACTGATAGGTCTTTTTGCCTCACTCCAAAACTATGTCTGGGCTCCCCCATTTGCGTGTCAACATGTTGAAAATTTGGGGTTCCAGTTTCCATTCGTGTGGGTCCATAATATTTCTGCTTAGTTCATCTGCCAGAGTATTTTGCTTTCCTGGCAGGAATTGAGCTTGTAGATGTATTTGACAAGTCAAGGCCGTGTTCCACAATGCCATGGCTAGCCTGCAAAGGGGGTAGGAATGCGTACCCCCCTGCTTGTTTATGTACCACATTTCTGTGGTGTTGTCTGTCTTTATCAGTAATTGCCCTGGATGAAGGTAGTCCTTGAAGGCAGTCAGAGCATTCTGTACAGCTAGCATCTCTTTCTGACTGATATGTAAGTGCATTTGATTTGGGGTCCATTTGCCCTGAATGCATCTCCCTGCCAGATGCGCCTTGAGCCAAGCATGGCTTCTTATCACAGATCCAGTTACAGCAGCCCTGCAAGAAGCCTCCAAGGAATCACAACCACATTGCAAAGTATGTTTTCCAACTTGTTCAGCTGAATGTAATAAATCCTGCAACTCTATTTTCCACACAGTCAGAAATCAACATAATTTTCTGTTTAAGCCCATGACATGCTGCTGATATTTAAGCATATGAAATTGACAGTTTAAAGCCCTGATTGCCAAGGTTGCAGACGTGTAAACCTTCTTACCTCATCTATCCAGCGCCCTGGAATCTCTGTCAGAAGGGGTAGGATTTTTAACAGTAGAAGCCTTAATGCCCTTGGGACCCTGAGAAATGGTTTCAGGGTCAGTAGTAGGGTTTTTGAAAAGGAATTTGTGGGAGTCAGGAAGCCTGTAGTATCTGCCTGGCTTACTAGGAGCCGGAGGCAGGGAATCAGGAGTCATACTGGATTCTGAGAAAACATCATCAACAATGTCTAGAACAGGAGGTATAGCCAAAGGCCTATGGCTGAGGAAGAAGGAGAAAATCCCAAAGTCTCTTTTTAGATTCAGAGACATCCTGACTCTCCCAGTGGAAGTGTTCCCTTAAGGTATGCAAAGATTCTTCAAAAGAGAAATCCTCAGGGGGAGAAGCAGACGGGATGGAGTCTTCTGCATCAGAGTCCTCATAAGTGGGTATAGATAAATCCTGATCAGAAGAGGAATCAGAAGAAATAGAAACCTGATCTGAAGATTCAGTCAGTGCCTTGCCTAGGGCCTCTTAGCAGGAGGGGGATGAGAACCCCTTATCAAGGTAATTAAATCTTCAGCCATTTTGATCATTTGTTTTTTAGGCATTGGGGCCTGTACACGTGGCCCAAGCGTCATTTTTTTTAGACATAAAAGTAGTTTTCGGCCTTAGTTTTGAAGATGGCATTGGTTTAATATACAAATCTTTAGGCCTGAAAACACCCTCAGAAGCCGGTGCCTGCTCAGCGGCTCTGGACCAATTTAAGGTAGAGACATCCATGGGTTAAAGTATCTTGCCGCACACCGGACTCCGAATGGGTCTCAGTAGAGGCCTTTGAATCAAAAGGAGTGAGTATCAGGGGCTGCGAAAGCACCTCACTGAGTACCGGTGAACCGGCGACTGGCTTAGGAGAAGCATCGTCGTCGGTTCTGGACCTCGACTTTCTGTCTCTGTCTTTTTCTTTGCATTTTTTTAGGTATTTTGGTAGTCAGATTGCTAACTGACGACATTTCTGGATAGTTAAATCTTTAGCCAAAATACTTAGAAGCAAAAATATACCAACGTTTAATCGTGCATTGATTAAACTTAGCATAATACAGACAGCAAGGCACATTGTGGTCAGGGCCTAGGCAAGGAATACAGTACAAATGAAAATCCTTATGAAGTATTTGCTTCCCACAAGTAATACAATTATTAACTTTTACTGACATCGGTAAGGAGCAAGAAAAAGTTTCCCCAACGGGGTACTTGGCTTTAGGTTGAAGACTCTAAAATGAAAATTTCAGGAGTCGGCCGACCGGCACTTGCGAACTGCTTCTGCTTTGGGCACCGCACAGCAAGAAAGACTGATGTAATGGCGTCGATTGCATGTTTTATACCCTTGACGACCTGACGTCACGGAAGAAGGGACAGCAACTGACGTAGGACCCAAGACTTTGTTAATCAGGCCGACTGAGGGAAACCTGCCAGCAGATTACCCAAATGTAATGACTGCAACAGTGAAACATGAAGAACATCAACATAAGAGGACAGCAGCAACAAAGAGAATGCTGTGCTGTAAATTCAGAGGGACAGAGTCGAGAAGCAGAGACAATGCTCCCGAGCTAGTGGACCCTGGGCAGGCCAGGCCAAGCCTTCAGTACTTTGTGTGATTCTACGGGCCGGACAAGTGCATCAGGCTTTTGGAAGGAGTCTAAATAAGCCACCAAAGCTAGTTACGAAAACAAAATTGCCACTGACTCTAAAGACAACCACAAAGCATTCTATAGCTATGTCAAGAATCTAAATGGGAACACTCAGATCTGCTCTGAGTTACAGCACAATGGCACTAAATATACAGAACCAACTGATATTGCCAGCATCCTAGCAGATAGGTTCAGTGCTAACTTTACCCCCCCTCTCACCCCTAGAGGGCCCATCTCTATACTGGAAAAATGCAAAGTTCCTATAATCACGGCTGCACAGGTAAAACACACTCTCCAAAGCCAAGAACACAGCATCCATGAGACCTGACAATATCCCAGGCTGCGTTCTACACGAACTACAGAATGAACTGGCACTCTACCCAAGTACCATGTTCTACAAATAGGCAAAAAACAAACTGTAAAACCAAAAAGAGGGAAGAAACCATGATGCAGCACCAGTAAAATACGACACTATTAATCAGATTAAGTGCTTTTCATTTATTACAGTGAAAAACTTCTTCAGATGAAAACTACAGCAAATGGAAAGAGTTTAAATACAACCGCAAATAGTCATTCAATTATCCAATTAAAAACTTAAAGAAAAACCACTCATTTAAAACAATACAGATTTAGTAAAGCAAATATAACTATATACTACAGGAATAGGAATGATAAAGCACCGCTACTCTAAAATACAGTTTTGTACCTACCATAAATGTAGACGTTCGAGTGCAAATACAGCTGCAGTCATAACAGATGGGTTCTCCTGCCGTCAGGCGGGTCCTCGGTCGGCCGAATTCCAAAGTCTAGGTCTGGCATCGGTTGTCGTCGCTTCTTCCCTGACGTCAGTGCGACAGGGGTATAAAGGAACCATTTTCTTCAGTTTTTCTTGCCCCAGATGTCAGGTGCCCCCAGAAGGAAGGCAATACATAAATTTATATAATAAAGCAATGCAATATAATCAAAATACAGTAGTTGCAAGCAAATACACCATAAATGAATACCCCAATCAGGTTGTATGAGGAGGTATTAGCCAATAGGCCTGTCCCAAGAGGGGAAGGAGGGAGGGAAACCTGGACTGCAGCTGTATTAGCACTCGAACATCTACATTTATGGTAGGTACAAAACTGTGCTATGTTCATCGTGCATACAGCTGCAGTCATAACAGATGGGTAGAATCCCAAAGCTAAGAAAAGGGTGGTAGGCACCAGGTGGAACTAGGAGGAGCCAGGATGCCCTGCAAGACTGCAGTGGCAAAGCCTGCTCTAGTTTTGGAGTATAATGGTAGGTGGTAGCGCTTGGAGAAGGTATGCACAGAACTCCAAGTGGCTGCTTCCAAAATATCTTTGGCAGGAACTCCTCTGAGGAAAGCTGCAGAGGTAGCTGTGGCCCTTGTGGAGTGAGATCTGATGCCTGCAGGTACAGTTTTACCATGAAAAGAGTAACAAAAGCGTATGCAGTGGGTTATCCATTTTGAGATTGTCTGTTTGGAAATTGGCTTCCCTTGAGCTCCTATAGCATAGGACACAAAGAGCTGTTCTGTTTTTCTGAAAGGCTTTGTTCTGTCCAAATAATAACGCAGCTGTCTGTGGATGTCCAAGAAATGCAGTAGTCTCTCCCCTTTGTTTTGAGGATTAGGGTAAAAGGTCGGTAAGTGGATAGCCTGATTCAAAGCTACCCTGGATACCACCTTTGGCATAAAGGACGGGTTGGTTCATAAGGAAACTCTGTCCTGATGGAAGATGATAAAAGGCTGCACAGCCATGAGGGCTTGTAGTTCCGATACCCTGCGAGCTGAGGTGATAGCCAGAAGGAAAGCTGTTTTCCAGGACAAATATTGCAAATCTGTTGAGGCAGCTGGCTCAAAGGGAGGCAAGGTCAGCTTTTCTAGAATGAAATTGAGGTCCCAAGCAGGTATTGGTTGTTTCCTTGGGGGTTTTATGTTCTTCGCCCCTCTGAGGAACTGTCTTAAGAGGGGGTGAGAGAATAAAGGTGGATCAGTGTTGTATTCTGCAGAAATGGCTGAGGCATGGATTTTGATGGAAGAAAATGAAAGTCCACTGCTTAGCAGCTCAGCTAGATACTGTAATATTTGAGGTGAATTCAGTTTTCCAGGATTCTGGCCCTTTTTCTCATTCCAGGCACAAAATCGTTTCCATTTTGCATTTCTAGTAGATGGCCTTCTGGCCTCCAAAATGACACCCTGCACCTCCTTGGAGAGTAGGGTCTGTTGTGATGTTAAGGAATCTTCCATGCGGCCAGATTGAGTGTTTTCAGCTGACTGTGAAGAGTTTTGAAGCTGTGCTGAGTCAAAAGAAGAGGCATTAGAGGCAGGGTCCATGGTGGAGAATGTGTCAGGCTCCTCAGGAGTGGATACCAGTGCTGTCTTGGCCAGTCTGGAGCAATGAGAATCATCTTTGGTCTGTCTGCTCTGGATTTTAATAGAACTTTGGGCAGCAGAGGAAGAGGCGGAAAGGCATAAACTGTCATTGTTGTCCAACTGAAAGAGAGAGCGTCCACTCTCCAGGCCTGTGGATGAAAAGTCCTTGAGCAGAATTTTGTCAATTGGTGATTTTTGTGGGAGGCAAAGAGATCTATGTCTGGCCTTCCCCATGCTTGTATTATCTCTGTAAAAACTTGAGGATGCAACTTCCATTCGTGTGGATCCGTCATATTTCTGCTTAGGTTGTCTGCCAGCATGTTTTCCTTGCCTGGCAAGTACTGTGCTTGAAGTTCGATTTGTAATTCCAGAGCCATGTTCCAAAGTGACATGGCCAGCCTGCATAGGGGGTATGAATGGGTTCCTCCCTGTTTGTTTATGTACCACATTACTGTGGTGTTGTCTGTCCTTATCAATAGTTGACCTGGATGCAGAAGGTCTTTGAAAGCTATAATAGCATTTATTACTGCTAGCATTTCCTTTTGATTGATGTGAAGGTGCTTTTCTTTTTGGGACCATTTGCCCTGAATGCACCAATCTGTCATGTGCGCCCCCCAGGCATAGTCCAAGGCATCTGTTGTGATGACTTGATTTGCTTGAGGCTTGCAGAATGGGAGACCTGTGTTTGTTTGGCATGCTTGAGCCCACCACAGAAATTCCTTTTGAAGACATGGAATTAGTGGTAATATTGTTTCCAAACTGTGGCTGTGTTGAGACCATAGGTTTTTCAGGTACCACTGAAGTTTCCTCATATGCAGCTTTGCACATGGGATTAGTAGGATGCAAGATGCCATGAATCCCAGAGCCTGCAGGATTTTCCTTGCAGTCAGCCTGGTGAAATTTGCTAGTTTTCTGAAGTATTGAGTTAGTTGCCCCCGTTTCTCTGGCGTGAGGTAGGCCATCTGGGTGTTTGTGTCCAAGTTGGCACCCAGGAAAATTATTTTCTGAGGGGGTATTAGCCTTGATTTATTTTTGTTGACTGTGTATCCCAGAGAATTCAACAACATTATTACAAAAGCCAGATGTTTCAGAAGTATGTGCTTGCTGTCTGCTTGGATCAGGCAGTCGTCCAAATATGGGTATATTTGTATCCCTTGAAGTCTGCAGTAGGTAATTACTGATGCCAGGCATTTTGTGAATACTCTGGGCACAGTAGATAAGCCAAAGGGCAATGCAGAGAATTGATAATGGGTTGAACCTGCAAGAAATCTGAGGTATCTTCTGCAATTTTGTCTGATTGGGACATGCAGGTATGCCTCCTTGAGGTCCAATGTTACCAGCCAAGACTCCTTGCCCAGCATGGGAAGAAGCTGCTGTAATGTGAGCATCTTGAATTTTGGTATGAGTAAAAATGTGTTTAGGATGGACAGGTCCAAAATAGGACTTCAATCTTTTCCCTTCCTTGGTACCAGGAATAGTCTGGAATAAAAACCTTGACCTTGTTCTTGAGTAGGTACCTCTTGAATAGCTTTCATGTCCATGAGATCTGAAATTTGTCTTTGTGCCTCTGCCTTTTGATTGTGTGGCAGGTTTGGCAGGCCTCTCATTTTTGGAAGGGTGTGAAAATGGAATCTGTAGCCTCTGTTTATAATGTCCAGGGATCCATTTGTCTTTTGTGACAATATGCCAATTTTTCGAAAATAATGCCAGTTTTCCGCCTAAGGGTACTGCCATTTGAGCCTTGCTTGGCATGCAAAGGGGAAAGTCATTGGGCTTGCTTTCTGAATGGCTGCGAACTATCCTCACCACCTCTTTGTATAGGAGCTTGCCACTGTCTGCCTCTAAACGATCCTTGAGATTACCCTCTGCCCCTCGGCGTCTGTATCTACCTCTTTGGGGTCTGTCCGTGGCTGGAAAGGACCAATTTTTGGAGGGCCAATTTCTACTGAAATGTGGAGGTTGTACCTGTAGAAAATCTTTCACTGTTTGCATTGATTTAGCCTTTTCCTCCATTTTCTTTAATACCTCCTCAGCTTTAACACCAAATAATACATCCTTTTGTAGAGGGGCATCTAGTAATTTAGCTTTGACATGAACTGGTAAGGTTTGCTCCTTGAGCCAGGCATGTCTACGTATGACTGATCCTGTAACAGCAGCTCTACATGAGGCCTCTAGAGCATCAAAACCACATTGCAAGGTATGTTTACCCACTTGTTCTGCACTATGCATCAAATCCTGCAACTCCTTCAAGTCTGGTTGTTCAGGTTGCGACATTTTGCTTCTCAACTGTGATAACAGAAACTGTTGGTACTTTAACATATGGAACTGGCAGTTTAATGCCCTCATGGTTAAGGTGGCCGAGGTGTATACCTTTTTTCCCCACCTTTCTAAAGATCTGGAATCTCTCGGAAGGTAAAGGATTTTTAGCAGTGGAGGCCTTAATTCCCTTGGGGCCCTGTGAGATAGTTTCTGGGTCAGCCGCATGGCTTTTGTATAGAAATTGGTGTGAGTCAGGAACCCGGTAGTACCCGTCAGGTTTGACTGGGGCTGGAGGTAAAGAGTCTGGGTTAAGGCAGGCCTCCGAATACACATCATCTAGTATGTTTAAGACAGGAGGTATAGCCAGAGGCCTGTGCTGAGGTAGCAAGAGAAAATCCCTAAGCCTTTTCTTGGAATCTGAATACTCTTGGCCTTCCCAGTGGAAGTGCTCCCTTAAGGTATGCAAGGTTTCCCCAAATGAGTAATCCTCTGGAGGGGAGACAGAGGGAATGCACTCCTCTGCATCAGAATCTTCAAAAGGGGAGTAAGAATGTTCCTGTTCATACAAGTGCTCTGAAATAATGGAGGCCTGGTCAGAGGAGGGGGATTCTTCCTCCACTCTGGGCCTTTTGTCCGGGGGGGGGGGGTGAGAACCCCTGATAAGAGTAATTAAATCCTCAGCCATTTTAAGCATCTGTTGTTTAGGCATGGGGCCTGGAGAAGGGCCCTGTGTAGCTGGTCTCTTAGAATGCATGGCTGCTTTAGACTTAGTGAAAGCCTTGATAGTGAAAGCCTTGATGGAAAAAGAAGAGGAAGGTCTGAAGACACCCTGAGAGGAGGCAGACAGTACAGTTTTGTACCTACCATAAATGTAGATGTCTGAACTGGATAGCATCTGCAGTCATAACAACTGGGTTGTCCTGTCGTCAGGCAGCCCTTCAGTCGGCCGGATTCCAAAGTCCGGGTCCGGCTTCGGCTGATGTCGCACTTCACCCGACGTCATCTCTGTTGGTCTTCGGGTATAAAAGCATCAGCCGACGCCATTTTCCTCAGTGTTTCTTGCCCCAGATGCCAGTAGCCCTCTTGAAGGCTAAAATTTGGATAGATGCCAATGTTTCCAAAAAGATAGAGGTAAACACAAAAATAAGCATGTATGTACATATATACAAACAAATACACCATAAAAGACTCCCCACCAGCTAGCTATTAGGAGGGTAAACACCCTAGGAGTACCACAGAGGGAAGGAGGAGGGTAATCCTGACTGCAGATGCTATCCAGTTCGGACATCTACATTTATGGTAGGTACAAAACTGTACTATGTCCTTCATGGATGCATCTGCAGTCATAACAACTGGGTAGAATACCATAGCCAACTAGGGCAGGAGGATAAAAGTAGATTATGGTGTGTTTAGGATCCCTTGCAGTACAGCAGTGGCAAACCCTGCTCGGGATCTGGAATATAGAGGCAAATTATAATGCTTGGCAAATGTATGCACGGAGGTCCAAGTAGCCGCCTCAATAATGTCTTTGGTTGCCACTCCTCGTAAGAAGGCTGTGGTAGTGGCTGTTGCCCTTGTAGAATGAGGTCTTATGTTCTGTGGAATTGGTTTTCCATTGAAGGAGTAACAGAATCGTATGCAATTTCCTATCCATTTGGAGATTGTCTGTTTGGAAATAGCTTTTCCTTCCCTTCCTGTTGCATAGGCTACAAATAGTTGGTCAGTCTTTCTGCTATTTTTTGTTCTGTCCAAGTAGTAGCGTAGCTGTCTATGTACATCCAAGGTATGCAGTATTCTTTCCCCTCTGTTTTGTGGGTTGGGAAAGAAGGTAGGTAGGTGGATTGCCTGGTTTAAAGACACTCTGGATACCACCTTAGGCATAAATGTAGGATTAGTCCTCATGGACACTCTGTCTTGGTGGAAGATTAGGAAGGGTTGCACTGCCATTAAGGCCTGTAGTTCTGAAACCCTCCTTGCTGAAGTAATTGCCAGTAGGAAAGCAGTTTTCCATGACAGGTGTTGTAGGTCTGCTGTTGCTGCTGGTTCAAAGGGTGATAGTGTCAACTTTTCTAGCACAAAGTTTAAGTCCCAAGCTGGTAATGGTGGTTTCCTTGGAGGTTTTACATTCTTGATTCCTCTGAGGAACTGCCTGAGCAAAGGGTGCGAAAAACAGGTGGATCAAAGCTGTATTCTGCTGAAATAGCTGATGCATGTATCTTGATGGAGGAGTAGGACAGGCCTGAATGAAGAAGTTCGCCAGATACTCCAGAATGTTAGGCATATCTATGTTTGACACATCTTTTCCTCTTTCCGTACTCCAAATGACAAACCTTTTCCATTTTCCAGCATAGTTCCTTCTTGTTGAAGGTCTGCGTGCTTCAAGAATAATGTCTTTAACTCTTTGGGAAAGTTCTGGATTAGCTGCTGCTATGTGATGTTCCATGCAGTCAGTTGCAACGTTTTTAGGTTTGGATGCATGATGCTGTAGTTGTTCTGAGTTAACAAAGGCATCAGGGGTATTGGCCACATATTGTTCCGAGACATGCTCCTCAGCAGTGGGTACCAGTGTTGTCTTGGCCAGTTTGGAGCTATCAGGATTATCCTTGGACGTTCTTCCTTGATTTTTAGTAGTACTTTGTGTATCAAGGGAAGAGGTGGGAATGCATATGCTGTTAGGCCTTTCCAGCTGAAGGAGAGCGAATCCACTTTCCATGCTAGTGGGTGGAATGTCCTTGTGCAGAACTTTTTGAGCTGGTGATTGAGAGGTGATGCGAATAGATCTATCTGAGGCATTCCCCATTTCTTTGAGATGGTCTTGAAGATGTCCGGTGCAGCTTCCATTCGTGGGCATCCGATGTGGTTCTGCTTAATATGTCTGCTAGAGTATTTTCTTTTCCGGTACAAATATTGCCTGTAACTGGATGTTGTAGCTGAGTGCCAGGGTCCACAGCTCCAAAGTCATTCTGCATAGGGGTATGAATGAGTGCCTCCCTGTTTGTTGATGTACCACATGACTGTGGTGTTGTCTGTCCTTATCATCAACTGGCCCTCTTGGAGAAATGGTTTGAACTTTTGGATTGCCAGTTTTACTGCCAGCATTTCTTTTAGGTTGATGTGCAGGTGAAGTTGATCCTGTGTCCACAATCCTTGCACGCATTTGTCTAGCATGTGGGCCCCCATCCTAGGTCTGAAGCGTCTGTTGTGATGGTCTGGCTTGCTTGACATCTGCGAAAGGGTAGGCCTGGGTTTGACTGACATGCCTGAGCCCACCATAGGAACTCCTGCTTTAAGCATGGAATTAGTGGGATTTCTGTTTCTAGGCTGTGTCTGTGTTGGGACCATAAATTCTTTAGGTACCACTGTAGTTTTCTCATATGTAGTCTGGCAAATGGGACCAAGATTATGCATGATGCCATGAAGCCCAAGGCCTGCAGTACTTTTCTTGCTGTTAACTTGTTCAGTTTTGTTAGTGCCAAGAAGTAAAGAGGGAGTTCTTTTGTTTTTCTGTAGTCAGGAATGCCATTTGTTTTACTGTGTCCAATTCAGCAAGAATGTCCTTGTTTGGGATGGTATCAGCCTTGACTTTTGTAAATTGACTGTGTATCCCAGTGCTTGTAGCAAGTAAATGACCCTTTGTAAATCTGTTGTCAGCTTGCTTTTGTTGTCCCCTTGTAGCAGGCAGTCGTCCAGGTATGGGTAAATTTGAATTCCCTGTAGTCTGCAATGGCGATTACTGATGCCAGGCATTTTGTGAATACTCTGGGCAGTAGATAAGCCAAAGGGCAATGCTGAGAATTGATAGTGCTCTGATCCTGCAAGAAATCTGAGGTATCTTCTGCAGATTGGTCGAATGGGGACGTGCAGGTATGCCTCCTTGAGATCTAGAGTTACCAGCCAAGACTCCTTGCCCAGCATGGGAAGAAGTTGCTGTAGGGTCAGCATTTTGAATTTTGGGACAATGATGTATGTATTTAATGTGGACAGGTCGAGAATTGGTCTCCAACTTTTTTCCTTTCTTGGAACTAGGAATAGTCTGGAGTAGAACCCCTTTCCTTGCTCTGCTGTTGGCACTCTCTCCACAGCTCTCATGTTTGCTAACTCCATTATCTGTTGTAGTGCCTCTGTTTTTGATTTGGAGGTAGATTTGGCATTCCTCTTTTGACTGGTAAAGTGTGGAAGTGAAACCGTAACCTTGATCTATGGTTTGTAAAATCCACTTGTCTTTTGTTATGTAGTGCCAGTTCTTTGAAAATAAGGTTAACTTTCCGCCTAGAGGAGCTGCTATTTGTTCCCTGGTAGGCGGATTTAGGGTTAAGTCACTGTGGTTGTGCTGATGTAGTGGCAGTGGTTGTGTCTGTGCCTCTGTTGTTACCTTGCCACTGTCATCCTCTGTAGGCACCTCCTCTGGATTGGTTTCTGCCTCTGGAACGTCTATTCCTGCCCCTTTGAAATTTTGGGGAGTCAGGAAAGGACCAATTTTTGGCAGGCCAGTTCCTGCTAAACCTTGGGGGTTGAACCTGCAAGAAATCTTTAACCGTTTGAACAGATTTTGCCTTTTCTTCCATTTTCTTCATAACCTGCTGGGCAGGTGTACCAAACAAACTTGTCTTATCCATAGGAGCATCTAGCAACTTAGCTTTAAGATGATCCGGTAAAGCTTGCTCCTTTAGCCATGCATGCCTTCTTATCACTGTGCCAGTCATGGCTGATCTAAATGAAGCCTCCAGTGCATCATAGCCACATTTTAAGGAATGGTTGCTAACCTGTTGTATGTTATTTACCATTTCTAATACATATTTCTTATCAAGAGATTCATCAGTGGTTAGTTTTTAGTTAACTGATCAAGCATAAACTCTTGGTATTGTATCATGTGAAACTGACAGTTTAAAGCTCTAGCTGAGAGAGTAGCTGAAGTGTAGACCTTTTTACCCCATCTGTCTAATGACCTTGCTTCCCTTTCAGAAGGAATAGGGTTTTAGCTATGGTCGGCTACTGCCTTGGGACCCTGGGATATAGTTTCGGGTCTGCAAGTGGGGCCTTGTAAAGGTGGTGATGAGTATCTGGCACCCTGTAAAATCTGTCTGGTTTGGCAGGGGCTGGGGTAAAGAATCTGGAGCGGAGCAGACATCATTGAAAGCATCATCCACCACAGAGAGAACAGGAGGTATAGCTAAGGGCCTGTGCTGTGGGAGGTGCAGAAAGGTCCTAAGTCTTTTCTGGAGTCTGAAAAATCCTGTTGCTGCCATTGGAACTGCTCTCGCATGGCATGTAAGGTTTCCCCAAAGGAGAATTCTTCTGGTGGGAAGCAGCTGGAATGGATTCTTCAGCATCAGAATCTTCAAAATTGGAGAAAGGAGCCTCTGGCTGGTCAGTTATGTCTGATTCACAGCAGAATCATCAGAGGACACTGGCTCAGGGGCTCTGCCCTAGGTCTCTTCTCTGGGGCTGAGAGGCCCTGTCTGGGTGAGATTGAGATCCTCTAATTAATGAAATTAAATCTTCTGCCAAAGTAAGCATTTGAGAACTAGAAGAGGGCCTGGTTGTGGGGGTTTAACAGGCACTGTCTTAGTAGTCTTGGCTGCTTTAGCCCTGGCGAAGGCCTTAATGGACATGGCTGCTGGAGGCCTAGCAGCACCACGTGCTGGGGTAGAGACATCCAAGGGAATGGTGTCTGATAAGTCAGTGGCAACCACCGTAGTGGATAAAATTTCTGAGGCCGATTCAAGAGTGGTAGCAGGGGCCTCAGTTGTAGAGATAGGTTCAGCTGTACTTTGATCAGTTTTCGGTTTCGCGAAACCGAGACACTCGCGTTTGCTTAACCATGGTGTCGGCAGAAACCGGGGGCCGCGAGTGTCGCTCTTGATCTTTGCGTTTTGGCAGATTGGGTAGTCGGAGGATCCGGCGGCATAATGTACGCAAAATCAGAACCGAAAAACTGTTCTGCAAACTCCGACCGACGCCTAAGCGTTCGTCGGTTGAAAGAAGCACAGGCCGAACAGGCTGCTACGTCGTGGGCTGGGCCTAAACAAGGCAGACAATAAGAGTGGAAATCTTTATGAGGTATTTGTTTCCCACAGGTTAAACAATTATTAACTTTTCTGACATCGGCTGAGGCAAGAAAGAGTCCCCAACGGGTACTTAGCTTTAGAAGTCTTGAAGTAGTATTCGTAGAAGTAATCTCTGGATCCGACCGACCGGCACTTGCGAGCAAGAAAGACTGAGGAAAATGGCGTCGGCTGATGCTTTTATACCCGAAGACCAACAGAGATGACGTCGGGTGAAGTGCGACATCAGCCGAAGCCGGACCCGGACTTTGGAATCCGGCCGACTGAAGGGCTGCCTGACAACAGGACAACCCAGTTGTTATGACTGCAGATGCATCCATGAAGGACATCTGTCTACATTTTGAGTTTCACCACCAAGAGTGGCTTCGGTATCTGTAGTTGGGGTGTGGGCCGAGGAGCCTGCGACCTCGGGCACAGAAGACACCGCCAATGAAGTGTCGTCGGTAGGCAGGGGCTGCGTAGGCACCTCGCTGAGAACCGGACCACCTGTAGTTGGCTTTGGCGTGGTGTCGGTAGAGGCCGCGGACCTCGTGTGTCGGTCCTTATCTTTGCGTTTTTTAGACAAAACTGGAGTCGGAGTATCCGACGACATAATATAGTTAAATTTTCTGCCAAAATAGTGCTGGGCAAACTCCGCCCGATGCTTAATGGTGCGTTTGTTGAATGTAGCACAAAAACGACAGACCGAGACGTCGTGGTCTGGGCCTAAGCAAGGAATGCAGAGGGAATGAAAATCCTTATGTGGTATTTGCTTCCCACATGAAATACAATTATTAACTTTGTCTGACATCGGTCTGAGGCAAGAAAAGTTTCCCCAACGGGGTACTTAGCTTTCAAGAAGACTTCGGTTGCAAAATTTTCGTAATTTCAGGAGCTGGCCGACAGGCACTTGCGAACTGCTTCTGCTTCGGGCACCGCGCGGCAAGAAAGACTGAAGAAAATGGCGTCGGCTGGTTCCTTTATACCCCTGTCGCACTGACGTCAGGGAAGAAGCGACGACAACCGACGCCGGACCTAGACTTTGGAATTCGGCCGACCAAGGACCCGCCTGACGGCAGGAGAACCCATCTGTTATGACTGCAGCTGTATGCACGATGAACATCGGAAAAAACCTTAAAAAACTTATGAATTAGAAATGTAAAAAATATATAAAAATAAACTAGTGATAAAAAATCACTTTATAGTAAACCAAGTTCATGAGAACTCACTCACAACGTACTTATGAATTTTACACTCAAACAGCATATTGTGAGCTATCATAATGGGGAAACAAAACATGTATCCATAAACTATAACTTAGAGAAGGTTACCTGTTGAGACTCTTAAGCTTAAGAACGCTACTTAGTGAGCAACTTTCATTCAAACCAGGTGCATTATAAGCATTTAACCTGATTTGCCAGTTCAACTCTAATTCTTCTAATTTAAGAGGCGTTGGACCTCCTCTAGGATCTTGAAGTACTCGGTCAATGACTATAAACTTAAACATATGGTCAGGGTGCACCGAAATATGTTTGGCTAGAGCATTTTCAAGTTTTTGTTTCCTAATAGCATACGTGCGTTCACATATACAGTCACAAATACGTCACTCTGTTTTGCCTAAATAAAAGGCAAAACAGAACTGGCACTTGGCTAGGTAGATCACCATTTTGGAGTTACAATTTGCCCTCAAGTACCATGTTCAATCATAACCTCACCTCAGGCTTTGTACCCACTGAATGGCACACCGCGACGGTTATCCCACTCCACAAAGGGGGAGCCACAACGGACCCCGGGAACTACTGCCCCATTAGCCTGACGAGCCTGGTCTGCAAGGCCATGGAATGTATCATCATGGAACTCATAAACAAAGACATTGGTAATCTCCAAACTCTGGACCCTACCCAGTTTGGATTTGTAAAAGGCAGATCATGTCTCCTAAACCTGATTGACTTCTTTGAAGCAGTCACCAAAGCCATAGATGAGGGTTAAATGGTTCACACAGCTTATCTAGATCTCGCCAAGGCTTTCGACACCATCCCCCACTCTGGAATTATAGATAAGCTCACTAAACTAGGTATAAATCTCTATGTCACAAGATGGGTTGCCAACTGGCTCACGGACAGAACCCACACTGTGAAAGTAGCGGATTCCAAATCCGACATCAGACCAGTGACAAGTGGGAGTACCACAGGGTTCAGTCCTGGATCCTCTCCTGTTTGGTATCTACTTCTCTGAAGTGCAGGCCAACACAGAATGTCTTTGGTAACAAAGTTTGCAGATGACTGCAAACTAGGAGCCATAATCGAAACCCCTAACGATGTGGACAAACTACAAAAGGGCCTCACTGAGACAGATACCTGGTGTCAAAGCCATGGCCTGAAGCTCAATGCCAAAAAGTGTATTGTCATCTCCTTTGGTAAAAACTCTGTACCCATGAACTACCACATAGCTGGTAGTCTACATATATATATATTCATTTCTTATATATATTTTGTTCATGTACATATATACATATTTATACTTTTGTCTTTACATTTAGAATTATATTTTGACTTTTTGATAGTAATGTATTTTATAAGTGAAGCAATTAGTACACCGACAAGTCATTTATATTCATCTATTGACTTCACAAATATTACTTCAACTTATAGATGGTGTTTGACTTTGTATTTCTATTTTAATGTTAATTGCTTTTTAATTAGATAATTGTTTAATTGTTTAGCATAAGGATGATATAAAAGCTGAGTGCTTGGTGTTAATTACTTGTCTGAAGAAGTCATCCTATGAGGAATGACGAAAAGCGCTTAACTGAATAAACCCGTTTGCAGTATTTTTCCTTGCCTGAGATTTTCGTCTTTTGAAAACTTTTCAGTCTTATCCAACAATGGTATACTCATATCTCCTGATCCAACTACTAAACTTCTATGGGAAACCATTGATAACAACCTGAACTTTGAAATCCACATCAACAATACCATAAAAACTGTCAACAGGAAGCTAGGCTCCTTTTATAGGATTAAACCCTTTTTCTCCCCACTAGCCAGAACCACTATTGCCCATTCCCACCTTATCTCCACACTTCTCTATGCTTCTTCACTACATACTAACCTGTCAAAAAATAACCTTAACAAGCTAGCCAACACATAACAGCATTGCCAGATATGCTACTGCTTCCCCCTTCAGTACCCATCACTGCTATAACCTGAAACCGTTAGGTTGGTTACAGCTTCAGAATCAGATTCACTTTAACCAACTCACCATTGCCCACAAGACCCTCTTCCAACCTACCAATACCCACATACTTTCTAGCCTCATTACCCAATAAAAAAACCTTACGACTTTACGCTCATCTAATAAACTACTTGCATCAACATGTAAATCTAACAACATGGCAGGAGATGCTCTGTTCTCTAATGCAGATGGAAGATATTGGAACCAGCTCCCTCATGAACTTGCATCACTGTCTTCTTTTACACTTTTTAAGCACAATCTTAAACTCTATCTTAAAAGCCATTGGTTATGTCGCTGTACAAAATCCAGACTAATCTCATCCTATATCTCTGTTACCTTCACTAAAGACCGAATACCTGCTCTGTCTGTGTCTTTCTCTATCAAAGCCTATCCTTGGTAAAAACATATCTTATCCTAGTAGAGATAATTTAACATACCTAGTTAAAGTCTTCTGCATATAAAATCTACAACATCTTACCTAAGGCTTGCAACAAGATTTGTTTAAACTGTGATCATTTTTGAACTGTTGAAACGAAGTATGTATCTGTATAACAACTAGTTACTAGTAAAGTCTTTTGTATATAAAGTCTAAAATATCTTATCTAATGCTTGCAACAAGATTTTGTATAAACTGTGAAAATTTCTGAACTGTTGAAATTTGTAGTATTTATCTGTATAACAACTAGTACCAGAATGTTTGTAGTATGGTAATCTCTTGGAGCTTATCTCCCCGGGACTCTACTGAAAATGGACATGTATCCAGTTAGACTATCCCAGTCAACAAATGTAAAATAAAATAAATAAAAAATAAATTGTCCCACTTTTATTTACGGCTTTGTCCGGACTTCTTGCTCTAAGAGGTTGAGTGGTATGGCTGCAGATCAGGTGTCATTTTCTGGTCTGCGTGGAGTTTTATAAATGTCCCTACTGATGTGCTACACATTCTCTGAAAGAAGCTTGTAGAAGTGTCAACAAATTACTGAGATTAAAAAAGTATAAAGAACAGTTTTGCAAGTTTCATTTCCTTGGCAAGCTATTCCTTCCATATCCCCCCTTTTCAATGAACTAGTCTCTCACATTTTTAGCTTGGCTAGATTCAACTAATTAGTCAACTTAGTATGACAATACCCCAATCACAGCCCGGTGTGCCACTAAAACTGTTCCCTCATATACCTCCCCACTTCTGAACAGCATTTCCCAGGAATGACTTCTAAAAGGAAACATTAATCCAGAGTTTGGGCCAATGTAGCCATTTCTTAAAACATGCACAGTACAATACTTGATGAATTTTAGCTGCACACATGGTTATGTTTGGGTAGTTATTCTGTTCCAGCATAATCTGAACTATAGTATTCAATGCCAAGATTTACCTAAGAATGAAGCAGTTCTTAGTTTATTTTTCTGTTGTGGCCCAGTACTTCTGTTACAATTGCTTTATGTAGTTTGTCTTAGTTGTACACTTGTAGCCTGTCCTTCTTTCAGCAACAGACTCGTGGAGAAAGCGTCCAAATCAGATGCTTCTGAAAATGGCAATACTACTGATTTAGTAAGTTCACAAGTTCACTATACAAATTAGCATTCATTTTCTGAAGAAAAAAAAAAAGAAGTTTTTAATTGTAATGAATTTGTTCATGAGAATCAAACATCTTTTTCAAAAAACATTATGGATTATAGTAAGCCAGAGCAAACGTATAAGCAAAAATGAGGGACACTTGTGGGGTATGCAGATAAAAGATCCGACACCCCTACTCATCTGTTCTCCACCGCAACCAATCTACATCATACAGACATGTACATGCTTTATGACACACACGTACTGAAACAGTACCAGCAGCTGTAGCAGTGATACGATACACCAAACCAAACGGGGAACTCAAACAATGTACTGACAAACACAGGGCACTCTACAGGTCTCAATCAAGCAACAATGAAATCACTAGGGACCACACTGAGCACAGTTTTACTCTTAAACCCCCATTTCACGATGTATAACATTCACACCACACTTACAAATGCACACGTCCACTTCCCACAGATACAGAGCCACCTACACCAGCAGAACGTACCAGTCAACTGAGATACTTTTCCACCTCTCTGCAAAACACTGCTGAAATAATGGCTTTGGCAAATGAAAACGATTGCTGGATGTCAGCACAGGACTTCCATCCCTAACTACTGCAGACAGTCCACTGCCCTTACACAAGTGCCCCTCTCAGCAAGGCAGAAAACAGGTGTCAGTACAGATCTGCTCCACAGTTCTTTTACACCACATGCACATAAAAATGATATATGGTTAATGTGGGCAAATCTGTTTGTTCAATGTCATTACACTTGTCTCCAAACCTAGTCTTATGACACCTGCTACCTATCACCTTGGCAGTCCACAGTTGAGCTGCAAATCTTGCTGTCCTTTACACTTTGACTAGCAGAGACACACACACACACACACACACACACACACACACACACACACACACACACACACACACACACACACACACACACACACACACACACACACACACACACACACACACACAATCTACTTTCTGAATTCACTGTTTATTTTTTTTGATGGAGCATGCTGCTACATTTTATTTTCTCATCATCAATTACTCCTCACATCTCAGGTTACCTTTTAAACAACTTAAAACATGACCAACAGACCCACTTGGTTCCCTGTTTAACCACAGCCTGCAGACTGGCTATGTTTTGACAAAATGGAGGACTGCAACAGTAATCTCTCTGCAAAGAGGGGGGCCATCAACAGATCTTCAGAATTATAGTCCCATAAGCTTGACCAGCCTCATTTGTAAGACCATGGAAAGAATGACTATGGACATTATGAACAAGGACATAGGTAATCTCCAAACTCTGTACCCAACCCAGTTTGGAAACGTTAAGGGTAGATCATGTCTGTTAAATCTGGTTGACTTCTTTGAGAAGATCACCAAGGTCATGGATGAGGGAAAAAGACTACTTACCGCCTATCTCAACATAGCCAAGGCATTTGACACAATTCCCCCACTTAGGTGTTATATAAAAAAAAAAAAAAAAAAAAAACACTCTCAATTGGGAATTAAACCCGTACATCACCAAACCGGTAGCCAACTGGCTCACTGACAAGACATGTACTGTCAAAGTGGGAGACTTCACCTCTACCAAAAGACCAGTCACCAGTGGCTCTGTGCTTGGCCCTTTACTGTTCAGAATCTTTCTCAGAAGTCCAGGCAAACATGCACGGGTCTGTGGCTGACCAAGTTTGCTGAGGACTGCAAATTGGGAGCGATCACAGAGTCCCCCAACAATGTCAATATACTGCAGAAATGGTTATCACAAACAAATGATTGGTGCCAAAGTCACAGACTGAAGCTAAATACAAATAAATGCATTATCCCCTTTGGAAAAGCTGATATCCCTGCTAATTACATCATAGACAGCACCCCGCTAAGTGTAGACCCAGTAGTGTGCTATCTGAGTACTCAGGTTGATAGCAATCTGAACTTCGATCACCATGTATCCACAGTGGTAAAAAAATCCTTCTATGTGGCACATCTCCTAAGTAAAGGCATTGCATCTAGATCTAAGGATGTTATAATTCCATTAAACGCAGCCCTCATCAGACTAATAATCAAATACAATGCTCCCTTCTGCATGTACCTTAACAGACACAATAGCTGGAGAGACCACAGAGGTTTCTCACCAAGAAAATACAGGATACACAAAGGTCCTGTGCAGAAAGACTGAAAGCCCTGTCAGTCTCCTACAGGCTGCTAAGGGGTGACCTGTGCCTAGCTTACAGGGCAGTCTCTGACCCAGCCCTGATAGAAATGCTACACATTCGTAAATCAAACTGCACAAGGGTAACTCTCTCCAGGGATCTTAACCTAGCCCTTGACATGAACAAATTAAGCTAGAGAAATAGATACATCTCCCAGACACTGCCACTTCTCTGAATAAGCTTCCAATTCACATGAAACAAAGCCCCTCCCTGACTTACTTCAAATGCAACCTAGATCAATGGATGGGTGACCACAAATTCACTCCTGGGGTGGTGTCCTGGACAGAGGAAGTCGGTATTAACTACCATAGACCCTTACCTCTGCAAACTTCACTCATCTAACCACCAACAATTGGGGCAACTCATGATAGATAAGGCTAAGGCTTGTAAGAGCTCCTGGGCCGACAGCCTAGTAATTTCCTATGAACTGATGTAAGTTTTTTATTTTTAATGTTTTTTTCTTTACAGACATTTGATTGCACCTTGAACACTGGATGTACATTGTGTGTATCTACTCTCTGCAATTTTTTTAAACGTTCAAGGTGTAAGAACAAGGGTCCAAAACGTTACAGAACATCACTGACTGAACCTCATACATTTACCCTGTGCCTTGTAGTTTTTTTATTATTATTTTCAGGTAAATTGCTAAGGATTGTAACCAGAAAAAATTACATTTAGAGGTTCTTAGCGGATAGAAAATGCACGCTGATACAAAAAACAGCTTAAGTTGGTGGTAAGAGATAAGTTATTTATGTTGTTGCACGTTACTGATAAGTACATATTGTATATTTCAGTCTAAGATAGATTAATGCTTAATGAAATCATATCAATGTATTTAATTTGATGGATTACAATAATGCCACTATTCCAGGATCAGTATAATACCAGAGATAATTTTATATATATTGAATGTGCAAGTTCAACTGTGACTACGGATTTGGAACCCTTTTACCTTTGGTCCTTCAGGCAGAGACATCACCATCGTCGACTTTTGTTTTAATTTTCTATATGGGGTCAGGGTGTTGTGTCAACTGTCATCATCTCTCTTGAAACAATGCTACTCTCCTACCATCTTCGACATCATGCCCGACTGTTGCAGGTCTTCCCTCTCATAATCCATCCATTTGCTTGATGCCCTCATTTCCTCCTGCCTTCTACTTTTCTGCACACATGCCTAAACCACCATAATCTCTGTTCTTTGAGCTTCTGTGTAACTGAAGCGACTATGGATTCTGCACTGTTGTCCTCATTTATTCGTCTGTCCGACAGTGTGCATCCTACCACCTTTCTATCACCTCTAGCATCTTCAATCCCAGATGACTGGAGAATAAGCATACTCCACTGTACAAGAACAAAGAGAACATTCATAATTGTGGGTAGTACAAAGGTATCAAACTCCTTTCACACTACATGAACGCTTTGAAAAAGGT